>NC_081150.1:14778449-15093870 GCF_958295425.1 Solea solea | reverse complement strand
CTGCAGAGACTTCCAGTCGGAGGCCTTGCAGCTCCCAGACCAGACGGAGATGCAACTGGTCAGCAGGCTCTCGATGGTCCCTCTGTAGAAGGTGGAGAGGATGGGAGGGGGGAGAGACACCCTTCTCATCCGTCGCAGGAAGTGTAGGCGCTGCTGGGCTTTCTTCACCAGGGAGGTAGTGTGAAGTGTCCAGCTGAGGTTGTCTATGATGTGGACCCCCAGGAACTTGGTGCTGCTGACGACCTCCACCATTGTGCCATTGATGAGGAGTGGTGTATGGCTGGGTCGGGATCTTCTGAAGTCGACGATGATCTCTTTTGTCTTGTCAACATTCAGAAGCAGGTTGTTCACCTGCACCAGTCCACCAGATGTCGCACTTCCTCTCTGTAGGCCAGTTCGTTGTTGTCCTGAATGAGGCCCACAACTGTTGTGTCGTCCGCATATTTTAGGATGTGGTTGGTGTTGTACCTGGGACGACAGTCGTGGGTCATCAGGGTGAACAGCAGGGGACTCAAGACACAGCCCTGTGGGGAACCGGTGCTCAGGGAGATGACACTTGAGGTATTGTTACCCACACGGACAGACTGGGTTCTGTCGGTGAGGAAGTCCAGCAGCCAGTTGCACAGGGGGGTGTTGAGGCCTAGGGGGCCCAGTTTGTGTACCAGCTCCTGGGGGATGATCGTGTTGAATGCTGAGCTGAAGTCCAGAAACAGCATCCGCACGTGGGTGTTCTTGTCCTCCAGGTGCTCCAGGCTCAGATGGAGAGCAGTGGAGATGGCGTCCTCAGTGGAGCGGTTAGGTTGGTACACAAACTGGAGCGGATCGTATGATGGAGGCAGTATGGAAATTATGTGGTCCTTAACCACCCGCTCGAAGCACTTCATGATGGTCGTTGTTAGTGCAACAGGGCGAAAGTCATTAAGGCATGTGATGGTTGGTTTCTTGGGCACTGGGATGATCGTGGCAGACTTAAAGCACGGGGGGACAACAGCCTGGATCAGTGACGTGTTGAAGATGTCTGTGAGCACACAGGCCAGCTGGTCTGCGCACTCCTTGATCAGCCGTCCTGGGATATTATCTGGGCCAGATGCTTTCCGTGCGTTAACTTTTCTCAGGGCTCTCCGTACAGCAGTAGTTTTCGAGCCTGAGTGCCTGTTCATCGAGGTGGGGGTTGCTTTCCTCGCTGGGGTGTTGTTCAGAGCTTCAAATCTCCCAAAGAAGTTGTTGAGCTCATTGAGGAAGCTGATGTCGTCTCGGCAGGGTGAGGGTGTGGCTTTGTAGTCTGTGACGGTCTTGATGCCCTGCCACAGTTGTCTGGAGTTGCTGGGGTCATGGAAGAAACCTTGGACCTTCTGGCTGTGGGTGCGTTTTGCTGCCTTGATAGCACGGTTCAGATTGGCCCTCGCTGTTCTGAGTGCCACAGCTTCACCGGATTTGAAGGCAGCATTACGTTCCCTCAGGCTTGTGCGCACCTCCTTAGTCATCCAAGGTTTCTGGTTGGCCCGTGTGACTATTGTCTTTTCTACTGTGACCTCCTCCATGCACCACTGGATGTAGCCGGTCACAGATGCAGCATACTCCTCCACATCTGTATGTTGACTGTCTGCTGCAGCCTCTCTGAACATGTCCCAGTCAGTGCACTCAAAACAGTCCTGCAGTGCAGACATAGATCCCTCAGGCCACACTCTCACCTTCTTCACAGCAGGCTTTTCTCTGGTGAGCAGGGGCTGATATGCTGGAATTAGCATAACAGAGAGATGGTCTGAGGAGCCGATGTGGGGGCGGGGGGCTGCTCTGAAGGCCTTCTTGATGTTGGTGTAGACTAAGTCCAGTGTGTTTTTCCCTCTGGTAGCAAATCCACATGTTGATGGAATTTTGGAAGAACAGTCTTCATGTTGGCCTGGTTAAAATCCCCAGCAACAATGAAAACGCCCTCCGGGTGTGTGGTTTGCATGTCACTGATGGCACTGTAGAGGGTACTTAGCGCTTGCTTGGTGTTAGCGCTGGGTGGAATGTACACAGCAACAATGGTGACGGTGGTGAATTCCCTGGGCAGGTAGAAGGGTCTGCATCTCACAATTATAAACTCAATGTTGTGCGTGTGTGTACGCCTACTGCTGTCTCTGTGTCCCCTCCATCTGTCTCCGCGCCACGCTGACCCGCACATCTGTCTCTGTCTCGTTACGCGCCCACTCCTACTGATCGATTTTAGTATTCCTTTTTTAATCAATTATGCCACCGCCCTCCCCCCCACCCCTCTGCTGCCATGTTAGTGTGTCCCTCATCAACCCCAAGTTAAAGTTATTTGCGATGATCTCCCGTCATAAAGACAACGGGGGAGACCAAAAGACAGCCACACAAACTCCCGTATGTCAGAATATCAGCTTTGTATCACTTTGCGACACAAATTACATTTTACACAGGGTTGCTAAAGCAATTTGATGTTCACCATTACTACTCTGCCGTTGTTGGGCGTTGTTTTGTATGACAAAAACATTGTAAACAGGAAGAACAACACGGTCCAAGAGAATAATGTTTGACTTGATTTGATTGGCTGATGCTCAAGCTACATGCAACACAAGGAGAAAGAAGCAATAAACGTACAGCGCTCCTCTCCTCTCCTCTTCATCCTCAATGTCTTTTTATTACAGCTTCCTCTCTCCATCAATGAATCTCTCTCCTCTACTCTGTCTTTCTTAATCTCTTCATCTCCTCCTCCTCGCTCCAGCTCACCTTCGGACTCTTCCTCTTTCTCTCCCTGTCAACCCCCCTCCCCTGTCCTTACAGAAAATGCCTTCTCCCCCTTCACCTCCATCCCTCTCTCTCTCTCTCTCTCTCTCTCGCTCTCTGGTCTGTGTTTCTCATCCACTGGCAGTTTATATGCGAGGATTCTGGCCTTTAGCACTCTTGACAGTTGCTCACCTCCAGAACAAAACAGAGAATAGGAACATGTTTAAAATAAATAAATAAACAAACGTTAAAAAACGGAAAACAAAACGGGAAAAGGAGGAATGTCTCCAGGCTCTTGACACTGTCCTCTCTCTCCCTCTTTTTGCCCAAAACCCGCAACACCCCCCCACTCCAGCCTCCTCTCCACATCTCATGAGGGTTTTCAAAAAAACAGCAAGAGGCATAAACTGTCTCCTGTGTGCTGACAAGGTTTTTGGCTCCTTGTTGTTGTTAGCCTGCGGGAACAAGGAGGGTCTTTCTTTCTCGTGATTGACTGCTGAGATTAACCCATTAACCCTCTTTCATTTACTTGTCTGAAGAGCACTTGAGGCACTGTGTGCTTCAAATTCAGGCAAATCAAGCCTAAAAGAGCATAGTGTGTATCTTCTTTTGCATTTTTTTTTTTTTATTTGTTTAACCAGATAAAGTCACATTGAGATCAAGATCCTGGCCAAGAGGTCGGCAACACACGTCACAATCATTACAAGTTAAAAAGACAGATTACAAACAATAAATTAAAATAGACATTCATTTGTGAAACAAAAACACAGGCACTGTTCAACTGATTCTCTTTGTCTAACGTTTAAGATGGAATAAAAAGTTTTCTTTTAATATAGTTGTAATATTACGAGAATAAAGTCGTAATTTTACAAGAATAAAGTTGTAATATTACAAGAATAAAGTCGTAATTTTACAAGAATAAAGTTGTAATATTACAAGAATAAAGTCGTCATTTTACGAGAATAAAGTTGTAATATTACAAGAATGAAGTCGTCATTTTACGAGAATAAAGTTGTAATATTAAGAGAATAAAGTCGTTATATTATAAGAATAGAATAAAGTCGTAATATGCTATGTACTGCTATGTTGTTTCCGCTCAGTAAGACCAAACTGAAGCAGAATAACAGCATCAACAACAACTACAAATAGAATGCAGAAAGTTACGCACTGCAGCTTTAAAAAGCAGTACAGTTTTTAGCTCATGCACAGCCCGGCGTATGTAAAGCGCGGGGAGCGATTAATAATGTATCTCCTCAATGCTTAAAATACACAGGAAGATAAATAATTTCACAGATTATCTCTTGTCTTGGGAATGAGGAGAATGGAACGTTTAGCATTGCTGAGGAGCCCACAGGCACACTGACACACACACACACACACACACACACACACACACACACACACAGAGAGACTGCAGAGGAAAACACACGAGGATGGGGGAGCAGGAGAAAGTGTACAAACTAGTCTGAATGTGGCCAGAGGGAGGCGCTGTGATCTGTTGTGTCTGAGGAGGGGAAAAAAAGACTCTGCTGCCTCAACCAGGGTCACACACTGTGTTAGTGGCACATTTCACAGGCTTTAACTACTGTTTCATTGTCTTTTACAGGCTTTATACAGTATTTATAAATAAGTATAAATCAAGGTAATATATGGTATTATAAGTGTATCTGGGACACAGTGATTTAGTGTAATTTGCTCTGAAACGATCAGCCTGTAATTTACTGTACTTTTATTTATTACATTTCATAGTTTGAGTTCATAAATCAACAAAATGTCTTGTCATTTTTATGCCTACTATTTCAGATTTTAATACACACATTTGTGACGCCACATTTCATAATCTCACAGTTATTATTTGCTAATACTGACACTTGTTTGTTTTTCTACTTCAGCACTTTTTTGGGGACATAATTCATGTCAGACTCCGCCGCTGACAGTTCAGGAGCCCGTTTCTTCTTTCTTGGCCGCAAAGTCACTGTCCTTGTCACCTGCAGCCGTATCTCTGTCACCGATCTCCTCCTCACTCGGCTCCATCCTTCTTCCCAGGAATGTTTCCAGTTCATCTTGCCAGCGTTGCCGCACGCCATCGACCTTCTCCGCGACGCGGTGGTGAAAGTAAAGGAGGCGGCGGACGAGCTGGAGGACCTGCCGTCGCCGCCGCCGCCCCTCTCGCCGCCGCCCAACAGCTCGCCGCGCCGCCAGACGGAGGACAAGGGCGTGCAGTGCGAGGAGGAGGACGAGGAGAAGAAGGACAGCGGCGTAGCGTCCACCGAGGACAGCTCCTCCTCCCACATCACAGCCGCATCCATCGCCGCCAAGGTGTTTGTCCTCACACAAGAAAAAAACTGCTGTTTCCCCAAATTCCTTCCATTTCAAACTGTCATCTTTACGTGTTCACACATCAGTCATGCAGTTCGAGCATGTGTTAAAGGTGCTACATGCACTATTTTAACATTTCTATAATAATTAAAACGTCCTGTGGTAAGATTTAATGGAACTCTCATAAAGCTTAACAATGCCTAGAAAGAAGAGAGTTTTTAGGGTGTAAATTATAGATCATTTCCTCAGTAAAGATAAATGGGAGATAAGTGTTTCCCGAGAGGAATAGTTACACTTGTATACTTTGATGTACAGTTACTAGTTGATACTACACACAGTTTAATGACAATACAGTAAGTCTTAAAGGTGCTACAGGTAGCACCTTTAAATGATTCACTGTTTTTCAACTTCCTGTTCTACATGTACTGCCCAGCTAAGCAGTCAAAACAGAACCTTTTTTATTATTATTATTATTATTATTATTATTATAATTATTGGTATGTCCCATTTTGAGGGTGTCTGGCTCAAGGGAAACCAAATGAAATGGTGCATTTAGGTGCTCCACAACTTTAAACAACAACAAGTATCAGTGCCAGTGAGAAACTGGATCATGTTCTGTGATATTAAAATCTTCATTATGAGTTTTGATATTCTACACATGATGACCGAGTGCTAAAGAGTGTACCAGGTAAATTGGATCAATATCACATTCATGTACTTGGCTTCAGTTAATCGGACCTGGACGTGGCTTTTTATAAAAAAAAAAACATTTCATTCACATCATCATTATATCGCTCATATAAACCGTCATCTGTGTGTCTGCTCTGTCCACTTACATGTCACATCACACCCCCCATCATCCCATCCTGCCCCGTCCACAGGCTGGAAGGCTCTGTTGTCACGGTAACTTCCCGACTCATTGTCCACTCACAGATGGATGTTGGTAAGACCCAGCACCCTGAAATCTCAGCATTATTGTTCGTCTTTCATCTGCATTCGTACAAACAGTTCACTCTCATGTCGTTAATGTTTATTTTTTAAGGTTATTGATTTTATTTCTTATCTGCTATAATTTTGTAGTTTTTAGAGAACTTTTCTATTTATGATAAACTATATAAATCACTCTGTGTCTACATGCTTGTTTGGTTGTATACATTTGTGTGTGTGTGTGTGTGTGTGTGTGTGATCTCAGATCCCAGACATTAACTCGCGGGGTGTGCAGGTGTTGCCTCGGGATACAGCCTCCCTCAGCACCACGCCCTCGGAGTCGCCCCGCGCCCAGGCCACCTCCCGCCTCTCGACAGCTTCATGTCCCACCCCGAAAGTGAGTTTCACTCGCACCACCTACCTTTGCACAAACGCAGATTCACCAGTGTTGTACTTCTATATACAGTTCAATATTTAATTATACGAAACATTCCCATAACCTGTGGTACCTTTTTTTTTTTAACTTGGTTGCAAATAAGTCTCTCTTAGAGCTTAGATGAGAGGTCTCAAACCTGCGGCCCGCTTATTATTTCTGTACATTTTGTATGAATAGACTAATTTTGCATCATATAAATATAACAAAGTTGGACTTTTTTTCACTTGACCAGCCCCCTACTGACCAAACTAGACCCTCAGTGGCCCTGAAGTTTGAGACCCCTGTCCTAGATTGAAAACCAGACCCTCGTTCGAGTGGTTTTTACAGAAACTTTTTCAGTTTATCAGGTTTTGTTATGTCCAGTCGTCATGGAGATATTTAGATTACATTTTTGTTTTGTCCCCAACATCTTATAAAGTATCTCTATCGACCAATAGTTATGTTATCATATATATATATTTTATATACAGTATATTATTGAAGATTTTATATTTTAATGACTGTATTTTTCATGGTTAAATGTGTATATCTTGTATTATAGTATAAAGTATATCATTAGTATTATACTTGGTCATATTACTGATGTATAAAGTTGATCAACAGGGTCCCCACATGCTCACACACACCCACAGACCAACACACACACGTCACACACTGTCCCGTGCGTCACCTTTACACAGTGTATGTTTCGTGTTTGTTTCACTTATATGCACAACCCGCCCCTCCTGTTGTGTGTGTGTTTGTTGTGTGTTTGCGGAGACAGCAGGTTGTGAGTGTTACGCTTTGACGCGTCTGCCAACAGTAGTATTATTATTATTATTATTATTATTATTATTATTATTATTAATAATAATAATAATAATAATAATAATAATCATCCCCAGGTTCAATTGAACTCATTGCGATTGATTTTTGTACCTATAGTCTCCAAGACTCTGCTTCATCTGTTCCTCCGTCAGTGGGATACTTCAACATTTTTGTGTTCGCTCTTGCTCTGCTTGAATTGTCTTGGATGTTCAGTGCGGGGACCTGAACGCACCATTTCCATTTGATAGTGATGAGGATTACGTGACAAACATGATGCAAAATACAACAAACTTTAATCTGAAATGTCCAAGTATCCTACTGTGTTTTAACCGATCTCTTCCGCAGGTTTGTTTTTGCCAAAAATGCGTCGATTCTCTCTCTTGTTTCCTTTCTCTTTCACCTCATCTGTGTCACATCTCCGTGTGTCTCCCGGACAGCAGGCAGGTGCCATGGGAATAAATGTGAGGGGGTTGCCATGGGAACAGAGAGATGGGATGTTGGTGGAGAGGGGGGGGGGGGCCCTCGGTGGGTCATGTGACAGAGGAAGCAGCCAGAAGTGAGGAGGATGCTCTCCTTCTCTCGGCTTGGTGTTGTTTGGGGAGTTTGTAGAGCAGGGGGAGGTCAGTGCTGCAGAAACGGTCAGTGTAGACTTTATAAATACATATGTGAGATGTGGAGGCAGTGATGGCGGGAAGTGTTGGAATCTCAGATTGAAGTCACAACCCTGTTCAGGCTTGAACCTGCTGAAATGTCATTGATGATTTATCTATATTCTTCCTGAGACATCACTATTATATCTTATCGGTGATTTCATGATCCTTCTTGGTGCCACATCGTGTTTCAATGACCCTGAACACCATCGGTTTGCTGATTTTTGTCCTTGTGTCGGTTTATCTTGTATTGCACAAACTTAGCTTAGATTGACAGGTGCTACTGCCTATATTTAATATGTGTTTAAATGTCTCTGACCATTCACAAAAGCAGGTGATTGGCTATTTTGATATAAAATTTAATCAAGTTGTGGTAGCCATTCATACTGGAACTGTGTTACAGTGGGGCAAATGCCAAATGTGACTCTCTAATTAGCTGTGACTGTGACTTGCCACCTCAGCAGTATTGGCTCTGCTGTATGGAGGAAAGCACAAAGTCTGACCCGGTGCTGGATTTGTCCAAAGTGTTTACTCTCCGGCTTTTCTAAAAATCTTGATTTCAACGCGGGTCAACTTGATTTGTCCCCAAAAAAGAGCTCTGACATCTCCTGCTAAATCTACAGCTGATTTATTTTGAATGGGATTCTCTGTGGACAGTGATCATGGTGTCACACCGTGTTTAATGCTGTCAAACACTGCAGAGGTGCTACTTTGGGTGCAGCGTAATTTCCGACCTTGTTTCCTCACATTGTGCTCTTTCAATAGGCAGCTAATGAGATTACATCTGTCTGTAATCCAATCTGGACGTGTCCTGTACCTATCAGTTCTGAAGCATGGGCTTTTGCCTCTGCACCAGTGCCATGATTACAGTTCATTCGCCTGATTGTGGTCAGAGAGCTACATACTTTACAGATTGTGAATGTGTAAATAATTAGACTTTAGGGAGCTGTGATGCTGCTGCTGCTGCTGCTGCTGCTGCTGCATTGTGGGAGTCTTCTCAAACACACACACAGTACAAACACCTGTCTCTTTAGGCCTTTCTTTGTCATTGACCCCCATATAAGCATCACAGGCTTGTCAAGAACACATGCTAACGACATCAGTCAGCGCGTGTGTGTGGCGCGTGTCTTTGTGCTGTGCAGATAACAGACAGTTAATGGCTTTCCTCGGTGTAGCTCTTAGCTTGTTTTGATTGTGACACAGGCTGTTTCCCAGCGACAAGCTGCCATATGTTCTTTAAAAATTCCCACGCTGCTCGCGGCTGCCGACAGCATGTACACGACGTCCCCGGAGCCGCAGCCAGAATGACTCTCCTCGCTGATGCATTTCATGTGCCACCGTGGGCTGTTTGTTAGTTTGTTAGCCCGGGTCTTGTTGGCAGCGCTGCAGCGCTGCAGCGCGGCGGCGGTTTTGAGAGGAGAAGGTATGAAGCAGGTCTTAATCTTGTCACTGCCGGAGATGCTGCTGCTGCTTCTGACGCGTCTTCTTCTTCTGCTGCTGCTGCTGCTGTTCATGTAAAAGTGGGCCCAACGCCACGGCTCGTGGAGCGAAGCAGGGAAACTTGTGCCAAATAGAAAATACATGAATAAACACAGGTCATGTTTTCGTCAAACTATGTTGGTTGTGTCAAAGGATTTCTCTGTTAATTAAGTTTATTCTTGAGCATAGAGTGATCGGCCTGAACGCATGCATCGCAGGTGGTTTGAGGACGAATGTGGCTACATTACTTAGTCTCACCCTGTATTTACTCTTCTCAGAGCACATATGTTGATTTATCTGCAGCCAGTGTCACAATAATAACACTGATTCACCCATGATTTATTTTCTCTAAGGGTGAATCTGGTCAAATCTGATTTCATGTTACAGCAGCGTGAGTGGCGCTTGACTCACTCAGCTCCTTCTCATTCTTTTCTTTTCCTCTCCCTCTGTCACTCCTGCACACATAAACACAGACTCATCTGCTCAGTCAGCGTGTAGCGTCAGGGCTAAACACATCTACACAAACACGTTATTTTACACCACAGTAGTGCTATAGTAGCAGAAGTAACTTATTGAGCACACTCAGACAAGAGACATACCCAACTCTAACCCCGTCTTAACCCTCAAAAAGCCCTTTAAAATTGTCAGAACCAACCAAAAAAATTTCCTCACAAGGTCAAGAAAATAAGGTTTGTCCTGGCAGCCTCCTGCAGACGTGCACACACACACACACACGCACACATATACACAACATTAAAATTTGATGCACAAAAGTGTCCTCAAGGGGGGAAATGTCTGTCTCACTCATATAAACACACACACACACTAATATCCACATGGACAGAGACACAGAGAGCAGATCCAAACTGTGCTGCTCTGCAGTCATTCATGTCACCACATTTTCTGTCTCTGTTACACACACACACATGCACACAAGATACAGTGTGTGTTGTTCCACTCTTGTGAGCATTGCGTACAGTTATATAATGGTGGTGTTTGGATTAATGAAGCATATGGGAGACAGGCCTTTGACTCAGATGATGGTTGACTACTGCATGTTTTCCAGGTAGCAACGGCATCATAGTTTGACCCTGAAGAGAATTTGTTTTTTGTAAAATTTGCATTTATTTATTTATTTATTTGTTTTTTTATAGATTCATGAATATGAGGAACATTTATCATAAAATTAGGTTTTTATTCGTCATTATGAGTCCTCATATTGTTACTGCAGATGTGTATTAACTAAAGTATAGTATTATTCAGTTCTTTACCACAGTAGTTCCCTCAGGACAGTATGTGTTTGCGTGTTTTTTTAAATAATTTAGGTTTGTATTCCATTTTTCCAATCAAATTGTTATATTTTATTCTATGTTTATTTGATTTAATCTTTATTTACCAGGCAGGACAGGACACAAGAGCATTTAGGCTGCTTTTTTTTTTTTTTTTTTAAACGTACAGTACAGAGGCTATAAGAATGTGTAGTATAGAGTAGAGTTTTTTTTCAGCACAATCTAGGCAACTTTCACCATCTATATAAACACTCCTGAACAAAAAAAGTACTCAAAATGTTTAAAATCTGACTGAATTTGTGGAATTTGGAAGTACGTCAAAGTTCGAAATTCGCTTGGCTCGTTTTTATGAACGAAAAAGAAAAGAAAAACTCTCTATTTTCTGCTATTATTGCTACATTATATCACTACTTAAAATGAGATATAAAATTATAATAAGTTTGACTCAAATACACATAAGACGAAAAAACTGTTTGTAAAGCCTGGATTTACAACTGCGGCCGCAGTTTAGAGTATAGAGTTATTCATTTTTGACAAAAATATATTTAAATGTCTTCCTCTCTTTACTGAGTTTCCAAGAGGGTGACAAGAAGAGGTAATCTTCAGTATGGAGAAGTGCATTTGTGTCTCAAGTCTGTCACAATAAAAACACAACAAGCCAAGACAAGCCAAACAATTAAAAAGCAAACTGAACTAAAGAGAATGCGTTAAAGAGGAAATCAAGAAAAAGGAGGTGGGGCTTAATCTTTAAATGTCTTTCGTTCTTTCAGTGTTTTCCATAAATAGTCATGTAAAAATAAAAGCCCAGGAAACTCTAGAGAAGCCGATCCGCTGCCCCCTCATCAACCGCTGCTTCCTCTCAGTTTTCACCTTGACACGTCGAAACGTGCCGGCGTTATTTACGGCCGTGTATTGTATACTGTTCCAAACATCCCATCAACTTGACTGATATCGGCATTTATTTTGATTAAAATATCCAGCGCTCTCACTCGCTCGCTGCGCAGACGCACTGTGCACCTAGAGGACGCTGCTTCGCTCTGCACTCATCCTATAGCTTTACTCTTTTCTTTTTTTCTTCTCCCTTCTTCTGCTTTTGATTAATGGCTTGATGTATGGCGTCGGAGCCAAGGCCAAGGCTTATGGAAATGAACTCGCCTCCTTCTCGGCTGAAATGTGGGAAGTGAGTCATAGTGTAATTCAGCTCATGCCACTTCAATGACCTTCACCGTGGACATATGGCCTTTTCTGGTCACCTGCCACGAGAGACAAAACAAATGTGTGCAAACAGTCGGGCTCAGACATACATTTACATCTACATTAGAGTCAAAAACATACATTGTGTGAGTGTGATTCATAATGGTAACACTTTAGATCTGGGAACACATATTCACCAATAATTAGTTGCTTATTAGCATGCAAATTAGTAACATATTGGCTCTTAATGAGTCGTTATTAAGTACTTATTCATGTCTTATTCTGCATATACAAAGAGTTTCCCCTCAATAACCTCACAATTATTGCTCATTAGTAGTAAGGAAGGAAGTTGTTGTATATGAATTACAGTCTCAATATGTTTTGTTCAGTATGGACTTCGTAAAATATTAGAATAAAAAATGAGTTGTAAAGGTAAAGTAGATGAATCAATAATTCAAATTGTTAAATCTCCCTCTAAATGTAAACATTTAAACAATCTTTTTTTTTTATCAGCTTTACATTCACTCTGCTTAGTCAGAAGACAGATGAGGAGAAGCTCGGATGCTGAACAGTCATGATAATCTGTCCCTTGCGGGATTATGACAGACATTATCAGAATGAATGTGACAAGACTAAAAAAAAAAAACCTGCCGCTCCAATCACAGAGCATACAGTAAGTGAGTTGTGACAGAGGATCATTGACAGGGTAACGTGATCAGACAGAAGGAGGTGAATGAATGAATGAATGATTGATGCTCCGGCTGGAGGAGTGAGACACATCAGCTTCTCCTCCCGTAACCTAGCAACAGCACAGCACAGCAGATAACGACTCCATTGTCCATAACTGTCAATATGTGCTGCTATGCTGTCTCTGAGCTCAGAGTGTGTTCTGCTGAATCGGCAGTTGTCATGTCTGCTGTTGCGTTGTCAAACACCTCTGTCGGCGTTTACACCCATTCACAAATCCACACATCTGTCTAATCTAATCCAGCTGAGACAGTACATGTTACCCTCTCCTATTTTGCCGCTCATCAAAACTCGAGCCTGTAGATTGTGGGTGATGAGTTATCTTTTAACTTGAAGGTTGTGGGTTCAATTCCCGGCTCCACTATTCTACATGCCGACATGTCCTGGGGCAGGACGCTTAACCCCATGTCGCAGCGTGTGAATGGGTGATAGAAAATGTGAATGGGTGAATGGCAAAACTGTAGTGTGAAGCAGCTCAGTTGTGTTGTGTTTGTATTCTCTGTCCTTTTAACTGCTGCGACGTGTGAATTTCCCCAGATCAATAAAACATAATCTAATCTAATCTAATCTACCACACAGGAATTTTTTTCTCTGCCGTTTTCCAATGAATCGCTCATGAACTTACTATATGACTATGGACAGGATGATTTATTTATTTATTGTCTGTTTAACAGGGACAATACATCTCACCACAAAATGGAAAGTGGGCTGCATGTACGACGTCTATCTTCAGTGGTTTGTTCTAAAGCTGTCAAAGTAAGCCTCTTGTTAAATGGCTAAAATCACCTTGGCTGCCATGGTTTCCCCCCTTTAACATATCACCTGTGAAGTAGATAAAGACTAGAGAGCAACTCGTATTAATCCGTATAAACTCGGCCGAGCCCTGAGAGAATATACTCTGTACCACGGAGCTAGACGCTGCAGTGTTCAAGATGGACAAACATTACAACTGTTGCAACTACTTTTCCCCCCCTCTCTCTTCTATGTGTTCATGTGCACATGTGTACTGCACTGAGTGGAGTCTTGTGTTGGTCAGTGTAGCTGAGGAACGTGGACGTGTGGTGCAGTGTGACGCTCCGGCTCTGCTTTACAGCTCGTGTCGTCATTCCTTAAAGGTTTATTCCCCCACGGAAACGATAGATAGCACTAGTTATACGTCTTTGTGCTCTATAGAAATTATTCATGCTGTGGTGTGTTTTTTTTCCCCCCTCACCTGACACTACTGACTTCCTGTGTGTGTGTGTGTGTGTGTGTGTTGCTGTGAGACTACTTCTAGACATGTGTCATTGTCCTCCTCCGGTGCAGTAAAGCTCGTAAAAGTGACTCTTCGTCTCCCGGTCTGCCAGAGATGTGGAGGATTTATGATGGAGTGAGTGAGGAGGAAAGGCGAGGGGAGAGAGAGATGGAGAGAAGGAACAGCGAGTGGGAGGGAGTGAAGGAGCTAATGAGTTAGAGAAGTCAGGGGACTGTGTGAGAGAGAGTGGGGGTGGTGGGGGGGGGTGGATATAAATGAAATTGAAGGAAATGCACAGAGAGAGAGAGAGGGAACAGAGGATGGGTTTGCTCGCTGGGCCCGTGCTGCACTGACCCCCTCTCTCTCTCTCGGTCAGTTTGTCCTTCTGTCTCCATCTTTCTGTCCCTCTGTACTCCCATCATCTCAGATGGGAATTAAAAAAAAAATTAAAAATACGACAGAAAGATCAGCAGAGTGAGGAGGGAAGAAATGAGAAAAAGTTAACGGTTGGGAGGGAGAGTTAATCACATCCTTCCACACTCGCACATTCTCAGACGTACATGTGCAGGCACACACGGAGCAGACGTCAGTCATGCGTGTGCGATCGGCACAGAACACGGCTCCGTATGTGCCGCTATATTATACACCCTCCTCCTCCTCCTCCTCCTCGTTCTCCACCTCCCTGTGGCTGTTGTATTCCTCGCTGCTCCTCACTCTACTGTGTGTGTGTGTGTGTCCCCTCTCACTCCAGCCTTCCCCTCTTATCTCTCACTCTTTGTGTCTTTCTCTCTTCCTCCTTTTTACTCTCTTTGGCTCCCTCACCCTCTCCCAGTTATTGAGTGAGTGTGTAAAAGTGTGTGTGTGTGTGTGTGTGTGTGTGTGTGTGAGAGAGCTTGTGTGCATGTGCCGGGGAGCTCATTCTGTTCCGACTCCAGGCAGAAGATGGTAAGTAATGTTTTTCCTCCTGCGTATCCGAGAGAATGTTTACAGGTTTTGAGTGTCAAGGCTTTCTCGACATCTGTGTGTGTGTGTGTGTGTGTGTGTGTGTGTATGAGTCATTTGTTTCATCAGGAGGTTTTTGTTATTTGCTGAGTGGACATGAAGATGGATGTATTGCCTTTGCAGTGTGTGTTTTGTAAACATAATTTTGGGGGGGTTTTGTGCATATGTGTGCATGTGCTGCTGCTGCTGGTGTTGATGTTGGTGATGAAGGAGGTGTGCTGGCAGGCCAAGACTGTAGGCTTCTTAAAAAAGCAAGGGGGGGAGGGGGTGATGAGGAAGAGGGTGAAAAGGGAGGAAGGGTGTTTGTGTGCCTGAGGTGTTTCTGTGCTGGTGAGAGGTGGTGGATGTGGTTATATAAAAGACAACAAAAAAAAACAAAGACATGAGCAAACAAGACAATAGAGCAGCCTCGCAGGACTCCATTACTCCACGTGTGTTCATTCACCGTCTCAGGAAAAACAGAAGTCACTCCACACTTCATCCACATTTGCCTCTGATTTAACAGAGCTCCATGTGCAAATGCAGAATAAGAAACCACTCATGGTCCAGAGGCTAACGTCGTTCATCCTCATCCCTGGAGGTTATCGTAGTCTTCCCCCCTGCAGTCACCAAACAAAAGCAGCTGAAGAATTACTGGGAAGTGGGAATGGGTGGAGAAGTGTGAAAGCGGCACCTTTTTTTTCAAAACGGCTCATAAGGAACAGCGGTGGAGTATTGATGTAGCGCCGGTGTCAATAGTTTAATGCCAGGTACAGCAATAGATTTGCAGCTCCATCGATGTCATGTTACACGCACACGCACACACATGGGTTTCCAAGGTGTGGGGGAGAATAGATCTGTGCAGGCTGGTTTATGCCTCTTTGTGCATTTTTATGTCTAAATTGGTAATTCCTGCTACCTTTATGCAGACAATATAACTTTGACATAGATTAAATTATATCAAGACAATCCAAACTAAACATGAAATTATATTTACATTCAATAAACCAGAAACCTAAAAAAGAGGAATGTACTGAGTAGGAAATTATCCAGAACACAGCCTGTATATGTGTTTTTCCTATTTTCTGTTCTAGGTAGGTAGGTAGGTAGGAAGGAAGGTAGGCGGGTAGGAAGGTAGACAGGTAAGTAAGTAAGTAAGTAGGTAGGAAGGTGGGTAGGTAAGAGGGTCGGTAGGTAGGAAGGAAGGTAGCCTGGTAAGTAAGCAATTAGGCAGGTAGGAAAAATAGATAGATAGATAGATAGATAGATAGATAGATAGATAGATAGATAGATAGATAGATAGATCTGTCTACTCAAGTAAGGTAAAGTCAAATAAAGAGCTGGCCTGAATCTGTGCAACTTAAACTGTAAAAACAAGCATTAAGCATTTAACGAATTTCTTGGGTGCAGTGAACCTTAAAGAGAAAGATAAAAAAGATTCCTTGTCAAACATGAGAGACATCTTCTGGCATTGGTGTCAAGAACAAACTTAACAACACAGTACGGTGTTAAAGTTTGACAAAGGAGGAGTTATATTTAGTTTTATTGTCTTGAGTACAGCCCTTTTTAATATCGGCGTGGTCCAATCTTAATGTCGCCTCAGGAGGAGTTGAAAGACGCGTGTCACATATATTATCCTTCTCTGTGCTGTTACAAAAGTAGACGACGGGCTTTCAATAACTGCGCGGACGAGGCCGGCGTGATATTAATTCAGCCATGAAGAATGAATCTACCTTGTTAAATTTAAGATGCAGAGCGACGGGACGGCTCCAGACACATGAGTCATGTAGGCGACATGGTGTGTTGGTAATATTATGTGAAATGTAATGTCGCGGAGAGCCCATGTCCAGGGAAGGAAAGTGCTCTTTTGTCCCTGATTAATATAAACACATTCAGCCTCCTCCTTTCCTTTCCTTTTCTTTTCTTTCCTTCTTTTTCCTTTCTTGGCTCCTGGCATTTAGAGACCATTTGGGTCAAATTGCTTCAAGCATTTAGTCCAAATCAGTCCAGCTGAGTCCAGAGTGCCTGCTCATGTGTGCAAAGTGGCGCGGCGTATCAGTGGGTGATGTGACTTTTATTTATTCGTGTTATTATGATTTACAGATATTTAGACTACAAGTCATAAATACAACAGTGACAAAGGGTTTAAATACACAAACATTTGTGTACATCCACCCATTGTACACCGCTTTATCCTGCACATGTGGGTCTACCTACCACCAGTCCATCACAGGACCAACATATAGAGCCATTGACTCACACCAAATGCATGTTTCTGGACATGTAGGAAGACAATGGCAGCCCATGGCCAAGTGGAAAAGGAACTTGGCTCGTAATCGGTTAGAGTCCCCATCAGGTCAAAGGGCTGTAGTACCCCTGAGCAAGGTACCCAACCCCCAATTGCTCCCCAGGCACTGCTCAGTGACTCTCCACTGGAAGGATGGGTTAAATGCAGAGAAGCAATTTCCCTACGGGGGATTAATAAAAGTACCAAAAAAAACACCACACAGGAAGAAGATGCAAACTCCACACACAAAGGATCGGGACGTGACCTTCTTGCTGTGAGGCAACAGTGCTCGCCACGTTTGCTTACATCGTGTGGCGATATCTTGACATAGTTACTCGAGTTACTTATGCTCACTGACTCCGAGAGTTCGCCTCGAGGGCGAGGGAGGAAGAGCACACGAGAGTTTTTATTCGCGAGGAACACAGAGCGACTAAGAAAGAGAGAGAGAGTAAGAGACAGAAATAGAGTAAGAGACTCTCACACAGAAAAGACAGCGAGACAGAGACAAAGAGACAGAGTAGAAAGAAAGAAAGAAAGAAAGAGCAAGACTGGGAGGCAAAAGGAGAGAAAGAGAGGTGGGGAGAGACAAACAGTCACAGTGTAAGAGACAGTTGGACAGAAAAGATGGACAGAGAGAGAGAAATGGACAGATGAAAAGAGTAAGAGAGAGAGTAGAGCAGAAGAAAGAGCAGTTTAAGAGACAAACCTCATTCATTTCTAATACGCGTGTGGACATGAGGACAGAGGGCACGGCACTGATGAATGTCCACAGCTGGACAGACGAGCCCGCAGCACATGGTCCCGCTCAGACTGTCTGCACGCTGTCCACACGAGGACGTTTTTTAAGGAGAGTGGGGGTGCACCGTCTGAGGGCAGCTTCTCCTTTTTCCAATAAGCGACTGTTATTGGAAAAAGAGAAGTGTAAGCAGAAAAAGGTGTAACACGTTTAAAACAGCGACTCACGTTTAATTCAATGTGACAAGTACAAACATCAGCGACGAGGGATGTGAAGTCGTTCCCAAAGATGGTAAAAAACTGGTTAAACTCAATCTATAGTTCAGTTTAGAATACATATTTTATTTTATTATTGTTTATGTAGGTAAAAGGAGTGTGCCTCACTCATTACATGCTGTAGAGCTGGGAAGAATATTATAATAATGACCTAATTGTTAGTCCGATGTTTCAGAGTAAAATCTAATGGTGAAAAGTAACATTTTCAGGTACTTTATAAAATAAAGTCATGAGGAAAGATGGAGCTCTCCATTGAAATAAATCACAAGGACTGTATGTTGGTGAGCTGGACGGGATTTTTCATGTCACTCACGTCACATGAAATATGAATGTTTTTCTCTGTTCCCAATTACTGGACAAGAGAATATCTCCAAGATTAACTTATCATAAGTGCTTTTTTTAATATAATATATCCAGTATGCATACAGTACAGGGATATACTGTATAGAAAGTGATGCATTCACCTTTTTACTAGAACAAAATGTCACCGCCTTGTCACTGAAGTACTGAGAAGAAACTTACGCAGTTATTCGCGCCCGAGTTTCCTCTCTGTAACCACCTGTGGCTCCCTGTCATCGTCCATTATCTCAGCAGAGAGTTTGATGAGGGCAAATACTGTGCACATAGCTCATCTCCATCAGGAGAGGAGAAATCTTTGTCCACTTGACAGCTGGACGCTTTAAAAGCGTGAGTTATTATGTCATCTATTATGTTACAAGTTTGATCGGTAAAGGGTGGGAATTGTCTCTAATGTCTTTGGTGATGAATTATTTGGCCAGGCAGGTTTTCATGCCAGATGTGATACAGTGTATATATATATATATATATATATATATATATACACAGTATGTATATGTAGTATATGTAAGGTTTTCAGAGCCAGACAAACCTCTGCCAGTGCAGATGGCCCTGTCTGTCTGTCTGTCTGTCTGTCTGTGTTGTTGTTTTTGTATGGTTTATATTTTTGACAAAATAGCAGATAAGGCAGCCTTCTTAGACGTAGAATATGACCAAGTCCAAGTCCTGATCGCCTCTAAAATACGATCTAGAATAGCAGAAACACGGATCCTTCCAGTCTCATTAGTGGAGTTCATAAAAGACTTATTGTGTGTTTTGTGGAGACATTGTCATGATTAAAAAAGGGCTTCACCACAGCATGAATGAAAATGGTACGATCCAGTACAGTAATAGGACAGTAATAGGGTGCATTAAATTAATGATGTTGCAGTTTTCTGGCTCATTTTCTTTATCTGTCTCGCAAGTGCACGTCACGGTGCAGTGGTTTGAATCTTAATATTGGACCACGATCCAACTGTGCTCGTGATTGGCTGTGTCGAGGTGTGCAGGAAGTTGCGACCAAAGATGGAACTCAAGGAAGTTTGGGGATTAAAACATGTGTGTGAATGTGTCTGTGTTGTGTTTCAGAGGCTGGTGCTTGTTTGGATGAATGAGGATATGTTGAGAAAAGTGCATGGAATAATTGTGACCACACATTTTGGAATTTTTCTTAAAATTGATATAAAACAAAGGATCAGTCATCCAAGTTCAGATATTGATATCAATACCATATTGAACATTTTTGACAAATGGGATGTCTGTGGTATTGCAGGTGGTGTCAGTGTGGTTGTGACTTGAGACAAATTGGATGTGATAAATTCACACATCAAATTAGGACTCAAGTTAAATGTTTTCTTCATTTGTGATGCTGTTGGCAACCAAGAGCACATGTAAACACAGTACGACTTCTAGACTGAGATGACTGACATGTATCCTGGATTCAAAAGAATGTAATCATTCAATGGCATGGTAACTTGCAATCCAAGATAACATAATCTTTTATTATTCTCATAGTGGGGGAAACCTAGCAAATCAATGAGAAGTTGATGGAATGTTTCCTATGCAACCTTTTCTCCTATTGTTCTGACGGGGAGTGAAAACACCCCTCCCCCCATGTGACTCCTACCTGCTGTCCTGATCTGTCCTTATCTGTCCTGTCCTGTCCTGTCCTGTCCTGACTCGTCCTGATCTGTCTGTCTGTCTGTCTGTCATGCCCTTTGGCTGCCTTGGCCGTCCAAGATAGTCACACAGAGACCCGTGACACAGAGACGTCCTCCTGAAAGACAGAGGGCGCTGCCTGCTCCACCCCGTCAGTCTCTCTGTGTGCCCTCTTGCCTTCCCCCCTTGCTCCACCCGGCTTTTGGCTCCGTTAACCCTCTTCTCTTCTCCCCTCCTCTCTCCCCGTGGCAACAGGCGCGGCTCCCCTCCTGTTCATCCACCCTAAGCATTGCTGAGGTACTCCTGCATTTGTTCTAATGCACCGTTACGGCCGTCATCATGGCATCGGTTCCGACTCCCACCTCCTACTTGGCATGGTTGCTCCCCCCCCCTCCTCCTCTTGTGTGTGTCCTCCTGCCTGCTCGATCCTGCTGTCTCCCCCTGTGTTATTTGTCACTGGTGGTGTTTTCCGTCTTTTTATCCTGCTCTGTTCCTCCTCTGTGTGTGTGTGTGTGTGTGTGTGTGCGTGTGTGTTCTCGTTGTGATTTTGTCTTAAACGTTCCTGTTGTGGTTACTCGTTGTGTATCTAATCCCAGCCTTGATCCCCGCACTCACACACGTACCCTCCAAAATAAACACACCTCCATCACTAAAGCATATCCCTCACTTGCATTTCAACCTCAGGACTGAAGTTGAAAGATGCCGGAATTATGTAATTGTATGAAAGTGATATTGCTTGCACAAACGCGGTGTGTTTTTTTTTTTGTTGTTGTTTTTTCTTTTCCCCTCTGTGTGCAAACACCTCAGTTCTTTTTAAATAGACCTCTTTCACACACACACACACACACACACGGCAGCTTGTAAACAGTACACGCTGTAAGCCTTTACAGTGCTCATGTGCTTGTTGCTGTGGTCAGAGCTCAACGACTCTGTGAGTGATAGAGACATGGCCTCAGTGCAGGGGCAGAGAAAAGTGCTGACACGTGTTTAACGTGGAAACCCTAAATCCCGTAATTGCACGGTAATGAATCTGGAAGAAGAAAAAAACTCTTATTTTTAAGATATTTTGAGAGAATTTAGCTTAATTTCCCCTACATGTTTTAATGAAAGTAAAGAGATTAAATCAATTACCTTGAAGTTAAAACTTTCAAAACTAGTTCCTCATGCTGTTGTCTTAGTGTCTAGCTGAGTCTCACTCCTGCTGGGTCAATATTGTGTTTTTGTGATGTATAGTAGCTGCACTTAAATAACAAGTAATATTTCCATATTTATATGATTGAATGTGTCTTTACGAGTGTAGTTTTTGTTTATTATAGACTTTATTGATAATCTTGGTTTATTATTGTAACATCTTTTTTGGAAAATCCAGGGTATAATTTTAGTTTAGTCACAACAATGTTCTAATAGTTTTGTTTTATTTTGACTTTTGTGTTTTCAAGTTTTTAGAGCAGGTTTGATAGTTTTTATTAGGTTTTTTTTGTAAGCGCTTAGTTTTAGTTTAGTTTTTATTTTAGTGTTAGTTTTGAGTATTTCCCAGGTGCAAGATTCAAAAAGGTGATAATAATAAGTATTTTGTCTCAAATACAACCTTTCAAAATTGCCCGCAGAGAAAAAATAAATGCAGGTCACATGAAAAGGCTTGTGTGTGAAATAAAAGTACAAAGACTAAAACTAAGCACATTTTTTAACTTTTTGTTAACTATAATGACCTTGAGTCACAAACTCTATGTCTTTATAGAAATGAAATCTAATTCCTTCTTTTTTGTAAATGTTGAAGGTCGAGGTTTCACCACACTTTCTGAAAAGTAATTGTAATCCAGTTACTTTGATCCCAGCAGTACAATTATCAGGATTAAGGTGCCATTACTTTTAAGTATGTATATATACATATACTTTATATATATTCCCCTGCATTTTAAAGGAAATGGTTACATAGCCAGAGAGAGGCCAAGTGTCAAACACTCACTTTGTAAGCAGATGTGACAAAACTGGTTTCTTCATCATCCAACTTTGGTTCTGTGGTGGTGATTTTCTTTTTCATTTTTTTTTGTATTTCCTGTCATGTGATTGCAGAGTGTGTGTCAGGTCAGTACTGGCTGAGTTCTTGGATATGTGTGTGTGTGTGTGTGTGTGTGTGTGCGTGTGTGTTCAGATTTGTGAGCAGAAATGAGAGTGACAGTGCCACTAACTGAAACTTTTGTATCGATCAGGATGGGTGTGCATGCCTGTAGCCCAGTGTGTGCGTGTGTGAGTGTGTGGCATGAAGGTGAGTGACTATCCTGTGGCTCCCTCCAGGCCTCACGGAGAGAATTCAGGGCTCACCTGGATGAGGTCATCACGCTCAAGTCAAGGTACTCTACCTTGGACCAGGTAAACCCGCTAACCTTCTACCAACCTCTTATCTACCAGCATGCTGGCTACTCACACACACACACACACATACACACCGCACCTCACACACGCACACCAGTGACCAACACTAACTCACACACACACAAACAGTCCGCTGTATCATGTAGCACCAGATCAGGCTATGATTTTCAGCAAATCATAGCGGTTAAATATTTTTACATGGAGCCCTAACAGGCTCGTGGATATAGTTTAAACTGGTGTTAACATATTTTCTTTATCTGGATTAGTGAGGAATAAAAGCAGGAATAATTGAGATGGTATCAGATTATGAAGATCGAGTTTATAGTCCGGTTGGAGATTTATTTAGGACGAGACCACGTGAAGGATAAGATCAGAGCAGGCACATTGTGTATTTAAAGTCGTCTTGATCCATCTTGGTCTTGTTAATGTGGTCTTGACTACAGCACTACCTCGTATCTAATTTGCAAAAATCTGAAACCATGTGAATTTATACCAGATGCAAAGATCATGTGTTAACACCAGGCCCAAATGTGGTCGTCTATGTACAAATCAACACATTACTGTAGTCTCTCACATAATTGGATTCCTACAGGGGGAGATGTCTGTTGCATAAGACATCCTGAGTCAGGTTTAGAAGAAGAAGTGTGGTGATGTACACGGCGACGCGGCACAGTCGAGAATCACACTTGACGACGTGTTGTCACCACTGCCGCCGCGTGTATCACCATGTTTAGTGGTCAGCAACATTTCCCGCCCCATCGCCTCTCTCTCTCTCTCATGTCATGACTCATCCTGTCATTCATCACCTACTCGGACATAACGGTGTGACCTTTGTGTCAGTGGATGGTGTTTTTGTCTCCAGAGGATGTGACGTCATCTGTGCGAACGTGGTGTTGGGCGCGCGTGTGTGTGTGTAGTTTTTTTGGGGGGGTGGTTAACTGATGAAACATGAAGCAGCAATTGAAAAGCCATGAGTAGAGCTGGGAGCAGAGGCCTTTTACCGCAACATGCCGCATGTCATTCTTCCTTTTTCCCCCTGCTGTCGTTTCCCGCCCTCAGGCTCCTGCCTTCACTCCCCAGGGAAGGAGACTTAGCTCTGGATTGCTGCTGTAGCATTTTGTCCTGCCCTCTTCTGCTCTGTAGCTATCACTCCAGCACTTTGTCCCTCTTGCTCCATCCCATGGGGGGCGAGGCAGTTGAAGCGGGTTGAAGCGAGCCCGCCTTACCCCCTTCGCAGCCCCGCTCCTCCTCTGCCTCGCGGCGGACGGATAAATCTTCCTCTTTTTTGCATAATTTGTCTGACAGGCCCCCTTTGTTTTGTGCTGAGCTCAGCACTGCAGTGGTAGCATCCCATCATTTACTAAAGCGTCTCCTCAGCTCGCGCGTTATTGGCTCCATCGATTTCCCCCGGGGTGGCTCGCAGGCCCCGGGCCACGTGCCTCGCTGACCTGGCCACACTCACTATTCCGTGTCCATATGCACGGCCGCCACCGCCACCTTATCCCCAGTCCATTGATCTTCCTGGCAGATCTCCATGACAACCCGTTGTCAGGCTGTTTCCGCGGCAACTGTGGGGTTAGCCTGTGGAGTGATTAGTGTTTCTGGCATGGAGGCTGGTGTGTGTGTGTGTGTGTCGTCTATGTGCCTTTAAATTGCTGTCACGACCAAATCCTCAGATGTATACACTCAAATTGACTAAATTCAATTATTATTTGTGTCATTTATTTAATTTTTTTTTTTGGGGG
The DNA here is from genome assembly GCF_958295425.1 of Solea solea. Classification (NCBI taxonomy): domain Eukaryota; kingdom Metazoa; phylum Chordata; class Actinopteri; order Pleuronectiformes; family Soleidae; genus Solea; species Solea solea. Next base: position 15,069,666 of record NC_081150.1, on the reverse strand, counting down.
GGGGGGGGGGGGGGGGGTTATAATAGTTTCTAAAGTGTTAAACTTGCACTCCTTGTGTTTGTGTGTCTGTGTTCACATTTGCATCTCTCATAAGAGCACATTTTCTCCTCTCGCTTGGTCGCTCTCTCACCGGTATAGCGTGGGATTGCAGCAGAGGGTATTTTAGAAGACGAGTGAGATAGTGTTTAACAGTCTGCTTTCTTCCACCCCCCCCCACACACACACACACACACACACACATGCACACACACACTACACGTCTAAAAACACCCCGTTCACCCATTCGTTCACACACTCTCCTCACTTCCTCACACACTTCTGTGTTGCTTTTCCATCTCCATATGCAAACTGTCTCCCCCCCATGGCTCTCTGATGGTATGATCTTTTTCTACTGAGCTATTTTTCGCTATACTGAGGTCTTGCCTTTTTTTTTTTTCTTGCACCTGTGTCAGTCTCAGTGTCATCACTACACACTGCATTTAAAAGGGTTTTTTTTTTTAGCTGTCTTATTTTCACGGTGACTGTATATTTACTGCACTAATCCCTGCAGCTGCAGGACAGATTAATGATACCTTACCAAAGGAAAAAAAAGAGAGTGTGTGGTTAAGAAAGTAGAAAGTAGAAAACTTTGTGATTCTTGTGGTTTTGTCTGTGTGTTTTAAAGAAACCAGCCAGGTAGTGAGATACTGATGTAATTGTTCTGTGTTAATTGTGTCCTATTGTTTTTTGTAAATATTTTAGTCCTCTGTAGTTCTTCTTTTTTGTCTTTACAAGGTTCCCCTTGTACGGAAATGTCCCAGCTGTCGATTGTTAGTTTGCCTCTGTGCTTTTTCAATGTATGCAAGTTTGATCTGTGTTTGGCTGTAGCTGTATTTAGATCCCTTAATCCCCCACACACACCTTTGTCTTTCTGTTTTATTTATTTATTATGAATTCATCTCTCTCTCTCTCGCTCGCTCTCCACTTTTCTGTCTCACTCTATAAATAGTATATTTGATATCGTTACAGTTGTGACACAAATCTCCTAGCAACCACAGCTGCTGCCATCATGGACATCCACTGTAAAATAGACTAAATAACACCATGGAAATGACACTGCACTGATCGTTTATTTCTTATTATTAATTGTTTCATGAGGAGATTTTGATTGAAATTGAGTATAAAACCGTCAACAATGTTTCTGTGATGCAGGACGTTCTTCAGCTCCTGTTCTTCTGATCTTGTCTTGCTTTAATGTGCTTTAACAGATTGGGAAGAGTAAGATCAGTAGAACAAACATTGTTATGAGGTAACAACACAAAGATGCTACATAGCTTATAGTGAATGCATCGTATTGCATTTAAATCAAAGAAGTAGTGACATTTCTGACAATATTTGCCTAATTACCCTTTCACTACAAAGGTAATATACGGTGAACTTGCATGTAGTAAGTCATTTTGAAAACGTAAGTCTTAAGGTATAGTAAGTACTAACACAACAGAGGGAAAGGGAATGTAGGATAAATCAAAGAGGGAAACGCTGGTGTTTTCGTTTCTATATGAGAGAGCTGGATATAGTGACGTCAAGTGCTAGTGGCCACTTGCGGTACTGCAATATGAGAAATTTCCTGTGAACATAAACTGCAGTGAACAGCTGTAAAACTGTTGACAGGATAGTTTAGACAGTCTTTATGATTGCATGTGTTTTATACATAAAGTTTGGGAGCATGACACGATGGCAGGGTTACACATGAGCAGTGGGCCACACAACACAAATGCAAATCAGCATTGTATGAATTGATCATCATGGACAGACATGACACGTGACCTCTTTTTAGACATCGTGTTTAAACATGAACAAAAAATATCCTATTGACTCTCAACAGTGATAATTAGCTGATTAAATGATCAGATAACATGATTTACAGCCAGTCTTGTAACAGCTAATAATAACAACAACATTACAACTTAGTTATAGTCCGGTAAAAGAAGAGTTGCTGATGTCATAATACTGGTCAAATCAAGCAGAGAAGTTAATTTGTGTAATAAGTGAGTTATGTTGAGTTATGAGTTGTGGTTCATGATCACAGGAGCTGAAGCAGGACGTCTAGTTTCATGTGTCAACAATCAGTTTGTGCCTGAAAGGCCTCGACATTTTTCTCTTTATTCCTATAATTCTATCTCTATCACACTTGTTGCTTGTAGTGGACGCCTGTCTGTCTGTTGTCCTGTGGTCCGTCCGTCTGTCTTGTCTTGTCATGTCATGTCTGTGTGTGTGTGTTTGTGTCTGCGTGTGGTGTCGTTGCCGGGACAGATGCACTGATGCCTGTGATTCGATGCTTTATCTCCACTAGCTCCAGTGTAGGTTGGAGGGGCTTAAAGATGATCGCAGGAGGACCTTCAGCTCTCGAGTAACTATCCCGCCCCCCTCACCCACCCCTCTCTTTCCCCTTCTTGCCCCACCCTCCTCCGAGGAGCGCGCAAAACAAACGCCCCGCTCTGTGTCCCCCCCCCCCTTCACCCCCTGGCTTGCCTAGCTTTCTCTCTCTCTGTGTCTCTCTCTCTCTCTGTCTCACTCTGTGTCTCTCTCTCTCTCAGCTGTCAATCACTCTCTTCCTCTCGCCGTGTGTCCTCTCGTTCTCACTCTGTCTGTCGTTCACTCTTCGAGTCTTGCTGTTTCCCTCTGTCCGTTCTGTTTCGGTCTTCTTCCTGTCTCCCACACGCACACACTCTTCCTGTCGTTCACTTTCCCCCGCCCGTCCGTCTGTCTTTCTTCTTCTTCCTCCTCTCCCCCCATCTGTCTCTCTCTCTCTCTCTGTCTCTCTCTGTCTCCGTCTCTCCGGTTAACATGCTCTGCTTTCAGTAGCCCTCTATGTCTGGTGTGCTGGTTGTGTGTGTGTACAGTAGATGCCATCAGGCCACTCCAGTGGTCTTTCTTGTTTTTTTCTTCCGTTCCTCCCGTTTTCCCTCCTTTCCGCTGTGTCTCGGCTCTGTAGTTTAGTGAAGTCTGTCAAGTTCGTGCTTCATTTGTTTCTTTTATTTCTTGGGCTGTGGGACAACTTCATGCTGAATCCTCATCCTCCCACTCTCTGTCTCTCTATCTGTCTCGCTACTTTTTCCTCACACTCTCTCTCGCTGTGTCTCTCCATCCCTCAGACTCCACCATCCCCACCCTCTTTGCCCGCCCCACGTCCCATCTTTCACCCTCTCACCTTGGCTGTTTGGTGCCCAGTGGTGTCGCAGTATATAAGCCTAGTTATGGTGGTGGTGAGGGAGGGGAGGAGAGAGGAAGGGGTGGGTGGGTAGAGAGAGACCTTCACCTTCACCATGGGTGTTTTGGTTCTCCATACACCACACACTGCCCACTCCCAACTTCTGCGAAACCTCCAGGTCATAGCTGTGACTGAGGAGCAGCAGCGGCAGCAGCTCCCGCAGAAGAAAGGAAGAAGTGTCATAGTCAGCGCGAGTGAAAAACATGTTAGAACAGACGGATAACAACTAAAAAAAAACAAGTCTGTCGAGTCAGGCGACACATACGAGCAGAGAAAATACACCACAAAAAAAAGAAGGTGAGAAATTTGCCCAAAATACAATGGGCCAAGAGCTGCTTTTACCTTACTGCACTTTTTTTTTTTTTTAAAGCTAAGAGACAAATAAATTCAAGTAACAGGCCCAGAATCTTCACACCAAGTGTAAAAATTCTGGCATCAAAGTTAATTTTGGCTGAATTTATATACTCTCACTGGACCCAGTTTATCCAAGCGGGCCTATAATTTGTGATAATGATGATATTATTCTGTGCCAAAATCTGTAGCCTCTTAAATTAAACTGCAGCCTTTAGATTCTCTTCTAGTCTCGCCTATGCCGTTGAGTTTCCCAAAAGCATGTTTCGCGCTTTACGTTGATAAACCTAATTAATTCACCATTAACTAGGTGCTTACTAACATGTATATAAGTAGCATACCAGACCTTTATTAGTAATTATTAAGCATGTATTAACACCTTAATCGTGGAAAAATCTTAATTCATGTTGTAATAGAGGTAGAATAAGGTGTTAATACATGCTTAATAATTATTAATAAAGGGTTAGTGTGCTGTTTGTGCATGTTAGTAAGCACCTAGTTAATAGTGAATATGTGTTACCGTGTTGGTCAGTTTCACCTCACCATACAAAGCTCCAAGAACATTTCAAACATAAAGTTAAACATAGATAAAAGTAATAAAAGTTTGCCAGCAGAGAAAACATGGATATCGTTCCTCTCATTTCTTGACACAAATGATAAAACATTATATTATGACAGTTTATACTAGGTATCAGCAAGTAAACGTGGCCGGTGGGCCAATTTTTTTGTAAGCAATTGAATATTCGGGCCAAATCATCGTATCTTCATCAGGCGAAAGTGCCTTAAAACGTCTTCAGTCGGAAACAAAAATCCACGTTTGCCGCCGTAAGCTAACAATAATGTGGACATTGTCTTTAATCACCAGTTTTTTTACGAAGACAAATGCAAGTGAGATATGGACATTTAATTTTCCCCTAAACCTGTCTGTCCATGACAACAGAAACCAAACATTTACTTACATTAAATTTGAATAAGTTCATATTTTAATAAGCAAATCTTTTAATCAGGTTTGTTAAATCATCTGCCGGGCCTGATACTGATGCTGGCGGGCCAGTTTTGGCCCACGGGCCACCAATTGCTGACCACTGATTTGTTCTGTATAAAGCTAGTAAGTGTACTGACTGAGAGAAACAGGAATTAATGGCAGTACAAGTGGCATTTATTTTACGAGCTGTGGTTGTATGATGCTTTTGGAAAACTCAGCCCCAATTTGAAGCCGCTCTGCTCCCTCCCCGCACCTCGTAAGTTTAGGTAAGCGCTAGTGCAGCCGTCATGCAGCATCAGCAGTCTCCAAGGAAACCAAAACCGTCCTGCACCACATCTGAACAGCCACTATCTATACTGGACACTACATCTCCACTACATTTGATGTCACACCGTAGCACAGTCGATACATCTGTTATGACCCTGTGATACACAATATTGTCACTCTGTATGTTGTTGCCTTTGTCCGTATTTCTATATATATATATACATATATATGTTAACGTTTTAATCTAATCGTAGTGTGACAGTGTGAATTCCACCTGTGATGTGACGACGTAGCTGTACTGCAATAATTGTAATTCAGGAGATGCAGCCGTCTCCCAGCAGCAGGACAAAGTGCACAGTGTAGTGTGACACGGCTCCTTTTTTTCTTTTCTTTTTTTGACTGTTTTATAAACAGCTTCTCATCTCAAAGCATGTCAAAAGAGCAGCCTGGTTTATCTCAAATTACCACTGCCTCTGCTTTCTCTCTCTCTCTCTCTCTCTCTCTCTCTCTCTCTCTCTCTCTCTCTGTGTCTGTCTTTCTTTTCTTTTTTTTCACTCCCAATCGCTCCCTCCATCTCTAGGTGCAGTCACGATGCAGCAGCAAAGAAAACATCCTAAGATCAAGTGAGTACTAAGCTCTGGATTCAAAGGCACACTCTCCCCGTGTCGTATCTGAACGCTACCACATGAACTCTCCAACACACAGAAATGCATTTTAAATGTGACGGAATGCTGTGTGTGCTGTGCTTGTGTTGTGTTTGTGTTTGTGTTTGTGCGTGTGTTTGTGTGTGTGTGAGAGAGATATTTTGCCAGAGGTTGTTAAGCCTCATGTTAAGCATCAGAATATGCTGCTGAAGCGTAAGTGTATGTTTAAAGGAGAGAAATTGGGTCAAGGGAAATCAAAGCACAGTGCCTATTCTTCGCTGTGAGGCAGAGAGGCAGTGGGAGAGCGAGGCAGCAGAGAGAAGGAGAGGAAGAGAGAGAGAGAGAGAGCAGATTACACATTAGTTACACCTTGCTTTGTTCCCTTTTACCTTTGGAATTATCACAGAGGTATTATTAGACCAACATGGCCGCTGTCGAGCACCGCTGTCATCCAGATGTGTTTCCTCCGCTTCTGCAAACCGACAGGACCATTTTATTTTTCTTGTATTATTATACATACATACTGTATGTACATTCACCGCAAAAATAAATCATGATATTAGTTTGGAAACACAGTAGATGTGCCTTGTTTGGAAATGTGCCATTCACTGCTGTCACAGCTGCCAAATCCATTGCACTTCAAATCAGCTTCGTTGATTTATTTTAGTTTTTCCTGGTGGCTTTTTTAAAAGAAAATGTCTTAAAAGTTTTGTCTCCAGAATTCATTGACTGCTGTAGTTTTCTTGCCTCATGCGTCCGCTGTGTCGAGATCGAGTCCGAGCAGACTTCTTTCTCCTCTCCTCTTAACTTTCAAATGGACTAAATTGGGATTTAAAATGCTAAAAAAAAAAGATTTATTTAGATTTAGATTTATCAAATTCATCGTCATTGAGGTCTAGATGTTATTGTTTTCGATTGGGTCTGGCTTCAGTTTTGAGTCTACGGTGCACTACATTTATACTGTTGTGTTTAAATTCTGTGCAAAATATTGCCTCACTTATCTCTTAAATATTGAAATTGTAAACTTTTTGAATTTCAACTTACTGCATGATATAACTTACCAATATTACCTTTTTTGTGGATAATTTTCATGTCAACTGGTTAGTTTTTTTTAACAGTAAAATATTTTCATACATATATTTGTAAGAAAGCTTTCCAAACTATATTCATTTCATCTACATAAGAATATTGTCTTATTCATTTACAATGTTAATATATAAACTGATACATATCATTATCAGTATTCTGTCTACAAAATTATTATAATTTAATATACTGATTATGACTCACGGAAAGTGTTTTGCCTTTTTTTTTTATGTATGTCGTGATTTTTTGTGATATTGTTTGATTTTACGATGTTTACGATGTTTTCCATTGTGTATAATGTCCTTTCAGGTCACAGTGCAGTGGACATCACTAAGGTGGCCCGGAGGCACCGCATGTCCCCCTTCCCCCTCACCTCCATGGATAAGGCCTTCATCACTGTGCTGGAGATGACCGCTGTCCTGGGCACTGAGATCATTAACTACAGAGGTGAGGAGGACAGATGTTCCGGCTCCCTTCAAACTGTCAACCTGCCCCGGATCCACAAAAGAGCCCCAAAGAAAGATTCCCAGTAGACGAATGTCCCAAATTTGTTCATCTTGCCCCCTTGACATTTCCAATTTGCCTCCACGTTACAGCTGCTGACATCAGCGGCTGAGCTCACCGGGGTGTTGACGCATCAAAGCTTTCAGATCGATGCGGCAACATGAGCTCGCTGAGTCCACGCGACAGCATTTTAACGCTGTCTGTCCACAACGAGACACCTCACTGAATCAGCAGCCTGTGTCTGCAGGTCACAGTGTCAGTCACACAGGGAATCAACACACACACACACACACACACACACACACACTTTGTCTTCAAACCAACTTCTCCTTGGTCTTTATGAGAGAGGGGAAAAAAGCACCAGTGCTCCTGCCAAATCTACAGGACAGACTTTAAATTACATTTCTGCTGCAGACATCATTTTATAGTAATAGTGATTCTCCAACCAAAGGAAAACAGACAGCAGCAAACTCTAGCGCCTGACAATGAGCATGTTGAGCAGCAAAATATGTTCTTCAAGATGCATTCAAGAATCCTCGTAAATGTCATCACTTTTCCAAACACACTCCACATGCACTCTGTTAACCAAATGATTGTTGTTGCTGCCACCTTGCAGCAGTCTTGTATAAAGTACCTTAAAGCGATACTTAAGTAAGTAAAAGTAAAAGTAAGGAGTTAGGATTGAGCCACGGTAGCGGAAGGTTGTGGGTGTCAAGACTCTGCTAGTCTATATGTGTCCTTGAGCAAGACACTTAACCTCATGTTGCAGCATGTGAATTGGTATGAAAGAAGTGTGAATGGGTGAATCTTCCTGAATTTGTGTGTGTTTTTAGAAGTACTCTACAAGTAAAGTTATTGTTTTTTTGTTTTGTTTTTACAATGGCTGCTCAGAGGAAATAAATCAGACAAGCTCACACGTGTCTTTCTTATGATACTGATAAGCTGTGTATATGCTTGTGTGTGGGTGCCTGTAACATGCATGGCTTTTTTTTCCCCCCTTCAACTGATTGATATCAAAGCTTAGATCTTCATATTAACACCCACGTAATCATAGCAAAAATAATTTTTTTCTCTCCTTCCCTGTGTTTTTGAGACATTTGGAAGGGGACGCTCACAGTCCTCCACTTGTGCTGTATATTAGAGAGAGTGTGTGTCCACACCTCACCACGTTCTTCTCCTTGTTCACCCACAGATGGGATGGGTCGAGTCCTGGCTCAGGACGTTTATGCCAAAGACAACCTGCCACCTTTCCCTGCCTCTGTTAAGGATGGTTATGCTGTGAGAGGTAAGTAAAATATACAGTATATACATCTCCCTGTACACTCCATAGCTACTGAAAGAGGAATTTAGGTCATATTATTAATATTCTCACAATACAAAGCTTATATTGACAAGTCCCTTATGTCCTTACGATCTCACTGACTCCGTCCAACACCTTCAAAGACGATTATCAAAATAAAGTACATCGGTGTGTCTCTATAAACTGTCAAGGGTTTCCTGCTCTTTCAAGAATCCATGAATTGTTCATGTCAACAACATCTAAATATAGCCTTCCAGTGCTCATGATAAACGCATGAAACAAATGTTCATAACATCACGCTCACATGATATAAAATGAACTGCGAAGTAAAAGAGATACAGATGTGATATATGATATCATATCATATGGGCCATACGGTGGAGTAGTGGCTACCAGTAGAGTCCCTGCTAAGTGGAGTTGCACAGCATAATGTTGGTTTCAGCTCAGAGAGAGACTAACAAGGCCAGTGTGTCGCTCTTTCTTCATACTCAAATACACGGACTGTCCCACTTAGACATGGACTGGACACTGGGGAAGTGGACAACTGCCTCAGGAACAATGAGCTCCCATGTGGAGACGATTAACAGGCGATGTACTGTTTAAAACCGCTTGATGTTTACCTGTTCAGAAAGATTAATGCTCACTCCATTTAGTTTTCAAGGCGAGATTCAGGCAAAGTTGGTCCACTACAGTGAGAGTTTGATTGTCTAGGAGTGCTGGATGGCAGTGAGGGGCCTGTTAACCTGGAGAGCAGGGTGGCAGCTTGTTGGCTCCAGGCAGCCTAAACACTCCTGCATATAACATCTGCTGTTGGCTCTCGCTGATGTGCTGATGAAGTAGGAGGAGGAGGAGAACACCACATCTCTGTGGATTCTTCACAAACTGTATGTCCTGAGGGCCTGACGCCTGCTGAGGCAAACATGCAGATTTTAGAGATTTCAGGCGCCTGGAGTGTGGCTGCGGAAGGAGCCAATAACCTATGAATCTCTGCAGATACAGTACAGGTGTTGTGTTTTGTTATGTTTTGTTTTGTTTTGTGCTCCTTTTGCAAAACTGCACTCTGCTGCTTAACAGGTTCACTGAGTTCATATAAATGACAGCAGCACCAATAATGTTAGTCACAGTTCATCAAATCAAATTCAGCTCTGGGCTCCATAAATGCTTGCTCGGGGTACACACGTTTAACTCCATGAAATATTTGTTATATTTTAGCGGCTGATGGCCCAGGCGACCGCTTCATCATCGGTGAATCCCAGGCTGGAGAGCAGGTTTGTGCCAACACTGTACTCAGTCATGCTCCTACAATCCTCCACATGTTTTTTATATGGATAGAAAGTGTTTTACCTTTCCTCCTTCACCTTCACATGCCTTGATTAGAGCAGAACTAGAATATCAACGTGTAACCAAACAGATTTGAGCTCTGAAACAACACTAGGCTTCTGGGGATTCATCATCACCCTCTCACCTTCTACAAAATGAGCACACATGCACTCAAGATGTACTATGACACATTTTTACACTAATAGTCCAGTGTGTATGAATGAGTGACATCTAGTGGTGAGACTGCAGATTGTCAGAAATGGGGGACTACTTTCCCCGTCAAGTACATCAAGAAACTACGGTGGCCTTCACATACCAGAAAGAATGTAGTTTTTTTTTTTAACTTTTTTGATTTTATTGTAAGTGTCCACTTAAAAAACGTGAAACGCACGCTGTGTTTGGTTTTGTCCATTCAGGTTTATGTAGAAACATGGCAAAATGGCAGCCTCTGAAAACCAAGACCCTTGCCTAATGTACAATTGCCTAATGTCATGAAAACCAAATGTTGTTTTTTTTTATTTTAAAATGTTTACACACTTACAATTATTTGTTCATCTATGTAATACATTTCAGTCACATATATATACAGATTTTTTTATTTTTGTGTGTGTTCCTGTACAGCCCACTCACACAGTGATGCCTGGTCAGGTGATGAGGGTAACGACAGGTGCTCCTATCCCCTGTGGGGCCGACGCTGTCGTCCAGGTGGAAGACACTGAGCTCCTGCGCGAGTCTGAAGACGTAAGTGTGGATTTTCACCCAACATACAGACAACAAGTAAGTCAGAACGTCACTCCAATTCAGATTTACCAACATTATAAACAAGTATAGTGATAGTTAAGCTCACGATAAACAATAAATCTTGGTCACTTGGGCAAACTGTATCCGTTCACTTTGATGGACCCGATAACTGGTTTGTCTTTCAGGGCACAGAGGAGCTGGAGGTACGAATCCTCGTCCAGGCTCGTCCAGGGCAGGACATCAGGTCAGTGTCTCCTTGTATAGGGCCGCCGTTAAGAGACCACAGTCAGATTTCTGGTTTTATTTATGAGACATTATAAATAGACAACATTTCCTTTGGCAGCAAATCTCTCCTGTATACATCTGATCGTACGCAGAATCAAACTAAGAGAGTTAGTGTGACGAGTGTTGGTAACACACTACAGTTCAGTTATGATAGTATGGAAGTAATATTAGGATAAAATGAGAATTGCTTTTGGCTTCTATCACCGTAATAACTTCAGATAAAAATTTGTTTAGTTTGTGCACTTTCACATAGTTATTACCTCGAGATGAGATTAAAAATGTACTACTACCATGTTATTACTAAACTCTGATGTAACGAGAGTCTTAAAAATAAAAAAATATGTATTAAACTGATGCATGTACAATGTCATATATGTTATATACACGTTTTAATGACACATCTTTCCGTAGGCCTATTGGTCACGACATCAAGCGTGGCGAGTGCGTGTTGGCAAAGGGAACCCACATGGGCCCGTCTGAAATCGGTCTCCTGGCCACGGTTGGAGTCACAGAGGTGGAGGTCCAGAAATTCCCCGTGGTGGCCGTCATGTCCACGGGAAACGAGGTAAGGATTAAAACTCCAGTGTGTAAATTCTGTCGCCCCAATAACGTACCCAGATGCTTTTCTGAAAGGACGACTCTACTGTCAGTCCATATTCAAACTTCTTCAGAGAAATGGGGATAATTCCTTACCGGCACAGAGCCCTGCTGGTGTGAAACGGCTCACAGAGAACTCATTTGACAATAGTAAATACTACAGCTCTAAACTATAACATTGGTTCGGGGAATTATTCCTTGCATACACATGTTGACAGATTAAGGAGCAGCAGTCTCTCCTTTTTTTCAGCCAACTTTGGTTCACGTGTCAGTAGTTTTTAATTGTATTTATTTTGATCAAAAAACTAGAAAAGGGTAACATTCTTTTCTGGTAAATACAAACATTAGGGATAAAATGACTAAATAAAACTGAGGATGTATGCCAGAACAAATTAGCCTCTCGTCATCCAGTCAAATGATGATTCCATTGACCACCGGGGAGAGAGAGAGAGAGAGAGAGAGAGAGAGAGAGAGAGAGAGGCAAAGGATGTTAGACGTTAAAAGGGAGCTACAGAATTTAAAATCAGTGATTTTTTTTCTTAAATTTCTCTACTTTTGTTGTGGAAGCTGCTGAATCCAGAGGATGACCTCCATCCTGGGAAGATCAGGGACAGCAATCGTTCCACCCTGCTGGCCACAATCCAGGAACACGGCTACCCCACCATCAATCTGGGCATCGTGGGAGACAAGTAGGCCTTCACAATCGTTCCTCAAATATAGACTTCTTCATCACTCTCTCTCTCTTCCTCTTTTCAAACCCAGTTGTCTTTTTCCTAATCCCTCCATTATTTACTTGCGCATGTGTGTGTGTGTTTGCTCGCTCCCAACAGCCCCGATGACCTTCTCAACGCTCTGAATGAAGGCATCAGCCGTGCTGATGTCATCATCACCTCAGGAGGAGTGTCCATGGGAGAGAAGGTGAGCCACGGAGGAAAGCGCACACACTTGTCCAATCATGACGTTGTGCTTCACTGACACCGTGTGGCAGAAAGTGGAACAACAAACAGACACAAATACTTTTTATCGGTCTTGTATAAAGTACCTAAAAGATTCTTACCAGAAAATGACTTTGGTAGAAGTTAAAGTCACTTTTTTATAGTAAAAGTCTTGAAGTATATGACATTTACTGTACTTAAGTATCAAAAGTAATTTTCTGGTATAAAATGTGCTTAAGTTTTAGAAGTGAAATTGTCTTTCAATTGAAAGGATGTGGGTTCAATTCCTGGCTCTGCTAGTCTATATGTATCCTTGAGCCTGTACTGTAAAGCAGCTCATCAAGATTATAAAAGCTCTAAATAAATACAGTCCATTACCAACTCTTCTTCTTCTGATTTTATTTGGTAGTAACGAGTAACAAAACGTTAGTTAGAGGAAATGTAGTGAAGTAAAAGTACAAGTTGCTAGAAATATAAATAACAAAGTAAAGTACAGTAACAAAATATTTGTACTTCTTACATTACGCCACTGGTTTTTATAGCTTGTTGGCGATATCGGTTTTATTTCTTCTTTTACAGATAAAATATGTTACATTTCTGCATTAAAGTTTCTGAAAATGACAGGACTAAAGTCATATATTTATTGAGTAGTGTTCATATAAAAGAACCCTACTGTATTATATTGGTTGCATTTTAATAACATGTCATCTTCTAGGGCAAACTTAGAGCCAGGAAGGAAATACTTCGTAAAATGACAACAATTCCCATGATGCCACGCTGCTTCCCAACATCATCAAACTCGGACTTTGATTATTTTATTTGTTTGTTATGATTGAGAGATGCTTTTTATTGGTAATGTCGTTCTCAGGACTACCTTAAGCAGGTGATGGATATCGATCTTCATGCTCAGATCCACTTTGGTCGTGTTTTCATGAAACCAGGGTAAATAAATATATCAGATTTCGAGGATCTTGAGCTCAAATAGACAATTTCACTGAAATAATAGATTAAAAAAAATGTATGTCTTGTTTTTTTTCTTTCAGTCTCCCAACAACATTTGCAACCTTGGACATAGACGGTGCTCGCAAACTAATCTTTGCCCTCCCAGGTAGTGTGTGAAGTTGAGAGATAGAGGGATTTACTCAGCTGGCATTGAAGAGATGTTACTCATATATTGTCCTCCCCTTGCTCTCCCCCTTCCCTCTCTGCCTCTCTGTCCGTTTGTCCTAGGAAACCCTGTGTCCGCTGTTGTCACCTGTAATCTTTTTGTCATCCCTGCCTTAAGGAAGATGCAGGGCATTTTGGACCCTAGGCCTACCATCATCAAAGCGAGGGTAGGATGCACAGGGAAGCCGGAGAATCCCGACTTATTGGCCGAGACACACAGAGTCGTCACTTTTTCAAGTGCCGGTGGTGACACACTGGTGTTGGCCTGGTTGTTATGTGATAAAAAACAAGTTTCAGAGAGTAACGTTGCATTTTAAAACATCTGTAAAGCTGCTCGGGTTCACTTTTCTAGCTTCCACTTTTGCACAGTTACTCATCAGATATTGCTTTACTAATTCCTAGATGAAATGGGCTACTATCATATGATTCAAAGGTGATTTTCACTCTAATTACTAAATACTCATATTTAATACATTTATTTTGAGTAAGTCATTTCGGACTCATGATTTTATCCTTTTTTTCTTAAAATACATTTGATACATATTTATGACGACCCTTTTTTTGCTCTGATTTGTCAGCCACAGCCTCAAGCCCTGCTGCCTTACCATGAACATTGTTTTTTGCAAAAAATAGAATAATATCATATATCATGTAGTAAAAGGTGCCATAGTGAGTGTGTGATTGCCACAGTGCTATGCTGCATCACTTGCTGTTATGAAACAGTTAGAAATCATCTTGAATGTTTTACTGCCACTTAGTGGCGGGACTGATGCCCTGAAAGCGCCTCAAGAAGACAGATCATTTTCCTTTGCAGATGGCGTCAGACCCAGGTCAAGTAGTCTTCACTTAAAAACTATCTTTATGTTCTAAGTATGTTTTCCCTGCAAATGTGGAAGAGCTTTCCACTGCTTTCTGTTTGGCTTTTGTGTAAATTAACAATATATACAGTTTTGAAAATGTACACAAACAAATAGATACTAATTTTGCGCTGGCACATTTACCCAGTATTTATATCCTGGTGATGAACAAGATCTGGTATTAGACAAATCAGAGTTTTAAGTCCCTTTCTGGTGAATTCTGGTACAAATACACCTTAATCTGTGTTGGCCTGTTGCTGCACATTTTCCTTATTTTCTCCCCTTTTTACACCACATCATTAAAGGATTAAACATGTCCAATAAAAACACAAGAAAACAAGTTTAAATTAAGTTTAGGTCGTCACTGAAATAGGAATCCTACGTACACCTTGGTAAGCTGCAAGAATTTGCTCTTTTTTCACCACTTAATGAAATTTTTCATTGAAGTACATAACATTTACCTCATATTGCTCAAAATTCAGCAGAAATTTAGACCGATATCCCGGATGATGTGGTTTGTCTTTGTGTCAGTATAATAAAAAGTGACATGTTTTTTCCCCCAGTTGTCTTGTGATGTGAAGTTGGACCCTCGCCCTGAATACCATCGCTGCATTCTGACATGGCATCACCAGGAACCACTGCCATGGGCACAGAGCACAGGTACCACAGTCGTAGCCTCCACACAATAGCCCAAAATAAGTCTACAAGTAATGAGATAGTTATTAAATGAATCTGTATAAATCTGTCACTGCTAAGCGGAGAATCTGAGGAAAGCGAGAAACAAAATGATTGATAGTGTCATTTTGAGCGATTCAAGTCATTTCAAAGGTTTATATAAGCCTGAAAAGAGAACTTTACTCAAAGCTGCGCTTTTTTTTAGAACATTTGCCCTTGCAACATTCACTGTTCAGAGGGCATTGATGTGTTCGTTGAATAAATCTGTCTCTCTATATAAACTGTGATTGAACTTGGCTAGGTTAAGTTGTTTGAATGAATAATAATTTGATGTTTGATGATGATGGTGTTTTTTTTATTTATTTTTTATTATTTTTTAACATAAAATATATATATAAAACAACAACAAACACAAAATAAACAAAATAATAAACAATAACCTGGAGACGGAAGAAGTCAAAAACTACTTAATTTGTGGTGCGTACCTCAAGATAGCAGCAGCAGCAGAAAGAATTTAGTTAGTGGACTGTATATGTGTTTGCAGAAATGATGAAATTTACCAGATTTCTTGAATGCATCTTGTAGCTGCTTTTATAAGATCAACACAATGTTTGGACCCTGCAGAAGTGATTTGAATGCATCTCTTCTTAGCTCATGTCACTGTGAGCCCTGCATTACTTTCACTTTTTGGTCTCATGCACTCAAGTTTGTTGCCTGTTTTAGAGATTGCCTGTAGAGATTCTCCCTCTGACAAAATTATGTCTCATGAAGAAGAAACATAAGTCGGATTTTTTTATACCACATAATTAAAGACTTAGAGAGTGAGGGGATGCCTGAGGAATGGAGAAGAAGTGTGATGGTGCCCATTTTTAAGAATAAGGGAGATGTTCAGAATTGCAGTATAGAGGAATAAAGTTGATGAACCATACAATGACGTTATGGGAAAGAGTAGTGGAAACTAGCAACAGTAAGGTTTCATGCCTCGAAAGAGTACTACAGATGCAGTATTTGCTTTAAGAATGCTGGTAGAGAAATACAGAGAAGGTCAGAGGGAGCTGCATTGTGCCTTTGCAGATCTGAAAAAAGCCCATGACAGGGTGCCGAGAAAGGAACTATGGTACTGTATGAGGAAGTCTGGAGTGGCAGAGAAGTATGTTAGACTGGTGCAGGACATGTATGCCAACTGTGAGACAGCGGTGAGGTGTGCTGTAGGTGTGACGGAGAAGTTCAAGGTGGAGGTGGGACTACATCAGGGTTCGGCTCTGAGTCCCTTCTTGTTTGCGGTGGTGATGGACAGACTGACCGATGAGGTTAGACAGGAATCTCCATGGACTATGATGTTTGCAGATGACATTGTGATCTGTGGTGAGAGCAGAGACCAGGTGGAGGAAAAGCTCGAGAGGTGGAGATATGCTCTAGAAAGGAGAGGAATGAAGGTTAGTCGCAGCAAGACAGAATATATGTGTGTGAATGAGAGGAACCCAAGTGGAACCATGAGGCTACAGGGAGAGGAGATAAAGAAGGTGGAGGATTTTAAGTATTTAGGGTCAACAGTCAAGAGCAGTGGAGATTGTGGAAAAGAGGTGAAGAAACGTGTTCAAGCTGGTTGGAATGGGTGGAGAAAAGTGTCAGGGGCAATGTGTGATAAAAGAGTATCAGCCAGAATGAAAGGAAAGATATACAAGACAGTGGTGAGACCAGCGATGATGTATGGTCTAGAGACAGTGGCACTGAAGAAAAGACAGGAAGCAGAGCTGGAGGTAGCAGAGATGAAGATGTTGAGGTTCTCTTTGGGAGTGACAAAGATGGATAGGATCAGGAATGAGTCAATCAGAGAAACAGCACATGTTAGATGTTTTGGAGATAAGGTCAGAGAGGCCAGAATGAGATGGTTTGGTCATGTACAGAGGAGGGATAGTGAGTATATTGGTAAAAGGATGCTGGGGTTGGAACTGCCAGGCAGGAGGTCTAGAGGAAGACCAAAGAGAAGGTTTATGGATGTAGTGAAAGAGGACATGAGGTTAGTTGGTGTGAGAGAGGGGGATACAGAGAACAGGGTCAGATGGAGGTGGTTGATTCGCTGTGGCGACCCCTGAAGGGAGCAGCCCAAAGGATAAGAAGTAAATAATTAAAGGATTAAACATGTCAAAAAAAACACAAGAAAACAAGTTTAAATTCAAGAAAAAGAGGACAAAACAAAGACTAGTAGGATAAAAATAACTTTATTATGAGTTCACTGTCTTCACTTTTCAATTCAATTCAATTAGAATACTACTTATACATTAGCTAATGTATGTGACAAAGAAAAATGGAGTGATTGATTACGAGTATAGTTGTAAGCTGCAAGAATTTGAATAATTGACGCATCATCCTGTTGAATATTCAAATAGCAGTGTGGTCTGAAATACAGACATTAGTTAAATCAATGTGAGGCACACTTCACGATTAATCAAAACAATGGATAACTGGAAACTCAATAACCTGAATTTAATGTCCTAAAACTGTGCTGTTAAAGATATGAAATTATCTCACACAATTTACAGTGTAGATAGACTTGTACAATAAACACCATAAGGTTCTCTGGATTTATTGTACGTGAACTTGAGTTTTACTATCATTTAATTTACTATCATTTATCATTTAAAAAGGTTTTCCCTCATGACTCCTAAGTGTTTTCTTCTCGCCGTCGTCTCTGCTGCAGGGAACCAGGTGAGCAGCAGGCTGATGAGTATGCGCAGTGCTAACGGGCTCCTGATGCTACCTCCAAAAACAGAGCAATACGTGGAGCTGCACAAGGGCGAGGTGGTTGACGTCATGGTCATCGGCCGGCTATGATGTCATCACAGCGGGACGGCGAACTTGGCGTCATATAGCGCGGGTTGGAATGGGTGGTTCACGGTGCATGTCCACATATCATTGACTATTCTGTAATATGCAACGGCACAGCTAGTTTTTATTGATTTGGATAACGTTGAGGTATAGTCAACATCTCGATCACAACCTAGATACATATGAAGAAAAAAAAATTAATTTAAAAAGATTATAGTATTTCAAACAAAGAAAAATATAACTTTTAAATGAAAAAATCAAATTATAAAAAGAGATTTATTCTGTAATATATTATTATGATTATTCTTATTATTATTATCATTATTATTCTTATTATCATTATTATATTAAGGCAAATTTGTTCCTTTCATTGCAATTGCTTTGTGTGTTCAATGCTAGACCTTATCTATAGCAGTAGCATTTTAATAGACAGCTGTAGGTGCCTGCCAGGACAAAAAAAAAAAGAAAATTATTATTTTCTCATCGTTAGTGGAAAAAAAAATCAGTTTTTTGAAAAATGAAGAAAACAGTGAGGAAGACCACAGATTTCCCACAGTGTTCAGCGAAAGAGGAAGAGGGGGCACGCGGAGGCCACCTCCTCTTTTGAGCACCCATCAAG
The DNA here is from genome assembly GCF_958295425.1 of Solea solea. NCBI lineage: Eukaryota > Metazoa > Chordata > Actinopteri > Pleuronectiformes > Soleidae > Solea > Solea solea. Next base: position 15,051,254 of record NC_081150.1, on the reverse strand, counting down.
GTGACACTTCTGTTTTTCTCTCATTAGTATGCATCATAATGGCTTCACAAAGAGCTTTGCTTGTTGTTTATCTTGTGAGTCTTGTTTATGTGCGCAGTGCCAAATGCCTGGGCAGGGAAGGTGATGTTGGGAGAGCGAGATCTGGGGGGGGGGGGTACATGCCCCAGTCAGCCCAGAACCCTAAGCTTCCTTATATTCACGGTTACCGGGTGTAAACTCTGCTCCAAATAACCCCCCTCCTCCTCCTCCCCACTACTGGGGCGAGCCGAACCTGGGAAAAATAATCTTTTATTTGATCAACTATTTAAGAAAAAAAAACAACAAAAAAAAACAGACAAAGAAAAGAAACAGCTTCTTTAAGTGCTGACAGCCTTTTTAACCAACTTCACAAAAAATGTACAGAGAAAAAAAAATGAGAACCATATTGTACAGATATATGTGACCAGCACTCCTAAGGAAATTATTAAGCAATGAGGAGACATTGAACAACGCTGTACTATAACATTTTCTGTAATGATATGAAACTGATGAAAGAGACTAAGATAATAAAAATCCTTGATGATTATGTAAAAAAAAAACAAAAAAACAAGTTCTTGTTGGGTTTCCTTTTTTTAATAAAATATATCTAAAGAAAAAGCATTGACTTTCTTCTTTGGTGCTAAGATGTGAGGCAGCATCGCCTAAAACTTAAAGACGTGTATGGATTTTTGAATGAATCAACAATGCCCTTACAAAACAACATCAAAATCCTTAGTAGTAAACTGTAATATATATATGTATATATATATATATATATATATATATATATATATATATACATATATAAATATATACATGTATATATATACATATATACATTAATATATATATATATGTACATATATTTATATATATATATATATATATATATATACATATATATATAAACGCAAAATGACCTCTAGGCCAGTGAACTTCTAGTCTGGTCAGGAGGTGAAAAAAGTCAATTTTAGGCAAAAATTAAACTGTTTAGTGATTATAAATTAAAATAATCAATAATCTTGATATTGCAATTAAAAAATATTTAGGATGCTATTTGCATTTGAAATTAAAAGTTTTTGTTTTGATGTACAGTTCACAATAAAAAAAAATATATTTATGATGCGAAATGAATCTGTTCATAGCAAAAATAAAATACAATCGAAATCCTTTAATTTAAAATACCATGTAGACAATAGTAATTAAAACACCAGACAATCTTATATATAATTTAATGTTGAATTTGATAATGTGATAAATATATATTATAAAAAAAATTTGGGCCAGTTTTCATTAAAATTTTAAAATAAGTAGGGCCATGGGACATCGACTTTGGGGCCGCATGTGGCCCGAGGGCCGGGAGTTTGAGACCCCTGGTTTAGAGTCACTGTTTACTCCAATCTGGATGTTTTTGAGCTGATGGAGGAAGCTGGACTATGTGCAGAAAATCCATGCAGACACATGGAGAACATATCAACTCCACACCAAAGCAGCCCAGTTGCCAAATTGGTATATTCTGGTTTTTCACAGTCTCTACTGTATATAGTATTATATTTTTTTCCAATATTGTATATTCACATATGTTAAAATGCTTGTTTATTTATATTTTTACCTTTTACTTTTGACTGTGTTTGTTGGTTTGACACTGTAAATTTGTGCAAAATTCCCTCCCCACGCTAAAATAAACAACATTAAATACAGTTACCGGTTATATTTGCATTTAATTTTTAAAGCCCCTTATTATTTTCCCTAATTTTTTTTTTTTTAGTTGCAGTTCCACCAAAAGGGATTTTCCTATTTAATTTTTTTTATTTTTTTATTTTTTTTATCAGAATATAAATGTTCTAATCCCAATTGCAGGTAGTATTTTTACACGCTTGTGCTCTATCAAAATGAGTGGGAAAAAGCTGCAATGAATCAGAATGAGTCACCGCAGAGAACAGAAGGAGTGTTTAACTGTCTCCCTTTCCAGGAAAAGGTAAGTATTTAAGAATCAGGAACTGGCAGGAGAGAGTCTAATGAAGGAAAGAGGTTAAGCACAGGTGTCAGAAAGGATTAACCCAGGAGAGAATGTAGCAGGAAAAAAAGCAGCTTTAGCCTTTGGTGAAGATATTCCACAGGCAGTTTCTGTTCTGCTCTGCAAAGGTGAAATGACAGTAGATCCTATTAGCTGGCAGTGATTAATAGTGCTGTGACTAGAACAGGAATTCATCTGTGTGAATATATAAAAATATATATAAATGTGTGGTCTTTTTTTTGAAGGGGATCAGTGAGAAGATGATTGTAGCATTTGTCAAACCCCTCAAATGGAGTATGCACAGTAAGTGCATATTTATTAAAAGATAATCAGTTATTAACAAAGTTCCTTCATGTGTTTAGAATTTTCTGGGATAAAAACTACAAAACAGGATCATTAACGAGGGTGACTATAGTGGAAATATGTAAAGATCTTGTATACTACAGGCTTGTATCATGTTTTGTACAATAGATAATAAAGAAAAAATCACTAGTTTATTCAATGTACTTGAGCAGATCCATGTTTGACATATTTCTGTGGTAAATATTGCCATTTTTACTTTGCAGATTCACTGTTTTGAAGAAATAAATGCACACACGTGGCTCAAACTACATGGCAATTCGAATTACATTAATACCCACTCACTTTTCTCACTTTATTGTCATAAGAGGTTGAATTTGAATGAATAAAAACTATTTTTCTTCTCATCAGTCTACACTTGTATAACTAACTGCAGCTTCACAAGCCTGGTAGCGCTGTGTCTAGCAGAGAGGGGGCGCTGAAGAGCCGCGGTGTTGCCAGGGAGACGGACTCAAAACACCGGGCTTAGCTTAGCATCACATCAACAATGGCCACAAGTGTCCCGTCAGCGCCTGCACAGAAGTCACTGCGGCGGCTGAACGCGGTCCCGTGAAGACGGAGAGAATTGAAGCTGTTTATGGACCGTCCGAGTTTGAATTAAATCCACCCTTCTTTCACTGAGTTGGATTTTAAAGGAAAAACCCACATTCCGACAGATTTCATTCAGTTTGTTGTCTGTAAACTGGTGAGTACACGCTCTCAGTTAACGGGACAGCTACGCAGTTAGCGGTACCAAGCTAATAAGCTATTATAAGTTGCTAATGTGAGCGCAGATAACGGCCCTTTTAAATGAATGACGTCATTGAGTTGTTAAAAGTGACTTATTCATTGTTGGAGTGTTTTCTCTCGTGTTTTGTTGCGGTAGTTCCTTCAGTGTCTCTTAGTGAACTTAATTCTGTTAGTTAGATATCTTAATTTCTCAACCAAGCTAGCTGCTCATTTTTTGCATGTTTATGTATGTAGTTAATTAATTGTGATTTCTCTATGTCCTTAAAAACACAGAGAAACATTTCTCAAATGTCTTAAAATGTGTGCACTCAAAATATTATATTTATGTATTAAACCTTTGTTGTCTTGATTTTGAAGACAACTATATTGCAATACAAACTGTTATCAAATGATCATGCCCATATCTCAACAACAGTTATTTTGCCAGTGAGTCTTTTTTTGTTTTTATTTAACCTTTATTTAACACATTCTTATCTACAACTGTGTCCTGGCAAGGAAATAAAAGGGAAAAGGGGGATTTAAAACAAACAATATAAACACTATACTAAGTAAACACAATAACAAGACATTTACAAAAACACAGCTAAAATACACATAAAAGTAAAAAGTTTTAAAAGGCTGGGAAAAATAATCAGCAAATGTATTTGGCAGCCCCCAAAAAAGACTCTGCCAAGTTTCATATAAAGGCCTTTTTGCCAACATTATTGAGGAAAAGTACACAATGTCATGTTACAGTTTAAGTTGACATATATTTGTCAGTGTCTTCTGGAAAATCCTCTTGAGTGAGTTATTGTGAAAAGGTGATTTTCTGTTGTCACAGAACTCAATTATCAAAGGTAGAGAGGAGAGCTTGTTTTAATTATTTAAGAGAAAAAAAAGCTCTAATAGCAAGATTGTCATATGTTGGAACTAAAGTTGTTCCACATATCTAACTGACAATAAACACCTCACCCTGTGTGTAAATGTCTGGGTGGGTGTGTGGACTTGCAGTCATTATCATTCTTCTACCCACGTCCCTCTGCTTCTCCCCAGCATCCCTCACAGTGTTGTAGCCACTGAGCTCAGGAAAAGCGTGATATCCCCGGCCATAATTAAGCCCATGGGAACAGATGGTCGTTGGCAGTCTCTGCTGTTTGTCAGCCATACAACACTACTCTAAGTGGAGATAAATGCTGCTGCAGGGGAGGGGTTTGGGGAGCTTGGACCGGGAGCCGAGGGATAGACCTGCCAGACGTAATTAGATGAGAGGAAGCAGGTAGAGGAGGGGACGTGCCGCCATGTGTTGGTAGGTGACATAAGTGTCTATGATGGATTTTCATGACAAAGTTGTGTTTATCGTGAAGGGATTTGAGGGGTTTTCTCGATACAAACATGAAGGTGTCTTTAACTAGTAAATAGTTACAGTTTAACATGGATGATATCTTTTTTCCCAATCCTGATTTAAGGAGTCATGTACTGCATGTATTTAAGCAGTAACATGATTTGCCTCTGGCATTAGATCGGGCAGTTATTACTTATTTATGCAGGCTTTTACATTCTTGCTCTCACAAGCTTGACAAATGCCTGCTAAGTGCACCAAAACTATATTTTTCATCCAAAAACATAAAGTAAAATTTTCTTTTTTATTAAACAGATTTTCTTTCAGCTGCAGAAAAAGTAAATTGGTTTAACATATCTGCCAGGAAAAATTGAGCATCATGTATTGACAATCGACTGCTCGGATTTGTAATACACGTCATATTGGTCAACCTTCAGGTTGGCTTACTCAATTTGCCTTACCTAAGACACTACCTTGTATTTAAACAGAAGCTAATGCCATTATGTAAAAGAAGAAGATTTATTTATGACCTACAAAAATCACATTGTCTCTTCACTCTGTGATATATTTAAAAAAAATAAAATGAATAGATTTTTCCTCCTGCATGTAGCATCCCTAAAATAGATAATAATACAAAACATTCACAACAGTGGAAAGTCAGGTATTAGTGGGTGTGTCTTTTATAACATTCCATCTACACACCGGCTACACATGGATATCGTGCTTTTTTTTGATTAAGCTGTTCATGTGGACAGTTGGGAACAGGTGAACTACAAAATACACAAAAATGATAGTCAATTAAGGATTCCTTTTCATGTCTACTTCTAATTGTGTTTCATGCTTCTTGTTTAGAATTGTACTATTTTATAAAACATACTTCCTACACACTGAGACAAACTCGACAAACTCAATCACATTTTAACTGATTGTTTTTCAGGATCTCAGAAAGAGCACAAAGGTCCACGTGTTCCACTGCTGGACCATGGCTCCTGAATTAAGCAGTCTCGGTGCCGGTGCCTCGTAACACTCGAGCAGATTTCAGTAAACGCTGGGGTGGTCTGAGCCGTATGCAGCTGCAGCAGGGATGATCACATCCCATATGAACGGTTATGCACAAGAGGCCTCTGGTCAGGCCATGAGCCAAAGAGAGAGGGCCGTGGACTGTCCAGGGGAAGAGAGTAGCCTCGTCAAATCTCCACAAAGCAGTGCCCACATGGAGAGGATCCAGCACTACCAGGAGGAGCTGAGGAAGAGGAGAGAGGAAGACAGCAGGGGGAAGCACGACATCGACCCCAACGCTTCACTGAGGCTCAAGAAGCTTTCACAGAACCCCAAGGTGGGGATTGACAACCCCACATTCGAGGGAAAAGAGAAGGCCACCAAAGACGCATGTTACGTCGAACCTGTAGCTGGTGAGTTGAGTGTGTGTAGGAGTGGGGTGGTGGGGAGCTTTCTGGGGTCAAAGAGGTGGCAGGAGGAGGGGATTTTACAAAGGAGAAGAGGAAATTAAAGAAGAATGGGGAATTTTCTGTGAAAAGAAAAGGACTTTTGAGGAGGCAGAGCAGGGAGCTGCAGTGGAGGAGGGTGATGTGTCATCATGTTAGTACACTATTTCCACTGAAAAGTTGCCTGTCTCTGGACTGAGGAACAGAGCACAGTAATAGACCAAAAAACATTACTGACATACATCATTAGTGAAATGAGCCTTGTCACTATGGATCACCACATTCTGCATTTTTTGCATTCTACATTCAAAACATTAGATTAGAAAACAGTCTGATGTTAAAACCTGGGATACAGATATCTGGACGTCATATGACTGAGTTTGTTTACACTGCTACGGTGGCAAGAAAAGCTTTTGCATAAATTATTGGCACCAGTGCCAGTTTTAAGCAGTCAGAATTAACTTTAAATCCACAGAGATTGAGCGATATATATCACAGAATCTGACGTGCTGAATGTATCTGACCCTTAAAATGTCCTTGGGTGCTTTCCATAAGTAATAAGTATGGAAGAAGAGACCTTGTATCTCAGTGGGATCTTCCTGGCTAAATAAAGGATAAATAAAATATATGCCTATTGTGTGACATCAGCTACTGGAGCTCTATAGAGGTATATGGCTGCTGAAGATCAGACGCTTCTGTATGTTGAAAATTAAAGTTGTCAGACAAACAATAAACGTTCACCTCTTAGAGACATAAACATTCCCCAGGCCTCTGTTATTTAGTCTCTGTGTTTCCCAGCGTTGCCTCTAAACATTCTCTGCTCACTGTCTCTGTCTCTCTCAGAAGTCGGGGAGTTGCTGCAGGCTCTGAGTTGGATTCAGCAGTGTCTGACTGACACACAGAGCCAGCAGGATGTGGAGCTGATTGCGCAGCTCCTTGCCAAGGAAGACTTTAAGAATGCCTTTACCATCTACAGCGCCGTTTCCCAGCAGATCGGCAGAGTCACGCCCACCTTACCGCTCACAGCACAAGCGCAGGATCTTTGCCAGGAGGTACATTTAAAAAAAGTAGTTTGTACCGCACCTTATTAGTGTTTTTAAACATATTTGAAATGAGGAATAAGATGATATGGAGATGCTCTGGATTGATGGAGAAGAATAGGATGAAGACGTTAGACACAATGTAAATATGGGATTAGTTTTTCTCTTCTTTGATACTTTGACAGTGCTGTCTCCTGAGCTCCGGAGCAGAGAGCAGGAATTGACTTTAGTATTTAGGTTTGAGTAGATGGGGAATTTGCCTCACATGACTTCCCCCGTTGACAAAACACAAGTCAGTCGGTCTCTACTCGAGCAAGACGACAGTAATTGACTTGTTTCCCTGCCAAACTGAGCCTCTGCACGTTGAGAACTCAAACGCAGCCTGACATACATCGAGCTGAGTCCCCGCAAAAAGACAGAAACTCCGATAGGGCTTTCTGCGAATTAGGCAGAAGCTCTCGTCGTCTATGACAAAGTGTTCCCACAAATAGGCACTTCATTAGGATTAGTGTCAACTTTTGAAACGTGCAACATAAAATAATTTGATATGTGCTCTTCACTGCTGTCATTCTGGTGTTGTGATGGCTGTTTTGTTTTGATGAAACGGGCTACTTAAGCTCTGTGGAGTCCATTCAGAGGATAGGACACCAATAATCCAGTATTGTCAGTAGTGGTTGTAATATATAGTAACACATGCACTGAAGAACTTATGAATGTATGATCGTTTGAGCTGCAGTGTGTGTTTAAATGAAGTGGCTGTGTTGTGTGACACTCTGATTGGCCTTTGCGTAAACTAATCTCCCAGCCACCCTCGGTGCTGGCTGGGTGCTGCTGCAGCCAGGAAAAGAAACTGGAGGGGGAGGTGGGTTGGTAGGGAAAATGCCTCACCTAGTTAGTGAAAGCTTCGATTTGTGTAAGGGATGAAGGGAAAGGAACAGGCAGAAAGACGGGAGTAGCAGAACACCAATATGCCAAGTGTCACAAGTTAAGAAACAATCGCAGCCACCAAATGACAACACAAGAACCAAAGTGTGCTCTAAGTCAGGTTCTTTCCAAGTATGTGCTTATTAAATCTAGTTAGATATAACTTTCTAAGTGTAAAAGCACAGTGAGACAGTATCTTGTTGTAACTTAATTGTGATTTAGTTCACAGCTAGCACTGATGGAGCATTTTTCTGTGTGGAATGTGAAACCCTGCTGGGAGTTTGTTACTGGTGGGCAGCCAGCTGCTTTTCCCCAGAAATCTTACATCTTATGAGAAAGTCATTTTATCATGCTCAGTTGGCTCATTACTGAATTTCAAATGTTTATAAACTGTGAAGCACAAACACCAAGCAACGTTAAATCAAAATATAATTTGGACCAGTTGATAAATTATGTCATTATTATGATCAAAAAGTACGATACACAGTTATAAAATAATTTGAGGGTGGCACTAAAAGAAAAGATCATTATTGTGAGTCAAACGTGAAAATTAGGAATATCTTATCTGTAAATGGAACACTTTATTTTCTGCCTTAAGGTTTGCAGTACAGTGTGTCTCCGTCAATTAAAAGATTATCGTCAGGTGAGCATTCATGCATTTATAAATTATCTTTTTGTTCTGCTCCTCAGACGTTAGTGTAAAGTTGGAAATTTGAATCAAAGCTGCAGAATTTTCATTAGAAATGATTGAAAATAAAACCTTTAAAAAACCTGATTCTGACACACTATAATGAAGACAGTCAAAAATATTAATTTTCAAAAGGTGAGAAATATGAATTTTTCTTCAGGAACACATTAACGTTCTTGATTCAACATTTTAAAACAATTACAAATGGGATTATTTTAGTATTGAAACAAATCAAGATAATGCAAGTTTTTAAAATAGTAATTAACTCTTTTATATACACTTTCTTTCCACTTTGTTTTTTGGTCTTAGCTATAGTCATACATTTCACCTAACCATAAGTCTGTGTGGCTGTGTTTCTGTGTTTGTGTTCAGGTACAGAAGATTCTGCAGACGAGCCATCAGAAGGAGGGTTCGGAGCTCAGGTCCCTGCTCACAAATCCTCATCTCCAGGTCAGAGAACAAGATTTAAGCTGTGACTTTCCATATCTCTCCTTGACCCACAGTATGATTATAAATGTAACACAAGTGAGGTTCAGCAAGCCTACAGAGCCTTACAGGCCAACTCATTTATTCACCTGATGTTCTTATAATTAGAAAACTGGAGTACAGACTCCAGAGGGGTAGTTGCTTCATTTGCACCGTCCACTTGATGATCAGAGGTTCGGCATAAGGCAAAGCTCCATACTCACGAACACTCCAGCTCAAAGACAAGTGAAGGACAGTTTCACTCGGCCACCTGCTGCCGCCTCATGCTCTCAATTAAAAGACAGATTACTTCGGTGTGATACAGTTGTAAGGTCATGTCAATGAGCAGATGATTGTTTTACAAATTAAATCATTTGTAACCCATTAATTTTATTTTTGAATTATTGGCCGCCTTTCAAAGGTTGCAAAAGTTTTCAAGGTCAGGTGGTGTTTTAATCTGAAGATCAATCTAGTTGGTCTCAAGAAAGGCCATTATGTAAATCAGGGTGTAATGTGGTTCATCTCTTCTGGTAATGAAAATGCATGATTGGGTCGTTATTTGCAGCAAAGTGCTTGTCAGTTTCATTTAAATTTGCTTTTTTTTCTTCTTTTTCTTTTTGTATTAAAAAAAGGGCACTGTTAAAATGTAAAGATCTTACTGCTTTGTGTCTCTTTGTGTTTGCAGTTGGCAACAGGGAAGTCATTTACAAATACGGTCATTAAGATAAATTAAGGCCACTGTTAATGGGGGAAAACATTGTCCTCCTGGCAAGGTGAATTCTCTTCTAAACATTAAGTTGATGATGTCAGACAATGCACAAGATATATGTAGTTGATCTGTGATCCAAAAATGATCCATTGTGTCATTTAATGCAATTATATGAATCTTAGTCTGGGGCTCTTGTTATGACAGAGCATCAGTGTAAAGTGAACAGAGGGTGTTTAGACTATGTAAGATGTAAAGTGTATGCAATCCATCATTGGCAAATGGGAAAAATACCTCTACTCAAACTATTAATCTGTACAAATAGAGTGGAGGTGGGTTCTGCTAAAATCCTACCATGTATACCAGACTTTATGGAGCGCAGTAAATCCGTGTGTCCATCTATCTTTCAACACAGGACAGTTGTGTGAAGTGTCGCATTATGAAAAGCCCAAGACACTGGACCACGTTTTCCTGTGCATCCGCATGTCCAATATCAACCGAGCCGTTGAAAATCAAGTTGCGTGTTTTTTGGGGTTTTTTGCATTTACGTTTTAATGCTGTCATTGTCCATTAACGGAGCACTAAGGTGAGAAAAGACCGGTGGTGATTTTATGCCTGAGCAGCGGTCTGATGTTTGACCCATGTGACAATGCAAATGACACTGGCCTGTTAACCCGTCCACTAAGTTGGAATGTAGCCAGCAGAGGTGATTCGATGTGATGTGATGCGAGCCTGCCTTGTGGCACAGTAACCAGAACAGTTTACATTGGTCTCTCTGCAGGGAGCAGAGACTCACATGAGTCCCAGTTTAAAAACTTTAAAGACTACGTGTGCGAAAGACATAGATCCACCCACAAATCCAGCCCTTCCACCATTTTCCAGGACACGTTATCCTCACAAGAAAAGGAAGAAAAAAGTGTTTGATGATTAATGGCAGTGCGTCCTGACTACTAAACGCAAGGACAGATTAAGACGGATTGTGTGTATGCCAAAGCTTAGCCCGGCCTCGAGGCTCTCAGGTCCCCTTCGCCGCAGCACAGAGAAACTAATTTGGACTGACAGTTATTAATTATGCGGCACAAAGCGCTTGTCATTTTAAATGAAGTGAAGGAGCAATCTCTGTATTATTTCTGGCTTCGAGGTGGGTTTGCTGACTGCTCTCGTTAAAAAGGATGGACAATAGGTTACTGGTAGCAGGTGTTTAAAAAGAGGAGTTTGGAAACTTGTTTGGCATCACTTCACCAACATTAAAACACAAACAACAAACACATATGAGTTTATTTATCATCATTTTACTTCAATGCCTTTAACAAAAAGGACATTTCCTGGTCGTTCTCTTTATCTCACGCCCGCCTCCTCCATTATGTTTTTGTCTGTCCCTTTTTCTGTCTCTTATGTGTGTGTGTAAAATTTCTGTTTGTACGTACTGTTTGTTTCTATGTGGGTCTCTGTATTTGTTTTACGTGGCAGGCACTGATGCAGGCTCATGACAGTGTGGCGGGAAAGGAAATGGAAGACGAAAACGCGACCCAGTCCCTCAGCGAGACGGTTAAACTCGTGCGGTTAGAGAAGGCCCTTGACACTCCTCTGGTGAGACGCCATCGTCAATCTTTTTCAGCCACTTGTGTAACTGAGATAAATATGGGTATTCACCATTAGATAGCTGATGTACCGTGGGATTTTGTTTGTGTTTTGTGTCTAAGTCTCGTTTATACCAGGCACCTCCTCTCACATTTATCATGTGGGTGTGTCAGTGTCAGTGTATCAACACACAGGGCAGCAGAATGCCTGTCTGTATAATTTCTAGACATTATGTTGACAGTGTTTACGTGTTTCTCTCTATTCAAGCTTCTCACAGACGTAATTTTACACAATGATCAGTTTCATGTTTATTTACGTCTAAATAGTATAATGTGCAGCTGGTTTTAAGGATTACCTGGGTCCTTTACTGTTCATGAACTGTGATGTCTGTGTATGCGGTGCCACCAGGGTGCGACTGTACGTAACGACATGGACAGCGTGGTGGTGAGTCGTGTGGTGAAAGGCGGAGCAGCCGAGCGAAGCGGGCTCCTCAGTGAGGGAGATGAGATCCTGGAGATCAATGGGATCTCTATACGTGGGAAACACATCAATGAAGTCCATGACTTACTGGTGAGAGCAAATGTTAAACAGAAACTTCTTCACTCATTTACAGCAATTCATAGGAATTAAAATCTGTCATGAGGTATCATGAAATCTTTATTTCTTCCTTGGGTCATCTGAGTCTGTAGCTGTGAGATTATGTTTCACACAGAATGACTTGTCTTTATTTAGATTATATATTCGTTAGCGCACCAGGACCAAAGCTAATGTTCCCCGTGTTTATTTGAGGAAACCTGAAGTTTTTTTTAGTCCCAAGCCAAATTTAAATATAATTTAAAGGACCAGCTTGTGATAATTTGTAATTAATGGTGAGGCTGCAGACTGGAAACAAATGAAAGAATCCTCCACTCCCTTTACCAACTGTGAGTGGGAACTACAGTGGCATTCGCATATCAGAAAGGTTGTCGTTCTTGTTTGTTTGTATTTAAGCTTTTGTTTCAAAACATAAAGCAACAATTGCGACACAAGATGGCAGCCTCTATAAAGCAAGGCCCGTGCCTCAACTACCTATAAAATGTGTATCCTAAGGCAAGAAAATGAAGTGAGTTACAATACAATGATGAACCCTCCTAAGTGTTACACAGTGGACCCTTAACATCAATATCTGACCAATTGTTTCCGAATAATATAAGCCAATTCAAAATTTCACACACATCCACCGACATATCAATAAAAAATTTGAAAGGTTTGAGCCCCAAGGTCAATATTATCAGCCAAAACATTACTTTATGGAAATACTTTCCCTGTCATGTTTAATTCATAGCATCTTATCTTTTCCATCAGCAACAAATGCAAGGCACGCTGACCTTCCTCCTCATCCCCAGCTCTCAGATCAAACCTGCCCCACACAGACAGACTGTGGTAAGACTTTAATGATGTGTGCGTGTGTGTGAGAGAGAGAGCACCTGTCTGCATGCATGCAAACACCAGCCTTGTCTTTTTAAACCCCTTTTCTCAGATGCACGTGCGAGCCTACTTTGACTACGACCCCTCTGATGACCCCTTTGTGCCGTGTCGGGAGCTGGGCCTGTCCTTCCAGAAGGGGGACATCCTTCATGTCATTAGCCAGGACGACCCCAGCTGGTGGCAGGCCTACAGAGATGGAGACGAGGACAACCAGCCACTGGCTGGACTCATTCCAGGTAGACGTCCCACCCGGGGCAGAATATTAATATTTAATGCTTTGCTTTTCTCAAGGGTTGACACAAGGACAAACTGCTACCAGTTTAAAAATCACATAAACTCACTGGCCACTTTATTAGGTACACAAGACATACAATGAAGTGGCAGGAGTGGCACCTGGTGTGGTGTCGTCTTCTGCTGTTGTAGCCCATCTGCCTCAAGGTTCAACACTTTGTGCATTCACAGATGGTCTTGGTTTGCAGGGAGTGGTTATTTGAGCTACTGTTGCTTTTCTCATTCTAAACTAGTCTGGTTATTCTCCTCTGATTTCTAGCATCACCCACCCATTCTCTCCCAAAGATATTTGTGTCTTTTTTTCTTCCATTTTTTGTAAACTCTAGAGGTAGTTCTGTTTGAAAGTCCTAGTAAATCTGAAATACTTATACCAGATCTGGAACCAACAATCATAACACAATCACAGTTAAATTACTTGTCTTATTGATGCTGGCGCTTGGTTTGGACTTCAGCAGGTCGTCTTGACCATGTCTACTTGCCTACATACATAGATGTGCTGCAAAGAGATTGGCTAATTAGATATACGCTTTAACAAGAAGTTGAACACTTAACACGTACCTAATAAAGTGACCGGTAAATGTCTGAGGGACCCACATACTGTATAACACATAATGTATAGTATGCAGTGAATGTGACTCAGTGTGTGACAAAAGGAGCAAAACAAACTCAAAGAAAACAGAAAGTTTGAATAAACATTAGTCATACAGTGAACTAAAAAGATTAAATGGTTTACAGGCTCTAATATATCTTGGTAAGTTATATCTACCAGCACATATAAAATAAACAGTATGTCTTGATACCAAAGATTTTGAATAAATGCATAATTCATAAAAACTACTTCTCAAAATAGCCTGCCTGATTGGTTATTAATTCCAGCTCTAGCAGGACACAGTAATACAGTCACACTGAAGCACTGGAAACTTTATCTGTGACTGATTACTGACCTGGCACCACCTGAACTACCTGGCAGCTAACACCACCCGTTTGGCACATCAAGCAGATTAAAACAAACACCTAATAATCATTTGTGAGTACTCTCTGACCCTGGCTTGTTGTGGCTGGAGTAAAAATACAGTGAAGTGCTGGAAATGAAAGGCAGGGCATCTTTTTGACTGCTCTTCAGTATGTCTGGAACGTCTAAGTGGAGATATAAAATTATTTTAGGTTCATCATAAAACATCATCTATCCTGTGAGACATTTTGTTGAACACAAAACAGAGAGTTTTATATAAATAAGTACAGCTTTTGAAATTGGAAAAAAAACTACTTTGTATTTTCAGTTTGGGTTAGCTGACTTTCTTCTTTTTCCCTTTCTCAGGGAAAAGCTTCCAGCAACAGAGAGAGTCCTTGAAGAAAACTGTAACAGACAGGAGTCGAGAGCAACCAGGTGAAAGGATGGTGGATAATAATAACAGATGAGATTAACAGACTGAAACGTCTCACTTTTGAAGTGCTGAGACAAAAAGTGAAATGATAATCCACGTTTGGCAGCAGCTGAATCTCTCACTTGTAATTTATTCCAGGGAAAAACTGGTATTCAAAGAAGAGCAAGAAACAAAAGAAGAAGAACACATCGAACTTCAGTAAAAATGCTGGTAGGACTTCTACTTTTTCCTCTTTGTAATCTCTCCGCTTCTCCTCAGTAGCTCAATAAACCGAGAGTTGGGTCACTGGTTTAAGAATGTGCTCAGTTTTCTTCAACATTACCACAAAGAAAAGAAGCTACTCACTCTACCTGTGACAGGCTGCCTTGGATAGTCTCCAAGTGTCCACACGCTCTCAGTCTTAACCTCACCTGTTAACTGTAGTTGACACATGTTGTCACTCTGCCAGCAGCTTGACCAGACTCAGTGATCCACAGGTCAGATTAGTCACAATCTCTCACAGGCGCCATTTTATGAGGCACCAGCAGGTTTGTTCATGGTTTGGAACAACCTGTGGTGTCATTGGTTCATTCACAGAAACATATTTATACCCATAAACACACATTTAGCGACTGAAGACTGACACTAGGTGTGCAGATGTTACTGAGTGAGCAGACCGACTACCTCAAGCTCCCATTTACTCCTACGTCATGTGTTCACTCAGGTTCCACTACCTCCGTATTTTGTCACTTTCCACTGGGTGTCACTTTCCCTTTTGGTGCCATTGTTAAGAGTATCACTTTACTCTTGCCCATGTTTTGGGCTTTTAATGTCAGGTCCCGTCTATGTTTTAATCTCTTCTTTACTTTTTATTCTGTGTTATAACCATTCTGTGAATAACATGTCCTGCGTCCTTCACTGAAAAACCAAACTCATTTCCACCTCTTCAGTCACGTGAAAGGTCAGAGTAAGTTCAGAAGCAAGGATTTGATCAGGAGTGTTTCATTAACCCGTCCGTCCCACCTGTCTTCTCAGACTATGACGACATCCTGACCTACGAGGAGATGTCCCTTTATCACCAGCCTGCTAATCGTAAACGGCCCATAGCATTGATTGGTCCTACCAACAGTGGCCATGAAGAGCTGCGTCGGCGGCTTCTGTCCATTGAACCAGAGAAGTTTGCTGTTGCGGTGCCACGTAAGTCCACACTCTTGCCAAGACCACAAGCAAAGATTCTAAATGAGCAATGATTTGGCTTTTGTCAAATTTTAAAGTACAAAAATGGTCAATTTCAAAGGTCCAGTGTATAAGAATTAGAGACATCTAATGCAGATTGTAACGAGCAGACTCCTCCATTCACTCCTCACTTTTAAAATCTGGTCAGGTAAGTACTTAGGTGTTTGCATAGTAAGTTTCTGATTCAAAATGTGGAGGGCACACTCTGGCTGGTTTGTTTGTTTGGGCTTTTTTAGAAACATGGTGCACAGAGTAAAGCCCTTGACTAAAGTACATAATACAGGCTTATTCTAGGACTACACAAACCAAACAGTTTATATTTCAAAGCGATTATACATTTACTGTATATAGACAATACTTCTAGATAGTGTATTCAACGTCTGCTGATTGAGCCTCCTTAATTTAAATACTGGACCTCTAACACAAAAAAGTCTCTATATTATATTACAATTGTATTCTGTGCAAACGTATCTTAAAGATGGCAGCAATAAATCCAAATCGACTCCCCCTCCATGTTTTTCATGACCCAGACACGACCAGAAACCAAAGGATACACGAAAAAAACGGACGCGAGTACCATTTTGTGAGTCGATCTGCCTTTGAAGGAGACTTGGGGGCAGGGAAGTTCATCGAGTCTGGCGAATATGAGAAGAATCTGTACGGGACCAGCACCGACTCAGTCCGACACATCGTGAACTCTGGACGCATCGGTTTGCTCTGCCTGCACACGAGGGTAGGAGACGTGTCACCATCTGCAACATCGTTTCTGTCCAGTTTATTAATTCCATTTTATCTATCGTCAATGATGCATTACCACTTTTTCATGTACTCAAACCCAGAACCTTGTTTAAATATATTTTGTGTTGCCAAAATAAATGTGCTGAATTTTCTCCACTTAGAGAGATTAGATAATACATGCATAAGATGAAGGTGTCACTTTGAAATGTCCTGGTTTACCTATTTAAGATGATTTAATGGCAACACAAATAGTCAGAAACTTAATATTTTTGCACAAATTTAAATCAAAATAAAACTCCACTTTTGACTTTTATCTGTATTAAGTGCATTGTGTATATATATATATATATATATATATATATATTCTAATATATAACCTTGTGTTTCCTCTCGTCGTCAGTCACTACAAGTGTTGCGTTCCTCCAACCTCAAGCCCTATGTCATCTTCATCGCGCCTCCTTCTCAGGAACGACTACGCACCCTGCTGGCCACAGGGGGGAAAACACCAAAGGTATCCACTCTACTGTGGTGCTTAAGTGTATTTCATTCCCATGTTAATATGTTGAGAGTTTTGTGATGTGATGTGTGCAGTTATTTGGAGTATTTTTAGATACTTCTTAAATTGGGCATTTTGGTTTCAACTTGAAAGGGTCTTTATCGTAAACTAAACAAAAGATTCTTTACCAGCTCTTTAAATATGCAATATTGCATCTTGTGTTGCAAATCCTGATTTTTTGTCATAATAGACTAATCTATTATCATTATTATTATTTTCTCAATTCATTGATTAGTTGTTTGGTCCATAAAATGTGGGAAAGTGTTGAAAAATGTTGATAGATGAAAATGAAACCTTAAAATGGATTTATCCATAAACTAAAATATTCAGTTTTTATCATTACTTTGAGCTAAAAAAAAAAAAAAGGAAGAAAAGAAAATGATGGTAAGATGCTGAAGAATAAGAAAGTGTAATTCATCAATTATCAAAATAGTTGCAGATTCATTTAGTAATTGATTAGCCCTAGTTGACACCACATCCTTCATGAAAATCAAACAATGAAAATAAACATGTAACACGTTAGATTAATGTTCAGGGTCTTCACCTTCGTCTTCTGTGCACAGCCAGAGGAGCTGAAGGACGTGATTGAAAAGGCCCGTGAGATGGAGCACAGTTTTGGTCACTTCTTTGATGCAACCATCGTGAACATGGATCCAGAGCAGGCGTTCAACGAGCTGCGCAGACTGATCGACAAGCTGGACACTGAGCCACAGTGGGTGCCCACGTCCTGGCTGTGCTAGAGGTCACACTGTCTCACTGCAAGACGTCTCAGGGAAAGACAAGGTAAATCGAGAAATAAAAACCAAAATTGTTCCTGGAGACTGAAAGCAAATGCAGGACAGACACTGGTGAATTGACTTGCACTCCTCGGTTTTAGAGGAAGACATTCACCACACATGTCGCAGGGACGGGACTCAGGATTGTCAAAGAATATTTCTGTTTGTTGGTTTATGTGAGTGATTTTTGCTTCAATATGTTTCATGATTACACAGTTTTATGCAAAGTCATTTATTTAAGAAATAGAAATATTTCTATTCTATAGTTTATTTATAATTGTACATATGTATTTTCAAGGCAAAATATTTTATTGTCGCATTTTGTGCGTGTGACATCAAAAACGGTACACGTTGCTGGGAGAGTCTTCCTGTGCGCAGTATCCCGAGATCTGTCAAGGTGTGAAACAAAAGAAGAGCACATGTCTGTGCTAAAAGTGGCTGCAGTGTAACGTCTTCCATTCAGAATCTCCAAGGCAAAATCTGTCATCTCTGAACCAATGTCAGTATTAGTGTCGTCTCACAGTTCATTTACACCTTAATAACAGACCTCACATCTAAGGTTTACTTTTAGTTGGTATCAGACTTCTTTTTTTTGGATGAACCAAATATAATATTTAGTAAAACTCCCAACAAATACAGTTTTGTTTCTATGCAGAGTCCTTTTTAAATTAAAAGCACAATTCTTGCAAAGTGTTAATAAAGTGTGTGAGTAAGTGATGTATAGAGTGAATGACCTGCCTGATATATTTGTCTTTTTGTATAAAGTCAATATTGGTCTTACATCAAAGATAAATGCAGTATGTGAAGTCCCCCACAAGGATCTGACCTCCCATTTTTAATTCTAGCTGTCAATCTCACTGCTGTGTATTCATGTGCTTTACTTTATTGTGTATTTACTTCCAAACAGGAACATAATTCACAAAAATTGACATCATGTTCTATTGAAGACAGGAAAATGTTTACTGACCTTTTTGTTTTTTTTTACTATGTTAGTCTATGTTTCTGACAGTATAAATCAAGTGGGAAGTGAGCTAAATGTTCCATAGATTTCCACTGTGGAAGCCTATGGAAAGGGACATGTTTTTGGAACCAACAATGTCACCCCCTTGTGGCTATTCAAATTAACATGTACCACCAGTGGTATGCGAGCTTCCTCTGGTGGGACTTGGAGAAAAATCAGAAATATTGTTCTACTGTATATACCAGGGTATGTGATCGGAGTGAAGCCAATTAATTTTTGTGGAGAAATCTCTCGCTCCATCTTAAGCTAATCTCACTATACCAGTGTGGGAAGTATATTTGAGGAAGAGGAGGATGAAGAGAGAGCAAAGTATGTTACTGGGAATCCATTTCATCTTCTACATATGAATGCTAAAAAAAAATAAAGTCCAGGCTCTGGTTGAACATGTAGAACATCTTTAATTTGGATGAAGTCTCAGGCCTGGTTGACACATTTTACAGTGGGGGGTCACAGTTAGGTTTTTTTTTTCTTTTTTTCACCCTCATTAAATGAGAAAACAACAACCCCCGTGATGTAAGGTCAGCAGTGGGTTTGGGTGTCTTTGAAATCTACAACCACCTCAAGTTTTACAGCATGCAACGGCTCTACGTCTCGTGAGCAAACTGAAGTATCTACAAGTTGTTAAATCACATGGAATGTCACTCGCAAAACCATGTGTAATCATACTTATTATTTCAATTATTTAATTAACTTACTCCCTTGTGGGCAATTGTGCGACAACACTGGATCTGTACAGTGACACGTATGGAAACACACACACACTCCAGAGCTGAAGAACAAATCAATCAAGGACGTGTACACACACACACACATAAAGAAAAACACTTTCATTACTTGCATGAGGAGACAAAGACTCGGCCAGAGAGGCACAGAATAAATAGGATGATGGCGACGTCAGCGACTGTCAGCCTGAAGAAGCACGTCACTCAAACAGCAGGTCTTCATCCATCTCCTCTGTCAGCATGTTGGCAGGCTCGGCGATGGGACCCAGTTTAGCTAAACGGGCCGCGATCTCCAGCTCTGTCCTTTCTCTGAGCTGCTTCTTCTTCTCTTGGATCTTCTTCAGCCTGGAATGGAACAAGAAAATGGTAAAATGCATATTAAAACCACACAATAGTTGTACAGTGCTGCCTAATTAGAGAAAAGTTACAAATTAAAAAGGTTATATCTGGGGTATTTTCACCTGTAGAACTCCTCTCGTTCTCTCTCATCCAGTTCTGTGATGATGTAGGTGAGGGTGCGATCAATCCTTGGGATAATCACTGAAAAGTGGAACAAAGAGGTTGTAAACTACCATAGCATAATATATATTACATTGTTAGTTAAAAAAAGTTAGAGATTTGTTAATTAATGTAAATGTACCATGCTCAATGGCGTTCACACGTCTGTTGGTGATTTTTATGGCTTCGTCCAGAGTCACAAAGGAGGTCTGCAAACAGAATGTGTGTCAAAATGTATTCATTTTAGTGAAATGTACAGTCATTTTCATTTGGTAACTGTTCTATATCAAAAAACGTGCAAATAGAGTGTTACTGCAGCATTTTTATGTAAAATATTCAAATTTAAAGTAAGATATTTCCCTAACCATAAGATATGTTAGAATACCAATGCAGTTTGTCACACCGTTCCATTTCTATACAAAGCTTGGTTAAAAAAAAAAGACATGATAAATGTAACAGCACCCCCTACCTGTAAGGAGGCCAGCTCCACCAGCAGCTCCACAGCTCTGGCGTAGTTCCTCTTCAACCTGGACAGCTGTTCTCCTCCTCTGGCCAAACCAGTCAGCTCATAACCTGACGGACGCAACGAGGGTGAGAACATTCTGTTACTTTCACAAATGTTATTTATTTAAATGTGACAAAGTTTTAAAATCAAATCAACTGTGACTTACTGTCCCCGCCTTCTTGGTAGTGCTCAAAAACTGGTAGGGTAACACCTGAAAGGTAATAATGACCATGTGCATCAGACCATGTCCTGTTAAATGTAAGTTCCCACTAAAGAAAAGACCGCTTTCAAACTCACCTGCCACGTTGTCCCTCTTGGCTCGGACCTTTACTTGGGCTTTGTTGACGTTCTGGATGACAGTTGTGCTGTAGAGAGTGTTACGGCTGTCATGTACAGATACATCTGCACAATAGATAATCACAAGACCACATCACAACACCTTACCTGAAGTCTCCAGCAGCAAATTTAGCTTCAGCCAAAGAAAAGGCTGCTTCTCGCATCACCTCCCCCATCTTGGTCTTAGTCTGAAGGAACAGAGGTGAGAAGGCAACATCTAGGTTTAGGAAACTCATGACAGAAACAATAACGTAAAGTACTGCTATGCAGTAAATTCTACCTTCAAAAAGACTATAATATTCTGTTCCGTGGAAATTGTTAATATTGAGGGCGATTTAACTATTTTTAATACTCATAAATTGTGTGACCTTCGTGACAACGGGATTATGGGAGGATTTATATTGGCACAATGCAAGGAAACTTACTTCAATAATTTTGCGGAGGATCAGACGGAAGCGCATGGAGAGGGCGTCGGATTTCTTCTTGAGCAGATTCCGGCCGGTCTGTGCCCCTTTCAGCCGAGCTTTCATGATGGTTTGAGCCCTGTAACGTCAGACAATGAACACTTCGTTTCACACTTCTGAATCGTACATTACAACACATATTTCCTCACTGGCCACTTTATTAGGTACACCAGTTCAAATGCAAACATCTATTGGCATTCAAATGACTGACTGGGACCTAGCACATACAAAAGACAGCAATGGCATCAAGAAGCAGCAGTGCAAGAATCACAATTGTATTCTTTCGGATTTCAATTTTCAATGGGGAAAAAAAGGATGTCACCATCAAATTAAGACTTTGTCAGTACCTCCAAGAAGCTGGAGAAGAAGAAGAGGCACTGACACTCAAGTGCTGTAAAACACCACAGTGGATCTGAAGTTCTGACCTACATGACCTCAATGGGTCATTGACCAAAGATACAACACATTGGAATCCTCTTTCAGCTTTTTTTTTTTTTAACCATCCTGGCAAAGGTCACCAACTCCCAACTGATTTTAATTTTATTTAACCTTTACTTAACCAGGTAAAAGACCCAGTGAGATCGAGATAAGGAACCCCAGATACTATGAGCAGTTAAAATACATTATATTACTTCTCTACAGCACATCAATATATAAATATCCATTATAGGAGCATACTGACATTTTAAACCAAGGCATGTTGCTTTGTAAAAGGGTCATAGAGACGTTACACGTTCTGGTTTGATTAAATCAATGTAGTAAATGAATATACAGGCTGACACAGTATACAGGCTGACACAGTATACAGACTTTTTTTTACTGAGTGGAGGTCAGAAGGTTTTTGAAAGCATCTAACACTCACACTCAGATGATGATTATGTTAAACACATCACATGACAACAGACACACTCTTCCTCTTTTAAACCTGGCTCTGGTATAAAGTGAGATCTAGGCTGTGGTCATAGTCCAGCACTGACCTATAATATATACTAACAATAGTGTGTGAGCAGGAAATCACGCTGAAAATGTTATGCTACAGTGGGTTAGCAACTAGCTCCTCAACAAGCCGCTTACATTCTGGAGGGGAAGATGTCGATCCTGTCTTTTCCCGACATCTTCTCGTCTTTCGGTCGATTTTTGGTGTCTTCTGTTTACTTCTGGTTTCCTAAAATCAACACGGGGGACGTTAGCTTTGGTCCTGGTCCGCTAACGTGTTCATATATGAGCAGGGGGGAATAATTGTTGTTTTTCCGCGCAGGATTAGCCGCATACACAGCGAACGAGCGAGCTGACGGTCGTGATCTTGCTCGTCTGTCTTCGTCCGCGATGATCAGCTGACCTCTCGTCATGTGACCATACTCCCCCGAAGTCGTTTTGCGCATGCGCGTGTTGAAAAGCCTCGCGCGAGCTCTTCCGGGTCGAGAAACAAGCACACCCATGACTGTGAGCTAGCGGGCCTGAGTTCTTCATTTAAAAAAAAAACAAAAAACACGTCAAAGGAAACACAACCGGCCATTTCAACACTGCCACTACAGACAATTACAGTCTATCGTTCTGTAAACATATGACATAGGTGAGTTGTCATTAATACATTTGGGTTTTTCTAAACGTGGGGGCAGACGCGGGTGCCAGCTGGCTAGAGAGCTAGCTGTTAGCATCGGCATCGGTGCATGTGCCGCATGCGAACTGGAAACTGAGCCTGTTAGCCGGGAAGCTAACGGATACTAAAATAACTGTTTTGCTTCGTAACTGAAGGTTATTCTTTTGTTATTCGAGTTTTGTCAGCGTGCTCTGTGTATGCATTATTGTAGACTTGGTTTCCTTGCCTGCTCACGTCTGTTTTAACTTTTAACATTGAGGTGCTTCTCGGTTTTCTACATTGCATCATCGTCATCATCCCATTCACAGTCAAATGTGTGGAGTTAAAGCCCTTTTCCTTTGTGGTCACTTAATTTACACTTGCCTTAACTCTTTGCCGTTATTGTAGCCACCGTTTGTTGTTTAAATAAACAAACCTTTTCGATCGCATTGGCCTGAAAAACCTAAAGCTGAATGAATGGGTTGATAACACATGAGGGGTGTATTCTAATATCCCTTATCTGTCCTTAAGAGTTGACTAAATATGATAATTACCTCCCAAAGTCTGACGTTAATGCCTTAATGTGATAAGTAATTAGGTTTGGCCCTGTAAAGAGAGAAAAAGTTGTGAAATAACCCCTAACACAAAATTAACATTTTCGTACATTTAAAATAGTCTGTTGTGGGGGACATTGGATGAATGGAAGACTGTAGAGCCAGATGTTTGTTTAGCTTGTCAGTTTTTACAGTTTTATGACAATGTACTCTAATTTATGAAGAAATTATTGACAGTTAAAATATTAAAATCATTTGTTTTCAGTCCTATATCCATCACGTCTTACTATAATCTGTATAGATGCTGTCGTATCCCAGCAGTGTACCGTTTGTACGATTGTTTGTTGGGCTGCCTCAGCATTTGCTTCCGGATCAGTTGCTTTTATCCATTTTCATTATCACAGGTTATAGCTTTAGTGTGAATGTGAAATTATGTAATTTTGTAAGAAAATGTGTCTCTATTTTACATTAGTCTCATAAGTGAGCTGTAAAGTTATGGCAATATAGAAGAAAAGAGAAAATAACCCAAAACATTGCATCCTACAATTCTTATAATTTGTGCAGTAGCCACATCTCAGGTTGCAACTGTGCATAGCATGTATCCTTGCTCTGTCTGTACGACCATGTGTTTGTAGGCATGTGGAGCGGCTTGTTTAGTGATATATCTGTCCCATTTCTTCTGCAATCCACACACTAGTGCCCTTTGTAAGTCACCTGCCAAGTTTGAGGCATTTCATGGCAGTGGTTGGACAGTTATTTTCTCAAACTTTGCAGTTCTAGTAAACTAACATCACAGACCAAAGACTGTCATCTTTTAATACTTAAACTGATTTTTTTGCCCATCTGTGTTCATGCAGCGATGCCGGGGCTCAGCTGTCGATTTTACCAGCACCGGTTCCCAGAGGTGGAGGATGTCGTGATGGTGAACGTGAGGTCCATCGCTGAGATGGGTGCCTACGTCAGCCTCCTGGAGTACAACAACATCGAAGGCATGATCCTCCTGAGCGAGCTGTCACGTCGACGTATCCGCTCCATCAACAAGCTTATCCGCATAGGTCGCAACGAATGCGTGGTCGTCATCCGAGTAGACAAAGAGAAGGGTGAGTGTCGGCATAAACCAGCAAAGACCAGCAGAGAGCAACTGCCAGTGCAGAAGTGGCTGCTTTAATAGTCAGTTTATCAATCACAGTTAACGTAACTTTAACCTGAGTAGTTATAAATCACAACATATTGTGAGCTGTAAAAAGAAATGGTACCTTTCAGTAGCTGTGTATAGTTATTTTTATGATGTACTGTAATATAGTGAGAAACCATATTTTCCATTGGAGATACAGAATTATACTTAGTAATGATATTAGTAAATCTTCAATTCAATTTTCAATTCATCGGTTAGTAATCAATTACCAAATTAATTGGCAATTATTTTGGTAACCGATTCATCAGTTTGAGTTTTTTTTCCGACAATTAAAACAAGCGTTCTGATTTTTCAGCTTCTTAAATGTGAATATTTTCCGTTTTCTTTGCTCCATATAACAAAGAAATCATTAAAACTGAATTATTTTGGTTTGTGGACAAAACAAGACATTTAAGAACATCATAATTTCCAGGTTTGACAAACACTGAACAGCATTTTCTGACAGTTTATGACTCACAGAAAGTTATTCTGACAAGTACTCAATTAAACGAGAGAAGAATCGACAGTTGAATCGATTATGAAAATATTTGTTAGTTGCAGCCTCAATAATTGACACTTATCAGACGTTTCCAGAAAACAAGCTAATGTTATGTTGTTTCTCAAGAGAGAGTAGATGAGATTAAACTACAAATCGGCCAGTATCTGTTTTGTAATGAAGGGAAAGTGGAGAATCAATTTGGTTGTGAAATTGTTATGTAAATGATGAGAGCTTTTATTTAATAAACACATCCATTTTTTTGGTTGCTCAGTGAACTGTTTAAATTGTATGAACTCTAAGCGAATCCCTGTATTTTGTTCTCTTCAGGATACATTGATTTATCAAAAAGAAGAGTTTCACCAGAGGAGGCCATCAAGTGTGAAGATAAATTCACAAAATCTAAAACTGTAAGTCAAAAATATCACCCCGTTTTTGTGTTTATGGGTGTAACATTTCTAAATTCTTAAAAGTAACAGAAATCATTCCTTTATTTTATTATTCATGCGTTTGAAACCAAGTTGTTTTGGTGTCTGCAGGTGTACAGCATCTTGCGACATGTGGCAGAAGTGCTGGAGTACACTAAGGACGAGCAGTTAGAGAGCTTGTACCAGCGCACCGCCTGGGTCTTTGACGAGAAATACAAGCGGCCAGGATACGGAGCTTATGATGTTTTCAAACAGGCTGTAACGTAAGTGATTATTTCAAGCAGTGTGTGTTTGACTGTGGCTCAAAGCCAAACATTCTAAGTAATCTTAAATTAGCAGAAATAATTACAATGCCTTGAGTCAGTGGTTCTCTAACTTTGATACCAAGAACCAGCTGAGAAAATATTGAGCTCTTGAAGCAAACACCATTATCACCAACGTTAAAATACAGTGGTGTAAATAGACCGAGCAAAGTTAACTACTGACTTTTCAAAGGAGGCCGATTTATTGCCTCCTGTGAAAAGTCCGTAGCTAAATGAGATAATTTGCTCTCTCATCATCCTCCTCTTCCTCACATATACTTCCCAAACTGGTATAGTGATATTAGATTAAGATGGAGTGAGAGATGATCACTCTAATTATTATTTAATACATTATTATTATTATACAGTAGAACAGCATGAATTCTGATTAAATATGAATATCTTTCATCCTCCAGAGATCCTGCCATCTTGGATGGTTTGGATTTAACAGAAGAGGAAAGGAATGTTCTGATTGACAACATCAACAGGCGACTTACTCCCCAGGCCGTCAAAATCAGAGCAGGTAAATGTGTCTCCATGTAGCTTAAAGGTCCAGTGTGTATCCTTTGGGAGGGTTTCATTGATGAAAGTTGAAGACCACCTAGACCACCACTTAGAGTTTGTACAAAGTTATAATCACTTTAAAAATAAAATTGTTTGGTATTTGTAGCCTTTTATATCTACCTTTGGCAAAAGTCTTGCTTTACTGAGGCTTGTTTCTACTGCTGCGTGCGCAGACAAATCAGCATGTTTGACATGTTTTGATGCAGAAGCTTACGATGCAAGTCCTTCATAGTTTTAAGTGGTCTAAAATGACTATCGGACTGATGTTTTTATTCTTTTTTCCCACAGACATTGAAGTGGCGTGTTATGGCTACGAGGGAATTGATGCTGTGAAGGAGGCTCTGAGGGCCGGACTCGGCTGCTCCACAGAGGCCATGCCCATCAAGGTGACACTGTTATGCTTAGTCACAGATGAAATGATGCTCCACAACCTTTCTCTTGATCGTGACTCTTAGACTTTGCCCACTTTCCTGCCACGTTTGGTGTTTCTTTAGGCTTTTAGAAATGCAGAACGAACATGACTGATGTTTGTCTATTTGTGTGCGACAGATTAATCTGATCGCTCCCCCTCGCTACGTGATGACGACGACAACTCTGGAGCGCACAGAGGGTCTGTCTGTCCTCAACCAGGCCATGGCTGCGATCAAGGAGAAGATCGAGGAGAAGAGAGGCGTCTTTAACATCCAGATGGAGGTAAAGTGTCATCAGCTTTTTTTTTTTTTTTCTTTTTTTTTTTTTCTAAGTTAAAGTTTGTATTGGCTGAAATAGTTTTACACGTTGCCGTCTACTCACACTGTAAATTATAAAGTTTAGCAAATTAAAGTTTAAATTTAAAGTGCTATGGGATACTGGAGAGCTTGTAGAGCTGGCACCACATGTTTTTGCATTACAGACTTTACAGCTGCAGGTTTTATTCTCTGCTCTTTGTGTTTTTTCTGTGTCGTATGTATGTTATGTATGTAAATGCAAAGGCCAAGAAAATGTTAGGAATGTTTTTGTAGTTTTCTTTGTGCAAAAACTGTAGTATTATAACAGTGAAATCATAATTTTAGGATTTGAAAATACACCTGTATCAAGTATATTATTACTTTATATTTTAACCTTTAAAATAATGGCCTTTTTGATTGATATTTATCTTAGTATACATTTAATGCACAAAATATACAAAGACAAAAAGAACATTGCAATTTTGTCTGGGGCTGCATAGGATTTTTAATCTGTGTTGACTACTGAATTAAGGAAATAATCTTTTTGCACACATTTTAAACAGCATTTGAAAAAAAAACACATAAATACATATCAGGCCTTACACCTTCTTTACATTGTCAAAAAAGTTATTTCAAGCTTTTTGCTTCCGTTACTTACTCAAGAAACAAAACAATCAGAGTGAGACAAATGTCCCACACATTCAGTTCCATCATATATCCATTCAGTCTGAATTATCTACGATGTAGTATTATTATTATTATTATTATTATTATTATTATCTTTTCTTTTTACGTGCGTGTGCAAACAATTGATCTGCCCTTGGTCTCCCCTTCAGCCTAAGGTGGTGACAGACACGGACGAGACAGAGCTCGCTCGCCAGCTCGAGCGGTTAGAACGCGAGAACGCCGAGGTGGACGGAGACGACGACGCCGAGGAGATGGAGGCCAAAGCAGAGGATTAGAGCCGATCCTGGGACCAAGAGGCTGGTGGGGGGCGAAAATGTGGATAAGACTTGGCCACAGTCACTCAGTCCAGCAGATGTCAACTTTCACACGGCAAACATTAACTGTAAACATCCAGGTTTGTTCATTAGCAGCAAGGGGTTTTGTCTCGGAGGAGCGTTCCAGTGCGGTCCTCTTATCCAGACATGATGGACTCACAGAAAATTAATTTACAGGAAAAAAAAATATGTCATTGTTTCTATTTTAAAATACACCTAATTGAATAAATAACTTTAAATTAACAAAGCTGTTTACAAGCAGTGGCCTTCACCTGTGTCTTGCTTAAAGAGTCCAGTGTGTTCAGTGTCCATGACGCTTCATCTCCGACGAGACACTGGGTTTGATTGATTACAGCGTTCTCTGTACCGGTCACTGGTGGCTTTTCATGTGCTGTTTCTCTTCCAGTTCAAGGGGTTTTTACTGCTAAGATCTGTTTCTGTTCAGCTCACACATGGCATCAATAAAGCTCTGGAAGTTTTGATCTCAACGCGTCTGTGTCAGCTGATGTGATTTATGCAATTATTTTTGATTAAGAAAAATGTTAAGCTTATTAAATGTGAATATTTTCTGGTTTCTTTGCTCCATATAACAAAGAAATCATTATCATTTTTAGGCTTGGGAAACAATGATCAATATTTTATGGACGAAAATAATCGTGAATTGCATCTGAATCTGATTCAATAGTTTTGAAATAAACAATCTGGGTAAGAAAAAAAAACTTTTTATTCAAATGTCCACTAATACTGAAACAAATTGAGAGCATTTTGTTCTTTTTTTTAGTGATAACTCAGTTAAACTAACAGCGTTGTTTGACAACATGCCGACACGTTTATCAGGAATGTGATAAGGAAAAAATTAAGGAAAGGGCAACTTGACAGATTTTTTTTTTTTCAAATATTTATTGGGTTTTTTGGGGGTTTTTTACAGCATAGGTAAACAAAACAGACAGCATGCACAAACAGCGCACCCAAATGCATCCACCCCCCACACCTCCTTCCCACAACAAAAGGATCATACCAGTTATATTAAAATTACATGAAACTGAGATGAAAATGTGTGACAAATTCTGCATCCATATACACATGATACACCAGAATACTGTAATTACACAACTGATATAAGATAGCATTTACACAATAATAAACAAAAACAAATGTAAATATATATATATATATATATATAAATAATAATAATAACTTGACAGAATTAAGATGGCGTCAAGTCCCTGAATAAATAAATAAATAATAAATGAATAAAAAAAACGCTGTGAACTGGTTGCTGCCGGCAACCACACACAGTGACGTCTTCATAAAAATGTGTCGGCACGTTTACACACAAAACGTACAGGACGAGATGTTACCAGCCAACAACAGCCTTTATCCTGTGTGCAGCAGCTTCTTGTCATATAAGACAAATAGTGACGCACTGTATATACAAAGAAGTTCACCGACACGGTCAGCACCTGCAAACGGACGGGGAGTTAAACTGAGGTGGAGTATGACGAGACTGGAAAAAAATAAATCTGAACTCTTGTCACATTTTGGAGGACATACTAAAATATGACATTTATGTCAAAATTTGTTCGACATATTAACCTATTAATTTTTTTGTCAAAATTTGGACGACATACTAAAGTATGACATTTATGTCAAAATTCGGACGACCTACTAACCTATGAATTCTAGTCCGCTTTAGCTTCCTGCGGAAAAAGAGCCTTTGTTGGGCCTTCTTCACCAGGTGCGAAGTGTTCACAGTCCATGAGAGGTCAGAGGAAATGTGGATGCCCATGAACTTGATGTTGTCCACACGCTCCACTGCCTCTCCGTGTTTGCAGAGTGGAGAGTGTTCAGTCTTCCTGGACCTCCTGTAGTCTACTATGACCTCCTTTGTTTTGGTGGTGTTCAGGATGAGGTTGTTGCTGAAGCACCATTGTGTGATGTGCTGGACCTCTTCTCTGTAGTGGGTCTCATCATTGTTGGATATGAGACCCACCACGGTGGCGTCGTCCGCAAACTTTACAACTATGTTTGTGGGATTTGGACGACATACTAAAGTATGACATTTTTGGACCATTTTTGGGCGACATACTAAAGTATGACTTTTTTGACAATTTTTGGACGACATACTAAAGTATGACTTTTTGACAATTTTTGGACAACATACTATAGTATGACTTTTTTGTCTCATTTTGGACAACATACTATACTATGACTTTTTTGTCCATTTTTGGACGACATACTAAAGTATGATTTTTTTGTCTCATTTTGGACGACATACTAATGTATGACTTTTTTGTCAAATTTCGGACGACATACTATACTATGACTTTTTGGACCATTTTTGGGCGACATACTAAAGTATAACGTTTTTGGCCATTTTTGGACGACATACTATATTATGACTTTTTGTCTCATTTTGGACGACATACTTAAGTATGACATTTTGGACAATTTTTGGGCGACATACTAAAGTATGACGTTTTTGTCCATTTTTGAAAGACATACTATACTATGACATTTTGGACCATTTTTGGACGACATACTATTCTATGACGTTGTTGTCCATTTTTGGACGACATACTATAGTATGACTTTTTTGTCTCATTTTGGACGACATACTAAAGTATGACTTTTTTGTCTCATTTTGGACGACATATTATACTATGACGTTTTTGTCCATTTTTGGACGACATACTATAGTATGACTTTTTGGACCATTTTTGGACGACATACTAAACTATGACTTTTTTGACTGTTTTTGGACGACATACTATACTATCACGTTTTTGTCAATTTTTGGACGACATACTATAGTATGACTTTTTGGACCATTTTTGGACCACATACTATACTATGACATTTTTGTCCATTTTTGGACGACAAACATGACTTTTTTGACTATTTTTGGACGTCATACTATACTATGACATTTTGGACAATTTTTGGGCGACATACTAAAGTATGACGTTTTTGTCCATTTTTGAAAGACATACTATACTATGACATTTTGGACCATTTTTGGACGACATACTAAAGTATGACTTTTTGACCATTTTAGGACGACATACTAAAGTATGACTTTTTGACCATTTTAGGACGACATACTATAGTATGACTTTTTTGTCTCATTTTGGACGACATACTAAAGTATGACTTTTTTGTCTCATTTTGGACGACATATTATACTATGACGTTTTTGTCCATTTTTGGACGACATACTATAGTATGACTTTTTGGACAATTTTTGGACGACATACTATACTATGACTTTTTTGACTGTTTTTGGACGACATACTATACTATCACGTTTTTGTCAATTTTTGGACGACATACTATAGTATGACTTTTTGGACCATTTTTGGACCACATACTATACTATGACATTTTTGTCCATTATTGGACGACAAACATGACTTTTTTGACTATTTTTGGACGTCATACTATACTATGACATTTTGGACCATTTTTGACGACATACTATACTATGACATATTTGACCATTTTTGGACGACAAACTATACTATGACGTTCTTGTCCATTTTTGGGCGACATACTATACTATGACGTTTTTGTCCATTTTTGGACGACATACTATACGATGACATTTTGGACCATTTTTGGACGACATACTATACTATGACTTTTTTGTCAATTTTTGAACAACATACTATACTATGACATTTTGGACCATTTTGGACGACATACTATACTATGACATTTTTGACCATTTTTGGGCGACATACTATAGTATGACTTTTTGGACAATTTTTGGGTGACATACTCAAGTATGACGTTTTTGTCCATTTTTGAAAGACATACTATACTATGACATTTTGGACCATTTTTGGACGACATACTAAAGTATGACTTTTTTGACAATTTTTGAACGACATACTAAAGTATGACTTTTTTGACAATTTTTGGACGACCTACTAAAGTATGACTTTTTTGACCATTTTAGGACGACATACTAAAGCATGACTTTTTTGTCTCATTTTGGACGACATACTATACTATGACTTTTTGGACCATTTTTGGACGACATACTATACTATGACTTTTTTGTCCATTTTTGGACTTCATACTAAAGTATGACTTTTTTGTCAAATTTCGGACGACATACTATAACAGTGCTGTGTGTGGATGCTGGAGCTGTTAATTTCCCCGAGGGAACCTCCCAAAGGGATTTATAAAGTCGTCTGTCTGTCTGTCTGTCTAGTATGACTTTTTTTCTCATTTTGGACGACATACTATACTATGACTTTTTAGACAATTTTTGGGTGACATACTCAAGTATGACATTTTTGTCCATTTTTGAAAGACATACTATACTATGACATTTTGGACCATTTTTGGACGACATACTATACTATGACTTTTTTGACAATTTTTGGACGACATACTAAAGTATGACTTTTTTGACCATTTTAGGACGACATACTATAGTATGACTTTTTTGTCTCATTTTGGATGACATATACGAAAGTATGACTTTTTTGACAATTTTTGGACGACATATTAAAGTATGACTTTTTGGACCATTTTTGGACGACATACTATACTATGACATTTTTGTCCATTTTTGGACGACAAACATGACTTTTTTGACTATTTTTGGAAGACATACTATACTATGACATTTTGGACCATTTTTGACGACATACTATACTATGACGTTTTTGTCCATTTTTGGGCGACATACTAAACTATGACTTTTTTGACTGTTTTTGGACGACATACTATACTATCACGTTTTTGTCAATTTTTGGGCGACATACTATAGTATGACTTTTTGGACCATTTTTGGACCACATACTATACTATGACATTTTTGTCCATTTTTGGACGACAAACATGACTTTTTTGACTATTTTTGGACGTCATACTATACTATGACATTTTGGACAATTTTTGGGCGACATACTAAAGTATGACGTTTTTGTCCATTTTTGAAAGACATACTATACTATGACATTTTGGACCATTTTTGGACGACATACTAAAGTATGACTTTTTGACCATTTTAGGACGACATACTAAAGTATGACTTTTTTGTCTCATTTTGGACGACATACTAAAGTATGACTTTTTTGTCTAATTTTGGACGACATATTATACTATGACGTTTTTGTCCATTTTTGGACGACATACTATAGTATGACTTTTTGGACCATTTTTGGACGACATACTATACTATGACTTTTTTGACTGTTTTTGGACGACATACTATACTATCACGTTTTTGTCAATTTTTGGACGACATACTATAGTATGACTTTTTGGACCATTTTTGGACCACATACTATACTATGACATTTGTGTCCATTATTGGACGACAAACATGACTTTTTTGACTATTTTTGGACGTCATACTATACTATGACATTTTGGACCATTTTTGACGACATACTATACTATGACATATTTGACCATTTT
Source organism: Solea solea (assembly GCF_958295425.1). NCBI lineage: Eukaryota > Metazoa > Chordata > Actinopteri > Pleuronectiformes > Soleidae > Solea > Solea solea. The sequence goes on along the minus strand of NC_081150.1, from coordinate 15,017,748 downwards.
TGGACGACAAACTATACTATGACGTTTTTGTCCATTTTTGGGCGACATACTATACTATGACGTTTTTGTCCATTTTTGGACGACATACTATACGATGACATTTTGGACCATTTTTGGACGACATACTATACTATGACTTTTTTGTCAATTTTTGAACAACATACTATACTATGACATTTTGGACCATTTTGGACGACATACTATACTATGACATTTTTGACCATTTTTGGGCGACATACTATAGTATGACTTTTTGGACAATTTTTGGGTGACATACTCAAGTATGACGTTTTTGTCCATTTTTGAAAGACATACTATACTATGACATTTTGGACCATTTTTGGACGACATACTATACTATGACGTTTTTGTCAATTTTTGAACGACATACTAAAGTATGACTTTTTAGACAATTTTTGGACGACCTACTAAAGTATGACTTTTTTGACCATTTTAGGACGACATACTAAAGCATGACTTTTTTGTCTCATTTTGGACGACATACTATACTATGACTTTTTTGACCATTTTTGGACGACATACTATACTATGACTTTTTTGTCCATTTTTGGACGACATACTAAAGTATGACTTTTTTGTCAAATTTCGGACGACATACTATAACAGTGCTGTGTGTGGATGCTGGAGCTGTTAATTTCCCTGAGGGAACCTCCCAAAGGGATTTATAAAGTCGTCTGTCTGTCTGTCTAGTATGACTTTTTTTCTCATTTTGGACGACATACTATACTATGACTTTTTAGACAATTTTTGGGTGACATACTCAAGTATGACGTTTTTGTCCATTTTTGAAAGACATACTATACTATGACATTTTGGACCATTTTTGGACGACATACTATACTATGACTTTTTTGACTATTCTTGGACGACATACTATAGTATGACTTTTTTGTCTCATTTTGGATGACATATACTAAAGTATGACTTTTTTGACAATTTTTGGAAGACATATTAAAGTATGACTTTTTGGACCATTTTTGGACGACATACTATACTATGACATTTTTGTCCATTTTTGGACGACAAACATGACTTTTTTGACTATTTTTGGAAGACATACTATACTATGACATTTTGGACCATTTTTGACGACATACTATACTATGACGTTTTTGTCCATTTTTGGGCGACATACTATACTATGACGTTTTTGTCCATTTTTGGACGACATACTATACTATGACATTTTGGACCATTTTTGGACGACATACTATACTATGACGTTTTTGTCCATTTTTGGACGACATACTATACTATGACATTTTGGACAATTTTTGGACGACATACTATACTATGACTTTTTTACCCATTTAAGGATGATATACTATACTATGACATTTTTGTCAATTTTTGGACGACAAACATGACTTTTTGGACCATTTTTGGAAGACATACTAAAGTATGACTTTTTTGACGATTTTTGGGCGACATACTATACTATGACATTTTCGTCCATTTTTGGACGACAAACATGACTTTTTTGACTATTTTTGGACGACAAACATGACTTTTTTGACTATTTTTGGACGACATAGTATACTATGACATTTTGGACCATTTTTGGACGACATACTATACTATGACTTTTTTACCCATTTAAGGATGATATACTATACTATGACATTTTTGTCAATTTTTGGATGACAAACATGACTTTTGGGACCATTTTTGGAAGACATAGTAAAGTATGACTTTTTTGACGATTTTTGGACGACATACTATATACTATGACTTTTTTGTGCATTTTTGGACGACATACTAAAGTATGACTTTTTTGTCTCATTTTGGACGACATACTCAAGTATGACTTTTTTGTCAAATTTCGGACGCCATACTATAGTATGACTTTTTTTCTCATTTTGGACGACATACTATACTATGACCTTTTGGACAATTTTTGGGTGACATACTCAAGTATGCCATTTTTGTCCATTTTTTAAAGACATACTATTCTATGACATTTTGGACCATTTTTGGACGACATACTATACTATGACGTTTTTGTCCATTTTTGGACGACATACTAAAGGAAGACTTTTTTGACAATTTTTGGACGACATACTAAAGCATGACTTTTTTGTCTCATTTTGGACGACATACTAAAGTATGACTTTTTTGTCTCATTTTGGACGACATACTATACTATGACGTTTTTGTCAATTTTTGGACGACATACTATAGTATGACCTTTTGGACCATTTTTGGACGACATACTATACTATGACATTTTTGTCCATTTTTGGACGACATACTATACTATGACATTTTGGACCATTTTTGGACGACATACTATACTATGACGTTTTTGTCCATTTTTGGACGACATACTATACTATGACATTTTGGACAATTTTTGGACGACATACTATACTATGACTTTTTTACCCATTTAAGGATGATATACTATACTATGAAATTTTTGTCAATTTTTGGACGACAAACATGACTTTTTGGACCATTTTTGGAAGACATACTAAAGTATGACTTTTTTGACGATTTTTGGACGACATACTATACTATGACATTTTCGTCCATTTTTGGACGACAAACATGACTTTTTTGACTATTTTTGGACGACAAACATGACTTTTTTGACTATTTTTGGACGACATACTATACTATGACATTTTGGACCATTTTTGGACGACATACTATACTATGACTTTTTTACCCATTTAAGGATGATATACTATACTATGACATTTTTGTCAATTTTTGGACGACAAACATGACTTTTGGGACCATTTTTGGAAGACATACTAAAGTATGACTTTTTTGACGATTTTTGGACGACATACTATACTATGACTTTTTTGTGCATTTTTGGACGACATACTAAAGTATGACTTTTTTGTCTCATTTTGGACGACATACTAAAGTATGACTTTTTTGTCAAATTTCGGACGCCATACTATAGTATGACTTTTTTTCTTATTTTGGACGACATACTATACTATGACCTTTTGGACATTTTTTGGGTGACATACTCAAGTATGCCATTTTTGTCCATTTTTTAAAGACATACTATTCTATGACATTTTGGACCATTTTTGGACGACATACTATACTATGACTTTTTTGTGCATTTATGGACGACATACTAAAGTATGACTTTTTTGTCTCATTTTGGACGACATACTAAAGTATGACTTTTTTGTCTCTTTTTGGACGACATACTATACTATGACGTTTTTGTCAATTTTTGGACGACATACTATAGTATGACCTTTTGGACCATTTTTGGACGACATACTATACTATGACATTTTTGTCCATTTTTGGACGACATACTATACTATGACATTTTGGACCATTTTTGGACGACATACTATACTATGACGTTTTTGTCCATTTTTGGACGACATACTATACTATGACATTTTGGACAATTTTTGGACGACATACTATACTATGACTTTTTTACCCATTTAAGGATGATATACTATACTATGAAATTTTTGTCAATTTTTGGACGACAAACATGACTTTTTGGACCATTTTTGGAAGACATACTAAAGTATGACTTTTTTGACGATTTTTGGACGACATACTATACTATGACATTTTCGTCCATTTTTGGACGACAAACATGACTTTTTTGACTATTTTTGGACGACAAACATGACTTTTTTGACTATTTTTGGACGACATACTATACTATGACATTTTGGACCATTTTTGGACGACATACTATACTATGACTTTTTTACCCATTTAAGGATGATATACTATACTATGACATTTTTGTCAATTTTTGGACGACAAACATGACTTTTGGGACCATTTTTGGAAGACATACTAAAGTATGACTTTTTTGACGATTTTTGGACGACATACTATACTATGACTTTTTTGTGCATTTTTGGACGACATACTAAGTTATGACTTTTTTGTCTCATTTTGGACGACATACTAAAGTATGACTTTTTTGTCAAATTTCGGACGCCATACTATAGTATGACTTTTTTTCTTATTTTGGACGACATACTATACTATGACCTTTTGGACAATTTTTGGGTGACATACTCAAGTATGCCATTTTTGTCCATTTTTTAAAGACATACTATTCTATGACATTTTGGACCATTTTTGGACGACATACTATACTATGACTTTTTTGTGCATTTATGGACGACATACTAAAGTATGACTTTTTTGTCTCATTTTGGACAACATACTAAAGTATGACTTTTTTGTCAAATTTCGGACGCCATACTATAGTATGACTTTTTTTCTTATTTTGGACGACATACTATACTATGACCTTTTGGACAATTTTTGGGTGACATACTCAAGTATGCCATTTTTGTCCATTTTTTAAAGACATACTATTCTATGACATTTTGGACCATTTTTGGACGACATACTATACTATGACTTTTTTGTGCATTTATGGACGACATACTAAAGTATGACTTTTTTGTCTCATTTTGGACAACATACTAAAGTATGACTTTTTTGTCAAATTTCGGACGCCATACTATAGTATGACTTTTTTTCTCATTTTGGACGACATACTATACTATGACCTTTTGGACAATTTTTGGGTGACATACTCAAGTATGACATTTTTGTCCATTTTTTAAAGACATACTATTCTATGACATTTTGGACGACATACTATACTATGACGTTTTTGTCCATTTTTGGACGACATACTAAAGTATGACTTTTTTGACAATTTTTGGACGACATACTAAAGTATGACTTTTTGTCAATTTTTGGACGACATACTATAGTATGACATTTTTGTCCATTTTTGGACGACAAACATGACTTTTTTGACTATTTTTGGACGACATACTATCCTATGACATTTTGGACCATTTTTGACGACATACTATACTATGACTTTTTTGAACATTTTTGGACGACAAACATGACTTTTTGGACCATTTTTGGACGACATACTTAAGTATGACTTTTTTGTCTCAGTTTGGACGACATACTAAAGTATGACTTTTTTGTCAAATTTCGGACGACATACTATAACAGTGCTGTGTGTGGATGCTGGAGCTGTTAATTTCCCCGAAGGAACCTCCCAAAGGGATTTATAAAGTCATCTGTCTGTCTGTCTAGTATGACTTTTTTTCTCATTTTGGACGACATACTATACTATGACTTTTTAGACAATTTTTGGGTGACATACTCAAGTATGACGTTTTTGTCAATTTTTGAAAGACATACTATACTATGACATTTTGGACCATTTTTGGACGACATACTAAAGTATGACTTTTTTGACCATTTTAGGGCGACATACTAAAGTATGACTTTTTTGTCTCATTTTGGACGACATACTAAAGTATGACTTTTTTGTCTAATTTGGGACGACATACTATAGTATGACTTTTTTGACTGTTTTTGGACGACATACTATACTATGACGTTTTTGTCAATTTTTGGACGACATACTATAGTATGACTGTTTGGACCATTTTTGGACGACAAACATGACTTTTTTGACTATTTTTGGACGACATACTATACTATGACATTTTCGTCCATTTTTGGACGACAAACATGACTTTTTTGGACGACATACTATACTATGACTTTTTTTGTCCAGTTTGCCCGTTTGCCATTGCAGAGCAGAGTTGGCGGGCTGGGGTGTAGGGTTTGATCACGTCCTGGATGTAGTCTGGGCCAGATTTGTTCATTGCATGTAGCCATACTAAACTATGACTTTTTTTTGTCACATATTGGACGACCAAACAATGGTGAACCAATTTTTATAAAAATCAATTTTTATTCAAATGTCTACTAATACAAAAACAAATGTGGATCACCTTTTTCCTTTTTCTTTTTTTAGTCGTCATGATGTGTATGCTTTTACAGCTGTGGTGATGTCACCACCCAAAATAACTCAGTTTACAAAGTACAAAGTTTACAGCGTTGTTTGACAACATGCCGACAACATTATCAGGAATGTGATAAGGAAAAAATTAAGGAAAGGGCAACTTGACAGAATTAAGGTGGCGTCGAGTCCCTGAATAAATAACGCTATAAAAGAAAACAAATCACATCCTTGTCGTTGCTACGCAAACTTAAAACTGTCCACTTTAACAGTTAGCGAAATTTCATGAACGCTGTAAACTGGTTGCTGCTGGCAACCACGCACACAGGCGTCTTCGTAAAAATGTGTCGGCACGTTTACACTCAAAAAGTACAGGACGAGATGTTACCTGCCAACAACAACAGCCTTTATCGTGGGTGCATGACAGCAACAGCTTCTTCTCAAGAGATATTCCATATTAGACAAATAGTGACGCACTGTATATACACACACAAAAGTTCACTGACATGGTCAGCACCTGCAAACGGACAGGGAGGTAAACTCAGGTGGAGTATGACGAGCGGGAAAAAAATAAACCTTAACCACTGGTGCAACTGTTTGAATGAGCAGAATCTGCTGGTTCAGTCTTTAACGATTTGTTTTGGGGGGGGGGGGTATAACTTGATATAACTGTGCTACACTTGTACACTAAGAAAAACAACAAAAGTCATCAACATTCAGTGTTTTTTTTTGGTTCATTTTGCCAGTCCAATCTTCTTAGCTTCTGTTTCGTAGATGAGCAGCCTCCACATCTTCACGATGAAGACTTCTGCTTCTTCATCAAGAACCTGAAAGACAAGAAACATTTAACATTCACAGCCGTGTATGGATATGAAAATGCTGCTAAAAGGTTGTGAACAATGACTTTTTTGTCAAAATGTGGACATACTTTTTTTATTTTTTTTTTAAATCACATTTTGGACAACATACTAAACTATGACCTTTTGGCGTGATTTTGGACGACATTAAAAAAGTGGGTTTTTGGGTGGATTTTGAATGGCTCCGAGCAGAACTCCTCTGGCCCTCAGCCACAACAGATACAGTGGGGCAAAAAAGTATTTAGTCAGCCACCGATTGTGCAAGTTCTCCCACTTAAAATGATGACAGAGGTCTGTAATTTTCATCATAGGTACACTTCAACTGTGAGAGACAGAATGTGAAAAAAACCTGGAAATCACAGAATTTATTTGTAAATTATGGTGGAAAATAAGTATTTGGTCAATAACAAAAGTTCCAATCAATACTTTGTAATACAACCTTTGTTGGCAATGACAGAGGTCAATGGTTTAATGTAGGTCATCACCAGGTTTGCACACACTGTAGCTGGTATTTTGGCCCATTCCTCCATGCAGCTCTCCTCTAAAGCAGTGATGTTTGGGGCTGTCGCCGGGACACACGGTCTTTCAACTCCCTGCTCACCATTCTCATGATCATTTTGACCCCACAGGATGAGATCTTGAGTGGAGCCCCAGATCGAAGGAGATTATCAATGGTCTTGTATGTCTTCAATTTTCTAATAATTGCTCCCAGTTGATTTATTCACACCAAGCTGCTTGCCTATTGTAGATTCACTCTTCCCAGCCTGGTGCAGGTCTACAATTTTGTTCCTGGTGTCCTTCGACAGCTCTTTGGTCTTGGCCATTGTGGAGTTTGGAGTCTGACTGTTTGAGGCTGTGGACAGGTGTCTTTTATACAGATAACGAGTTCAGACAGGTGCCATTAATACAGGGAATGAGTGGAGGACAGAAGAGCTTCTTCAAGAAGTTACAGGTCTGTGAGAGCCAGAGATCTTGCTTGTTTGTAGGTGACCAAATACTTATTTTACAACATCATTTACAAATAAATTCTGTGATATCCAGGATTTTTTTCACATTCTGTCTCTCACAGTTGAAGTGTACCTATGATGAAAATTACAGACCTCTGTCATCATTTTAAGTGGGAGAACTTGCACAATCGGTGGCTGACTAAATACTTTTTTGCCCCACTGTATCTGTTGTGGCTGAGCCGCCAGAGCCAGAGGACCATAGGGATGCCTGATATTAACTAACTTAATAAGATCACGATGAAAGGTGCAGCTCCCCATTGTGGCACATTAAAAAAATACTGTATGTTGATGAGATTTTTAACTCACTCTTGTGCAATATTAATTTTTCTTTCATTTACGATAATAGGAATGAACTTATTGTAAGTGATTTTAAACTTATGAGAACTACAAGGAGCAGTTAAACCACTGTTTCACCCATTTTATGTTTTTGAAAAAGCACAAAAAAACAAATACCTGCATTTATGTTCCTTCGTTTTCTAAACTGTCTTAAGAACTCATTACTGTGTGGAGTAATAATATTACTGTCTTATAAAATGGACATGATATAAAAGTATGAAAAAGCGAGACAACTCACCATAGCAACGTCATCCAATATACTCTGTGGCATACTGTGAGCCATCACCTGAGAAAAACACAAGAGCATTATTTCCTTATATTATGTGAATGAATGAAATAATAAGTACAAACATCACATAACCATCAATACCTTAGTGCAGACAAAGTCCACTAGCGTGGCTTCTTCCTCTCCGATGTACTCGATGATCTTTTTATTGATCCAGGGACGAACTCGTCGGTCCATTAACGTCTATGGGGATTAAGAGATAAAAGCTGTGAAAGCGGAAACTGCGTCTGCTACTTCTGAACAAACACTGTTAAATAAGGACTTAGAAGTTTTTCGTCTTCTAGGGGTCAGGAGTACAAAGCTTGTGAGTACACTTCCTATCACCCTCACACTTACTCCTTAAAGGGGACATATTATGGAAAATCAACTTTTTAACCATTTCAATACTTATATTTGGGACTCTGGAGGCCCTACCAGTCGCAAAAGTGTGGAAAAACAATACTCAGTCCTTTTTTCGTGGTTCCCCTTAGTGTAAGTATGATAATAAAACACGCAATGTTGAATTCCCTGAGCTTATGACGGCAGCATGCGCATTTCACCGTGAATGTTACCACCCCACCAGTAAGTTTACCTTGAGAGCTCCACCTTTGCTCCACCTTGTCCCTATAAAATGCGAGAGTGCAGGCGAGGGAGGAAGATCGGTATTATGTCAACGTGGAGGGACAAGTGTGCTGTTCGTGGCTGCACAGTGGAGCACAGTGTTTCACACAAACTTCCAGCCTCAGAGGATTTTATATACGAAGCTAATGTGCCGTATTTAGTCAGCTACTGTATTTCACCGACGTACAAACACACACATTTTTAAGAAAAGGTCAAATAGAGCTCATAACTGACCATTCTGACACGTCCTAATTAAAAATATTTGTTCAGTATGTCCTCCATGACCGGAGCACAGACTCAGTCTGATAAAGTCACATACAGCGGCAGCTTATGCAGCTCGCCGCTGGCGATCAGCGGTGGCGATCAGCAGTGCTGTCCCTAAGTCTTTTTAACTGATTTACAGTTCTGCACTTTTCGGCTAGATCCTTGTGTCGGACGTCTCTTCCTGTGACGGCACTCTCGCTGTTTTCCGCGCACGCTGCCATGTTGATATTGTCAGAGAACTAGTGGAGGGAGGGGGAGAGGAATGGAGTGGAGGGAACAGGAGCTGAGCGAGTGAGCGCTGTAAAAAGGACAAATCAGAAACCCCCTGGAAGAAGTGGGTGTGTGTTTGCCTGTGTCTCATTTGCATATAAAAAGGGACCAGGCACAAAACCGAGCGTTCTGAAAGGGGCAGTTTTGGCAGGGTTATTGAACTGCTATGGTGCTTCATCCTTATGGTATTTTGACCAAAGCATGTCACAGACATGTTCATTTGGACACCAGGGACCATTTTAACTTGGGGAAATAGGGTATAATATGTCTCCTTTAAGGAAAGTCTGAACAACAATGTTCTAAAAAAAAAAAAAACCTAGAAAGGGACTAAAAAGTAGTTTCCTCACCGTGTCCACCATAGACCAGTCCAGTGGGTAAGAGAACAGCTCCGGTTTCGCTGTAGGAATCTTTTCTATCAGGCTCTTGATGTGCTTGCGTTTCTCTTCAGTGTCGGCTCCCTTTATGCTGGAGAGCCCGGCGCCGTCCACGCCAAGGCTCTTGTCGTCGTCGTAGTCCAGTGGCACCAGTTTCCTCTTGCGTGGCTGCTCGTCTGCCTCCTCATCGTCGAACTTGTCAAAGACGCTGTCCACGGGCAGCCTCTTCCTTTTGACTGCATTGGGTTGACTGGGGCTTCCTGGGGCGCCTCGAGACGACAAGGAGATTCAGAAATACACATTTTTACTGGAAAATGAGTCCTTTGTCATCGTACTTTATATTCAGTTACTGTCATTGTCCGAACAAAATTTTGATGAATTGAAACAGAAAGACAGCATTGGAGAGGATGTATTTCCACGACACAGACAACACAAGTACTAACTGTGCTTTAATACAGTTAGTACTTATTGTACATATGTATATGTTTCTATAAAGGTGTATGTAGAAGGTCTATATATATATATATATATATATATATATATATATATATATATATATATATATATATATATATATATATATAATTATTATTGTTATCCATGGATTTCAAATTTACTGTGTTACATGAAAAGTGAAAACATAATACAGCACATTATTATTTCTTGATTAATATGTCAAATGAATATGTTATTTACTTGCATTCATGAACAGAAACATTTTTTAGTGGTTGAAAGTAATGCTCGTTTAATTTCTGACCTTTGATTTGGATATAAAAAGGTTAATTCAGTTTTTTACTTGCCAAATAAATAACATTTTTAGTTTTGAACAAGTTTTTGATTTCTAAAATATTTCTGTCTTCTCGTTTTTACAACAGATGCTCTCAGAAATGTGTTAAGCACTATATATAGGGGTGTCATTTTTTTGCAGTGGTGCTTTTACTGAAGACAAACAATTTATGATCCAAAAATCCTGTGTAGCTGTCAGTTCCTTCTCATTGCCGTTTAAGCCGCCTGTTATTTTCTTCAATAATCAATTAGTAATTATTCTACAGATTATAGTTAAGAGGGCTCATCCCAATTTTAACCCAAAATCATAACCAGAGACTTTTTGTACGATGATAAGAAAGTGTGAATTAAATTCGGTTCATGAATGAACTTGTGTGATAGTTGTAGTTCCATCTCTGGGGCTTTGAGCATATTTTTTTTTAGACTCACCTAGTTTGAGGCTGAGGCCAAACTTTGGTCGGTTTTCCTCCTGTGGCAGAGCGTCCGGGGGTGAGTTCTCGTGCGGGATGATGATGCCACACGGTGACTCGTCTCCCGGTGTGTTTGGGGACACGTTGCCGCTGGCCGACGACACCGAGGGGGCGGCTGTGATGGGCCGCATCTTGGGCTTCAGGCTGACTTTTGCATCAGAGTTTCCTTCATCGTTATCATAATCGTCTTCCTCGCCCTCTTCTACCTCGTTGTCCGAGTGAGGGGGCCGCGTGCGTGTCCGCTCTGGTTCCCCTCGGTGGTCCCGGTGGTCTCGTGAAGCCCTGTGGTGCTCACGCTCCTCTTCAGGCTCTGGTTCTTGGATGATGGGAGGTTGCCTCAGTCGCTCCTCCTCCTCTTCTTCCATCTGGACCAATGAGAGGCAGATATTCAGAAAATGAAGACAAAAATCAACCACTCAGTGAATGAGGTTTACAGAAATAAAAGATGAACAGACAATGAAGGTGCAGAGACAGTCAAATAATAAAATGACCTTCACAAAGACAAAAGACATGCATGTGCACTCACTACAAATACACATGCAAACACACACACAGTCTTGTTACAGGCAGCATACCCTGCGTAGCTCTGCGTCTGGGTCTGGATGTCCCTCGTTTAACAGCCTCTGTCTGATTTCCTCCAGCTCCTCCTTCTCCCTCTTCCTGTCACGCTCATCCGCCTCCATCTCCTTCTCTCGGTCTCTCAGACGTTTCTGCAGTGCACTGCCCCTGTTGGTCAGACCGAAAAATTACAGTCTTCAGAACAATGGTCATAGCTGCAGTGCTGCATCAGATAGAAGTCAGATCTGGGTCACAGCAGCTGCTGCAACTTTTTACTGCATTTTTTAAACATGTTTTGATGCCATATTGTTCAAAACTCAGAAACAGCAAGTATTAAACATCACACATCTGTAGAGTCAAGCTATTTAAAGGCTGCATGTTAGACATTACAGGCATGTAAAGATGATTTATTTTTGGATTGACAACACACTCAAGTTAAGTAAAGGCAGAAGAGTAGCAGATTTTTTTTTTCCGTTGCTCACCTGTAGTACTTCGGGTCGTCTCGATCATCATCATAATCCTCAAGAAACTCTTTTAGCCTTTTCCCCTCTTTCCCCTTAGGACACATAAGATACATTCACTAAATCATTGAAAACACATTCAAACTTGGGGTGGGCGATATTGGCAAAAAAATAACTAATTGATTATTGCTTACAGATTATATCAATGGACACAATAATAAAGGAAACAACAACAAATTCATGACTTTTATTTGGTTTGAGGTAAAGGTAAGAAATATTGTAGTGTAATATCAGAGTATTGTGCATGAACCGCGTAGGTTAGGTAGGGTTTGGACATCATATCAATCATTTAACATCCTCTCACCATTTCTCGTCGCCGCTCATCTTCCCTCTCAGAATCCTTGGCATAGTCCCGTGCCTTCTTCCTCTCCCTGAGCTCCCAGTTTTTTAAACGCTGAAGTGAATACAGAGTCAGATGAGGTACAAATACAAACAAGTTGAGAGAGTAAAATATGAGGTGTTTTTGTTGGTAAAAGCTTTCCGACACATGGATTTGAAGATTTAATCAATGTTATTTTGGAAAGTAAAAACCAAATCTTGGTTTTTGTTCTTCTTCATATTTAGGATGAAGGAGCTATACAAACAAAATTCCCCATGATAAAATTTAAACACTGAAGTTATGCAGCACCATCTCTCCTTTTCCTACCTCTTGATAGGCTGCTTCTTTGTCTCGCAGTTTCCTCTCCAGCTTCCTGCGTTCATACGCCTCCTCCTCATCCCCCTGTTCTCTCTTCTTTTCTCTGTCTCGGTCTCGACTCACCTCTCTGGGAAAAAAGGTAGAAGAATAACATTACCAAATGACTAGCGCACCTTTATGGGTGAGAGTAGCCTTTAACTGCTTACATTACATATCCTGACCAATTTAAAACTTTATCTTTTTTATCCATCTGTACCTGGATCTACTGCGATCAACGCTCCTATCGTGGCTTCTGTCTCTCTCCCAGTCTCTGTCCCGATCCCTTTCTCTGGTCCGGCGGTCACGGTCTTTGTCTCGGTCTCTCTCCCGTTCTCGCTCTCTTTCCCTCTCCCGCTCTCTCTCCCGTTCCTTCTCCCGCTCGCGGTCACGTCGCTCTCTTTCCCGCTCACGCTCTTTTTCCCGATCCCTCCTTTCCCGCTCAAACTCCTGCCGCTCCTTCTCCCTCTTGTCCTTCTCCTCCTCTAGTTTCTGCAGAGCAAAACACAGACAGGTTCAGCCAATGCCACATATAAGCGGTTTAAATTTTTTACTGTGCACAGATCAAGTGGTTTCCAGTATTATAGATTTTGCAGTAACATGCCCTGAGCTAATCCGTGCATGTGAAGCTGGATTCCTAAAAGGTCAAACTAGGGAAAAAATGGAAGTATCAAAAGGCTCTCCCTCACAGAGACACAGCATCAAGATTCAAAGCAATAAAATGAAATGGCCTTGCTTCAGCATTGCAGTATTAATCTTACAGATTAAGAAAAATGCAACTGGAAACCACTTTAACGGTGAATATGATCTGTGGAACATGTTCAGCTTGAGGCATTCATTATGAGAAAAAGGCGCTGCAAAAGACAATGCTTTTTTCTCTCCTAAAGAGTCCTCCTCTCAGAACAAGGAAATCAAAAACAGAAAACAGGCGTCAATCTTTTGTTGAACTAGTTGTTTGTGACTTACAGGTGTTGAACTATGGACTCAGCCCTTCGCTGCCCCTACAAGCCTTTTAAGTTAGGCCTGGGAGGAAAGCAGGTCACACGGTATACAGGGGAAAAATGTTATGGGATTTTGTCTTGCTTAAGCATCATCATAATCATCAACAACAGCAGCAGCCTTTAATTCAATGACATTCAATTGATCAAGTGATCAATAAAGTAATGAACATTATGAACATCAGTAACATTTCTGCACAGATAAATGAATTGTAGAAGCATCTTACCCAGGCAGAAGTCTTCAGCAGCTCTTCATAACTCTCACTCTCTCTCACATACACACTGACACACACAAGACGACTTAGAATTCTGGACATTACACACAAGGCTTCGGTAACATTTGTAGTTAAAATGGCATCCGACATTGAAAGTGAATGCCGACATTGTGAAACACAATGCGATGTCGTACACTTCTTGTTTTATTCACAGGCATCTGTGCAGACACTCTTATAGTGAATGAGGTGACGCTTAACACGGTTATATAAAGCCACAGAAAAACAAAAGCTCTTCAGATTACAAAAGCCTTGGGTGTAATGCAACTCAAGAAAAGGATGTTTGGAATCACTTTAAAAGTTATGTAACTTAAGTGTGTTAATGTATTGCATCTGTGTTGCTTTGGTAAGAATTGGTTTCATTCATTTAAATCCTTCTCTTCCTGCTTTTTTTTCCCCATCTGTTATTTTACTTACCTCTGTTCAGTGTCTATCTGGACTCCTTAAAGAAATATTTGTCCAAATGCACTCTTCTGAGAAAACATTTAACAATTTTTGTATTTGCTTCTCTCCGTTACTCCCACATACTGGGTCCCCAAACAAATTTTCAGAATTTTCCCTAACTTTTAGTTAAGATTTAAATATGTAGCTTTAAATAACATGCATACAATGAACCGTTTATCAATTCAAAATTATGATGTAAATTAGTCACTACATTATGCACACATTTGTTCATGTCACAGCTGATATTGTGATTTAAGGCTTGTGCCTTAACAAGCAGGAGAGGAGAAAATTAGATGAGAAATACAACATTATAGGCTCCCAATGCCATTAAAAGCCAATGTCTTATGTATTCTGTAAAGACATTAATAATAATAAAAAAAAAAGTTTTATTCATTAAAAAAGAGAACCGATTTCAAACTTCTAAATATTTTTGTGCAAATCTAACAATATCCCTGCTGCAGTGTTTCTTGTTTTGGTTTCTTTTTACAAATAGACTTGATCTTTTAACCAGAGAATAGTGACATAATGTTAATGTTGGACTATATGAATAAACATACTTAAAAGGAGGAAAGGGACATTGGGTCAGATAAGAGCCAGAGACGGATGAGAAAAATCACACAACACACGCACACACATAGAGGAGCACGTACCTCGTCAGTCTTCAGATCAGCATGCTGCTGTGGACAGGGCGCCCCCCCCCACACTAGCATCATAAAGGCTACAGCTAAAAATCACTGCAGTGGTTATTGGCAAAAGTCCTTGTGCTTCAACATGAACACCATTAAGACAGACCATAGACAAAGGACTCACACAGGTTCACTGACTCCCGTGGGGAACCATCAGTGGTGTCCTAAATTCAGGGGCATAAAGCTGGGTAGTACCTTTATTGTGGTTGACAGAACATAGAGCATTACAATGCTCAGGCCAACACACACAAACGTGCAGTACAGTTGCCCCTATGCAAGTCCTCAAGAGGGGGACGCCCAGTATATGTATATAGTAAATAAAGGCTGATACTTACATCCTATCCTTGCAACTTTTT
Organism: Solea solea; assembly: GCF_958295425.1. Classification (NCBI taxonomy): domain Eukaryota; kingdom Metazoa; phylum Chordata; class Actinopteri; order Pleuronectiformes; family Soleidae; genus Solea; species Solea solea. The sequence goes on along the minus strand of NC_081150.1, from coordinate 15,002,172 downwards.
CCAAAGCTCTGAGATTCATCTTGCTTTAGTCACCATATGATCACTATCATAATGGTGGGGTTTAATGAATAGATTAGCTTTTGAGTAACTTTACATCGTCTCCATGCATTTTTGTGTGATGAATGAAGAATGAATAAATAAATATAGATATAATGGTCACACCTAGATAGTTTCACTACGGTGGTCAGTTGTCAAAATAGGGCCTGAGAAAAGGTGACAAACGTGCTAGCTGACAGCCTACTTGTGCCATCTTAAATCTGAATATGAAACATTTCACAGAAGATGGGGCAAATTATTACGATTGGTGGTGTAAAAATTTAGGAACTCCCAATTTGTAGCAGAGTATGCATGTTACTGAGATCAAGAACAGTTTGGTAAATGTGTCAACTAAATGTGCAGGTTCTAGGAGTGAACTGCTGTCCAAAACCTGTAATGTCAATTACAAGATCAAAAAAGCCACTTTACCTTGTGGGTGTCTCGAAATTTACTAATCTCTCTGGAAATCAGGTCTCTCTTGTCCTCCTCCATATCGATTGTGTTGATGTCGTCCTGTGTAAAAATAAAAACAAAAAAAAACGGAGAGAAAGGTTAGTACTAGGATTGAAAAGAAAGCAGTGATAAATTAGACAAAAATCTTAATTCTGTGTTATTATACCTCTTCTTTTTTCTCTTTTTTTCTCTTTCGTCGTTGAGACTCCTCATCCTGTGAAGGTGCGTTGAGTTCAGCAGCATATTCCCGCATCAACCCATCAATAGCACCTTTAACTATTTGATCCTTCTTTGTGGTCTCCTCGTCTAGAACCTCCTCCTCTTCATCTCCTCCTTCTTCATCTGCCTTCTTATTCTGCAAGTACAATTTTGTCAAAGCAGTATGTAAATATAAATTCCAATCACTGAATAAAATAGTGAGACAGAGACCTGGCTAGTGATTTAAAGGTCTTACAGGAGTACTACTGACTGAAACCTATAAACATATTCATACCCCATTTGTAGTCTTCTTTTTAGCCTTCCATTCATCTAGCTGAGCTTTTGTCTTGGCATCCACCTTCACAAGGAGATTTTTTTCTCCAATCTGCAAGTCATGAAGCAGCCTCAGGGAACGTAATGTGGACTCTGGCTCCTTGTACTCGCAAAATCCAAAAGCTGCAATTAATATTGTAATAGAAATAGACAGATCAAGATGTAAAATCGTTATTTCACACATCAAATAAAGAACAATTTTGTCATTCACTGTTCATTCAGTGTCTCAAGTAAATCAGTTTTGTATTCAGAGTTGATGCAAGTTGAAGAGTATTAGTGACATTACGAGACTTGATAAGTGAATTATAGATTACCTTGAAGTTTCCCAGAAGCCCCTTGAACTCTCTTCCAGCTCAAAACAATTCCACATTTCTGGAACATTAGGACAAAGAGAGAGAGAAACATTCAAGCAGAGGTAACTATACAAAATGCCACAGCACAGGATTCAGACTCTGCAGGCTGCCTGTAAAATATTGTGATATTAACATTATTTTTAACATGAAACCTCTGTATGCAAAGGTTATTTGAGATTTAATTGATGATCCTGAAGAGATCTATAGCAGGGGTCTCAAACTGGCGGTCCGGGGGCCACATGTGGCCCTCCAATCGATTTCATGTGGCCCTCCAAACAATATCAATTTTTAACAAGTTATTTCTATATGTTTTTAATTTTAAATTAATAGATTAATTTTGCATCATAAATATGTTTTTTTTTATTGTTGCATATTAAAACAAGCACTTATATTTTGAAATTATCCAATCCAATTCAACTTTATTTGTAAAGCACAAAACAAACACAGTGGACCAAAGTGCTGTACAGAATAATGGATAAAAGACAGAAAAGCTCACACGAGGCAAGAGTACATATAAAAAAAGGAATTAATACGGCATATTGATATGTTATTTTGAGCTCATAACGTACAACGCAACTGTTGATTTTCCCAAAAAAGTTGGGCTTTTTTTTTTACTTGACTGGCTTGACCTGTGGGCCAGACGAGACAGTCAGTGGCCCACAGGTCATTTGAGTTTGAGACCCCTGATCTATAGTATAGCTACATTTGTTAAACACTAAATAATTATATAGTGTCTAATTTGGAAAAAAAAGAAAGAAAAACAATTAATTTTTGATGTGTCCAATCTGTATAACTATAATCTGTGCAATACACGTGCAATCTGCACTTAATTTTTACTTTCTAATAATATGGAAAGTGAACATTACATATATGTTAAAAAAAACTAAATAATACTTCCTTGTATACTTATATGTCCCTTTCTATTATGTACTTATTACTTGTCAATCCCTGCCCTTTTTTGTTGCTATAAGTGAATTTCCTCAGTGTAGGATCAATTAAATCTGATGTGCCATTTTTGGAGCAATTTCTGTCCCTTACCGCAAGGAGTTGTCTGATTAGCATGTCTGAGGCCTTCTCTGAGATGTTCCCCACAAACACGGTGGTGGTGGGGCCACTGCTCTCATCATTGTCTTTGGCTTGCAACGCAACAGCATCCTTCTTGTTAAATACTGGAGGCTTACTGACCACAGCCATGGAAGGCACCATTACTGTAGTTGTGGGGGTCATGATGCCCATGTGAACTGGGATCATTGGAGTTCCTGTAAACACCAAAAGGACATGTTCATTCAAATAGAGGCAAAGAATTTACAGAACGCCAAGAACGACTTGGAATCACATTATTCAGGTAGGTTTGCTCCTTCACCCCAAGTGTGTGAAGTTGAGATATCAAAGGTCCTTCCTTCCTGCTGCTGTAATACTTAACCATAACCAGCAGTGCTCCCAGCAGACCCAGTCACCACTGTGATCACTAAAATATTCAATTATCTCATCCACTCTCACAATTCTATGCTCCACCATGCACCCGTTGTTGCTGTTCCTTGTTTGCTGTGAAAACTTATAATTTATCATTTGTTCGACTTTCTTTTGCTTTGTGACCATCTCTTTGCCGCTGTAATACTGAGAATTTTCCCATTGTGGGACAATAAAGATATATCGTATCGTTAGTCCAACTAAGACTAGCTTGATTTTAGTTAGACTAACTTGTTCATGAATTATTGTCTTAGTTCGACAAAAACACGACTTTTAACATGCACATAAATGCATTGATACAAACCTTGCTGGAGGTTTGAGCTCTGAGCATTTTTTCTGATTGTAAGCAACATAACCCTAAGTGTGCACTACAGTCTTTGGGGAAAATTTCAGAATAGACACCTTTAGCTGGTCTAAAGACTGCTTAGTGTGCCATGGAGTCGTACCACGTTCAGCACAACAGACAATAAAGTTACGTGCATATTTAAACAGCCAAGTACTCACCTGAGGGGAAGCCAGCATACTGGGGGGGAATACCAGGAGGTGGCAACAGCGCCCGGTTTAAATGTGGGGGGAAGGACATTGTGGATGAGAATTGGACCGACCTGAAAATTACAGTGAAACCATTAGCAATATATATGTACATGGTAGATAAACAACTTAAAATCATTACTGCTTCTAATTGTGTAACTTCATTTAGCATATCAGGGTTTAACCGCAACATACGGTACACATCATATCGATATTCAATACAGCTCAATGGGTTAATGGTCGCTTACTTAGTGCCACTAGGCTCCAACAGCTATTACATTAATAGCACGATATAGTAATAAAGCACAGTAACCGGTTGAAGTTTCGAAAAACAACAACCGGGTAGCCTATTTAGCTCAAGCTAGCGGTAAGCACGCGACTGTTTAGCCGAGCAGCTGATTTAGGATGAGCTAACACGGCAAAACTCACTTTTGTGGGTTAAATATGAGTTCAAAATGAACGCAAACATGTTCGTGTGTACATACCCCAAACCAGGTGGAGTAAAAAAGAGATTAAAAACAGCTATGTTTGTGAAACCCTTTGTAAGGTTCCGTAACTTAGATTAGCACACTGGCTATTCACGGGGCCCTCAAAGAAATTTGACGCACGCGCTCTACGTACCAACCCGTTCGTGCGTTTGTTTTGCTCATCGGAACGTTGTCGCTGGGCGGAGCTGGTTGGTAGGGGCATTGGTCGTAATGTTGCAATACTGCCTCCCTCTGGCTTGGATCATCCCACCATCCTAATCTTTCCCGTTTGATTTCTCAGTTTATAGTATCTGGTTGGTTGGTAAATGTTGTATTGTTGCTTCCTTCTCGTCCTGGCTCGGGAAATAAAACGAGTGACGGTGGTATAATCAAAGGATTAACAGTCATAGGATTCTTTTTTTATATGGTTGGGATTTTATATGGTTGGGATACGTAAATGTAAGGGGAAAATACAAACCAAGGTTTTCTACACAACCTAAATATAAAATGAGGTGTCATTGAAAAAGCTCCAAGCCTGCCTGACAACAATAAATGTTCTTGTTGTATGGTATGGTATTTGGTTTTATCCCACCGGAAAATAACTTGTTTAATCACGACATTTAGTCCATGTAACATTTTAATATTCATTGTTTCTTTCGTGTATTGTCACGCAAAAGAAGATGTTAGGTAGAGTGCTCCGGTGGTTTTGTAACCATGGTGTTTTTGTTGCCTGACAGCAGCTGCGCCGCGAGGGCTGCAGCTGACAAGTCCGTGACGTCACTTTAGGCGGTTTTTTTCATGGAAGGTGCTAGAACAAACGAAGCACACCCTCCTGATTTCCAGTATTCATCTGTGACATTAAATAGACCCTCAATGTCCGTTATTTATTTTGGTTGTTTTGTTAAATTAACGCCGCACATGTAGTGTTTATGATTAGATTTCTAAATGTATGCCACAGCTTTGTAGAGTTTCAAAATAAATTCTGCCTTTTATCATTGAAATTGTAAATGGTCAGATTTGGTATGAAATGGACAAGGACGTGGTCATTTTTGTCATATTGCTATCATCTGGGTATGTTTTGGCAAATTACGTTTCTTGTGAAGTTATGTTCTTTTTTATTTATACACATATCACATAAGGTTATATTACCAACACCTAATTGGTAGGTGTTATGCCTACACGTGTCAAATAAATATGTCAATATTCCACAATGTGTGTATTCAGGAAAGCCTCCTTGTTACTCATTTTCAAAAATGTTCATATGCATGAACATTTTTGTATAAATGTGGTTTGTTCGAGGTGTACTGCACAAGATGGCGGATGAAGGCCCCTGCCTAAAGTGAAGGCATGGACAAATAATTGTTATTTTAAAGCAATTATACTCTTATATAAACATATGGGTAGTGTACAAAAACCACTTTGAGTGCACTTATGCAAAGATCGGGTGGTTATTAGGCAAGGCAGGGACAAAAACCATGTGACCTTCATTGGCTTTGATCGCTTTGGAGATCTTTTTTCGCTTTGGAGATCTTTTTTCGCTTTGAAGACCTTTTTTAGCTTTTCATAACTATCCCAGGGCATATAAGTATTCATGTTATTAATGCAAACTCTGGTGTTGGAGTGTCAAAGTCTTCTCAAGCGATTCTGACGTAATTCCACAGTTGTGTGACATTTTGTTCCCGAGGTCCTCTCCCTCACAGTTAAGTACTGCACTGCTAATTATTCATATATTCAATGCTATACCGTCGTTGTAGTGTTTCAACTGGCCAATGAGTTTATAGTTTAATATATTTATAAATAGTTCTACATTTTTGTATCTTTTTTGTATTGTATTCTATTTTTGTCTACAGTATATTCTTATGTTCTATGCCCATGTCTGCCAATAAACAGTCTTAAATGTTTAATCTGGACCTGCAATTACCAGTTAATATATAACAACTGACAAAGAAGCAGGAATATTCAACATTTGTGTATTTAAGTTTCATTTACCCACTGCTTTGTGCCCACAGACTTGTATCACTACCAGAAAGAGCGCGGAAGGATACGACCGCACACAAAAACGCGTGTGTATAAAGATTCCGGTCTATTAAAAGGAAGTCCCTTTCCATTTCCCTGCGTCAGAGAGCAGAAGGGACTATAACATTGGCTGCATTTTATTCAAGAAAAGTCAACGAAATAAACAAGGTGCGTATACGAGTGTTTTCCTCCCGTGTGGAACATCGTGTTCTCCATTCAAATCTCCGTTTGGCTCATCCGTCGCCGATTTATTGAATGGATGTGTCCGTGATGCGAGTGCTCCTGAGTCACGACGCTAACCGTAGCACTACAGCTATCCTCTGGCGTTACGCAAAAAAAGAAAAGAATTATTAGCCCCACACGTTTGATGGCATCTTACATCTTGACGAAGAATGTTTTCTCCGTCAAGCTTATGTACGGTTTGTGATGCTCGACAGTGTGAATGCGGCACACTGCCGCACCGTTAGGCCTGCTTTTGGACTGCACCATTGCAGGCAGGTGTGGTAGCGATGTCAACTCCGACTGTGGCTCAGTTTTACGGAGCTAGTCGTGATATTTCACACTTGCTCCCGTTAGGCCAGGCCATAAAACACGACACATTTAACACCATTGACACGCGTTAAGGTAATGAATGACCTAATTAATTTGACTTCAGATCAGTTCACGGTTACGTAAGAAGTGTAAATAACAGATACCACGATGCACACATTAATGACATTGTCTTGAATTGGAAGGGACTCGTTTCCTTATCTTGTCGGTAATAAACGACCTAACGATGGCGTCACTTTATGGTTTCTCTTTAACGTAAAGGGAAAGATATGTTTGGTACTGCGTTTGTGAGCAGAGACGTTCATTTCGTTTCTGGTAGTTTCCTTAGCACGTGTTTGCGGAGTCCATTGTCTGTTGGGCGACGCCATGTTGGTTAAACGGAAACTTCCGCCGGCTTGTAGTGACGCGATGAAAGCGGTCCAGTGTTGCCGAACCGGTTTGTTCTCTCGTAAATTTAGACTATTTCATTACCTAAACCTTCATGAATAAGGAGAAATGTTAAAAACGACTTTATATAACGGCCTCTGTGATGTCCTTCTCGCGAGACTGTTCAGTTCACCACCCTTAACACGAATAGTGTACACGTTTCCCTTTGTCTTTCGAAATATATTGTCAATGCATAAGGGTTTTTGCTTTGATTATGCCCTAAACGAAGGTCACTGAATGAGACTAAAGAAAGTGGAGGCAAAAGACTGAGTTAAAGGGACAAAACCTCTTAAGTTGGAGATTTGTGGCATTAAAGAATTTTTTTTCATCACAAGACATGTGTAAATAAAATGCAATATTACATATTAAAATGTATTTTAGATTTTTTTTTTTTTCCTTCCAGCAAATATAGTTTTGATTGTTTTTAAAAATGTAAAATGGCTGATAAATGTAGAAGACCACGAGTGACATAATGAAACCTACACTTTTATGTCCCTGACTGAGGCCCACACTCGGGCCTGCAACCTGAATTTGAGAAACACTGGCTTAACTGTTTTTTTGTGTGCACAGATGCCTGAAGAAATGCGCCAAGAGGAGGAGACTGAGACCTTTGCCTTCCAGGCAGAGATCGCTCAGTTGATGTCCCTGATCATCAACACTTTCTATTCCAACAAAGAGATCTTCCTCAGAGAGTTGATCTCCAATGCCTCTGATGTAAGCTGGTGTTTTCTCATTTTACAGTGCAACTGAGTGCTGATGAGTGCTTGTGATACATTGAAGCATTAATAATGTAACGTACGTGCCTTATGTAATATTAAATGTAGCCCTAATGTATTTTGTCCTGTGTTTAAAAGGCTTTGGACAAAATCCGCTATGAAAGCCTAACTGATCCAACCAAGCTGGACAGTGGCAAGGATCTGAAAATTGAGATCATCCCCAACGTAGCTGACCGAACCCTGACCCTCATCGATACTGGAATTGGTATGACCAAAGCCGATCTGATCAACAACCTGGGTACCATTGCCAAGTCTGGCACCAAGGCCTTCATGGAGGCCCTGCAGGTATGATGACAGAACTTCTCGATTACGTCACATGAGACCACAATATGTAAACTAACACTGGCTGGGACAAATCATGCAAGCACAAGACTTTTTTTTCACCATCATTCTGACCTTTGTGATTGTGTTCCCTTTAGGCTGGAGCCGACATCTCCATGATTGGTCAGTTTGGTGTGGGTTTCTACTCGGCTTACCTTGTTGCTGAGAAGGTATCTGTCTTCACCAAACACAATGATGATGAGCAGTATGCCTGGGAGTCTTCTGCTGGAGGTTCCTTCACTGTCAAGGTCGACACAGGTGCTCATCCTCGCTTACTGATGTCTTTGCATGAGAGCTTTAATATCTTGAGATATTTAAATGGACACTTAAATTGTTCTACTCGCACATGGGAATTTAAAATTGGTTTAGATGGTGTGATAAAGTGAATATCTGACTTTTAGACTTGATCATGTGTTGGTATAATAGGCATTTGAGTGCCTTGTAATTTTTCATTTAAAAAAAATGGACAATTAAATTGTAGCTTTGTGTACCTTACACTTTTTTTGCATTATACATCAGTGCAATTCCAGTTGAAATCTGTGCCAGGACTCATGGAAAAATGGTCTGTTCACTTTTGATAGGTGAGCCCCTTGGCCGTGGAACAAAGATTGTCCTGCACCTGAAGGAGGACCAGACTGAGTACACTGAGGACAAGAGGGTCAAGGAGATTGTCAAGAAGCACTCCCAGTTCATTGGCTACCCCATCACCCTGTTTGTAAGCAATCTAAATATGACTCACTGGTGATGTAATTCAAGACCTGGTCACTGTTGCTTTCAGTTTGGGTTAACTTATCTTGACTTGCAGGTGGAGAAGGAGCGCGACAAGGAGATCAGCGACGACGAGGCAGAGGAGGAAAAGGCTGAGAAGGAGGAGAAAGAGGAAGAGGAGGCAGAGGACAAGCCAAAGATTGAGGATGTGGGCTCAGATGACGAGGAAGACTCCAAAGACAAGGATAAGAAGAAGAAAAAGAAGATCAAGGAGAAGTACATTGACCAGGAGGAGCTGAACAAGACCAAACCCATCTGGACCAGAAACCCTGATGACATCACAAATGAGGAGTATGGAGAGTTCTACAAGAGTCTGACCAATGACTGGGAGGATCACCTGGCTGTCAAGGTAAGCGGTGAAAGGCTAAAGCTGCTGTTTGTATGTATACAACTGCTCAGCCAGTAACTTTGGCTAAAATTAATGTGCTAGTAAAATTATTAAATGTGAATTGTCTCCTTCACAGCACTTCTCAGTGGAGGGCCAGCTGGAGTTCAGGGCTCTTCTCTTCATCCCCCGTCGTGCTCCTTTCGACCTCTTTGAGAACAAGAAAAAGAAGAATAACATCAAGCTGTACGTCAGGAGAGTTTTCATCATGGACAACTGTGAAGAACTTATCCCAGAGTACCTGAGTAAGTCCTCTAGTATCCTCTACCACACTGATATGACTAAAACGTTGCGTGGTGCAGTCTGTTTTTAATTCAGCTGTAATTTCAGACTTTGTCCGTGGTGTGGTGGACTCAGAAGATCTGCCCCTCAACATCTCCAGAGAAATGCTGCAGCAGAGCAAGATCCTTAAAGTCATTCGCAAGAACATTGTCAAGAAGTGTCTGGAGCTCTTTGCTGAGCTGGCTGAGGCCAAGGAGAACTACAAGAGTTTCTACGAAGCCTTCTCCAAGAACATTAAGGTATTTAAAATGAAAAGTAATGCTACATTGATTCAAATTAATTGCAATATAAACAGTTGTTTTAGTTTAGACTTGTTACTTCTACATAGCTGAAATAAACGTTGCAATTTGGTAGTGTACTGAATAAGACAAGGTTTCTATTGATATCAAGATTTAGTGCATTGATGTGATATCTGTCCTTTAATCATGAATTTATTGTTTAAAAATGGAGTAGAACGGAAGTAGAAGGTAACAATGCCTCGTTTCAGGCTTCATGTGTTGAGTATTGATTGGCTGTCATATCTCTGTAGCTTGGTATCCATGAGGACTCGCAAAACCGTAAGAAGCTTTCTGAGCTGCTGCGTTACCACAGCTCCCAGACTGGAGACGAGATGTCCTCCCTCACAGAGTACATTTCTCGTATGAAAGACAACCAGAAGTCCATCTACTACATCACTGGTAAGTCTGTTTGTTTCTTTTTTTTTGTTGTACATTGCCTAAAGTAAGCTGTATGTCCTTTTATTTATTTATTTATTTTTTTTTATGAAATGGACTTCATGAACCTTTCTTTTTCCCTTTTTTTTTTTTTTAGGAGAGAGCAAGGATCAGGTGGCCAACTCTGCCTTTGTTGAGCGTGTCCGCAAGCGCGGCTTTGAGGTCCTGTACATGACCGAGCCAATCGATGAGTACTGTGTCCAGCAGTTGAAGGAGTTTGATGGTAAGAACCTGGTCTCTGTCACCAAGGAGGGTCTGGAGCTTCCTGAGGATGAGGAGGAGAAGAATAAGATGGAGGAAGACAAGGCCAAGTTTGAGAATCTCTGCAAACTCATGAAGGAGATCCTTGACAAGAAAGTGGAGAAGGTTGGTGATCTTTATGAACTATTTTTTAGGTTAAACTTAAAACCTGAGTTTTTCTAATTGTGGGATGCAGACGTGGGTTGACGGTGGTTCTGTTTAATAACAGGTGTCCTAATTTGTTCAAAGTCTTCTGTGGTGAGTCAAAGCAGGTTTGAGGGGAGCCCCCCTGAGGTCTCCTGTGTTAAGTGAACTGTGAATGGTGTGCAGTTTTGTTTCCCCTCATGTGATCTTGAATATTTGAGGTGTGGTGGCCCCAAGCAATTTAGAATATCTTTTGAAAACCTTAACTCGTGAATGCCATTTGTAATGCTGATCTAACATTTTGCATATTTGGATTTTATAGAATTTCTGACTTGAAATTAGTCAACATGACTAAAGCATTTTTGATGTGTGGTAAATTCCAAAGCAACCTGTCTCAGACAGGGTAGTGTGTCACCTAACATGACTGATCTGCATGCATTCATTAACTTTAATTTTAAACACAGATTGTCCAGGCATAATGTATGCTGGTATATTTGTCTTAATTTCTCCTGTTTTTCTTGTCTAGGTGACCGTGTCCAACAGACTGGTGTCTTCACCCTGCTGCATTGTGACAAGTACTTACGGCTGGACGGCCAATATGGAGAGGATCATGAAGGCCCAGGCTCTCAGGGACAACTCCACCATGGGCTACATGATGGCCAAGAAGCACCTTGAGATCAACCCTGACCACCCCATCGTGGAAACTCTCAGGCAGAAGGCCGAAGCCGACAAAAACGACAAGGCTGTGAAGGACCTTGTCATCCTGCTGTTCGAAACTGCCCTGCTGTCCTCAGGCTTCTCCCTGGATGACCCACAGACTCACTCCAACCGCATCTACAGAATGATCAAACTCGGACTGGGTAAGGACACGCAACATTTAAACTTCAAACACTTGTCACATGTATCGATTTTTAACAAGTTACCTCACCCCGTTCCTCTAGGTATCGATGACGACGAAGTTCCCACAGAGGAGACCACCTCCACAGCCGTCCCAGATGAGATTCCTCCGCTTGAGGGTGAAGGCGAGGATGACGCTTCACGCATGGAAGAAGTCGATTAAACCATCTTTCTCCTCTTCCCAGATTTTTAACACTTTAACCTCACTTTTCAATTGTTCATCCCTAAACCTGCAGTAATTGCAAAACAAATAGTCATTCATGTTGTGCGGTTGGCCAGTGTTGCTCCTGTGTACAGAGCAGTTACTCTGCAACACCATTTTAAGAAAAGCAATTTTGGTTTTTGCTCTACAAGTTCATGGTGACAGCACATTTGTTTATCAAGTACCCTGTTGCACTGAGTTTTAAATGTTGGAAAATGTGTGAACATGGGAATGCATTCCAGTATAAGGGTCAGGAGGGTTTGTGGAGGTTCTGCTCATGTGCAACACTGCACGCTGCATGGAGAGAGGACTGTATGATTCCTTTGCCTGAGTCCAGGCTTGTCTGTATTCCAAGTCTTTGTTTTGCAAAAAATTAAAGCTGTAATACCTTAACTGCCTTTTTGTTATGTCTATTTTGATCAGAATTTGGGGGGGTTAAATTGAGACTGTGTTCTTTGAATGACCAGTAGGTGGAGCCCTGGTATCAAACACCCACAGTACAAATGATGTTCATTAACAAGTTAACACTAAATGATTGTGTCCTTTGTGGCATTAAAAACATGGTATAAAAACAAATTCATCAAACAAATCAAAGCATGAAAATGCCAATAAAAACCAGGTGAACTAAAAGAATAAAACTGTCACCACACTATTAAAAGCCATTTGTGCTGAAGCTTTCTTCAGTATAACCCTTGACAAAACAGTATCACTTAAGGTAAAAAGCCCATAAAACATTAAATCCATACTTGCAAAATGTCTATTGTATTTTTTTTTTTTATTGAGAGTTCATGCTCAACATAAACATTGATTCGCTTAATGGCAGCTCATCTATTTTGGCCAAGAAGAAACTAAAGATTTTCATATACAACCATCTCTGGTGTTTATAGAAAGGAAAAAACAATAACTTTAGTAACTACATGGAACAAAAGTTTGAAAAAAAAGCTGTGGAGCAGATGTAGGCTACAGCAGCAGAGGACAAATATGTACCAACAAAGTAGCCAATGGTTGACCATTGTATGATTTAAATCAGAAAGACTTAAATAAGTTGTTGCCTCTGCTAAAAAAAAAAAAAAAAATCGTAAAACAGTATCTGCGTGAGCTTAAGAAAAAGGTTGTAGTCAATCAATTCATTTGCTAGTAAACGGTATAGTTTTTCCATATAATGTAACGATTTAATGTCACCTAAAAGTTCTACATTTGTGTGGTTACAAACATGTCACGAATGATTTCGATCTTTCATAGCAAAGCAAATGTTACTGGTAAAGTATCACACAGGAAATTTGTCCATCACAGTTGTTTTTTTTTACATATTGTAAACGAGATGCACACGCTGAATGCACAGTTTTCTGGCAAGTGTGAGGCAACGTTTTTGAAGGTAAAGCTCACAGTTTTTCCTGGAAGTCAAGTGTGAGGAGGAGGCGGCGGCAGCGGCTTTTCTGCTCTCATCAGTAAAACGATAAAGTGTGGGTGTGGGTGTCTCTAAAACCCAGTCAAAGTGATAGCGTGGGAACGCAAACTGTGTCATTCAGTAACACACTGAGGACTTCATGGTTTCAAGCCACATCTGACAACTTGAAATCCCTTGCATCTGTTGAGTATGTGTCGTTTGTACTACTTTTAGTTTGTGAAAAAACTAATTTTTATGGGTTATGACCTTAAATAAGTATATCACCAGGTACTGAGTGGGCTACAATCTGCCAATTATAAAGCCTGTTGTTAAAATCAAGTCATTGTGAGGCAGATTTCAGTTGGCAAAAATGATGAATCTGAAAAATATAACCCTGGACTGATCAAAATATAAGTTATTTTGAGGCAGAAACAATAGGTAAAAATGACTGAATGGACTAAAATATGTCAATTATTACTCTTAAAAATCAAGTCATGCCGGTTGCTTTTGATTGGTAAAAATGACTTAAATGGGGTTTGACAAATACAACCCTAAAGTTGAGGCAGAAACAATATTTTGGCCACAAGAAAGGGTCAAAATCTGACCAATGCAAGCCAAAATGCAGAAACACAAGATAGGGGCTGTAATCAGTTGTGGGTGAGGGGGAAAAATTTCATTTTTATCCGTTGCAGTGACCCCTGTCATATGTTTCAACAGGCAAAAATGACTGAGGGCGATACAATCTGGCACACAAAACACAACCTTATTAAAAGCCAGTAAATTTGAGGACCAGCTTTTCAATTACTGGTTGACAAGTGGGGGAAAACATGCATTTTACTGGTTGCACTCAATGGGTAAAATCTGTCAATTCTAACTGTTATCAATGAAATAATGAAGTCATTTTGGATCATAATGTTTAAAGTTGTTCTCAAAATGCTGATGCTGTTTTGTAACAATAATTGGCACATAAATCAGAAATAAAGAAATACAATACATAGGGGAAATACATAAAAGTGGTGTAAAATGGCCCCCAAAGGAGAAACCTGGTAGGACAAAGCCAAAACTAAGTTGCTCCAAATTTCATGAAACTTGGTGGAACTATGTCACAGCTCAAGACGAACAAAAAAGTCCATTTTGAATTCAGCCGCCGATTTTGCCACAAAACAGGAAGTGGTCTGTGACTTAGCCGCACATTGACCGATCTGCACAAACCGGCCAGAACACATCGGCACGGGAAAGCTAAGTCAAGCGCATAGTGCCACCTGCTGGCAGGGCGGCAGCTGCAAGGGCCCCACAACAGCTTTAATTTAAAGGTTTTTTTTGTCATATGCTAACTTGTTTTTATTATTATATTTGTTTAAGGGCTCCACGTGTGTATGACTGCTGTTTACTGTTTGTTCTGTCAGAGATTAAATGGAGACTGCCTCAGAAAGCATCTGTGGTCTGGCTCTGGTGAGTGTGTGACTCACTTAAATCAATGAATGGTTCAGCTGGTGGAAATGTCCTGGTGAAATTTAAGAATTAGCACAGGTTGAAAGACACGTCTGACCTGACTTGGCCTCCTTTCAAAAAAGCAACAAAAAAAAAGAGACTTCCTGTGGAAACATTTGAGCCCCCCCCCCCATGTAAATCTGCTGAGAAACCCACAGATGCTGAGTGAATTAACATGTGGGTGTTTGGCAATACATGTTGCATAACACTATAATGTGGCTTGTGACCTTTGCAGCCTCTTGGCTGCAGAAATGCCAGGACATGGGCTCAAGCTGTGCTGACTGGTTGCACCATACTTAGATTATATCGAGGTTAAACTTTGTTGAAACATTTTTTTTCAGTTTCTCTGTATATTACACAGTGACTTGTGTTTAAGTATTAGCCCAAACACAAATGCAATTTGAATTTTCATATACAGTACATTATGAACTACAGTACATAATGAGGTAAAAACATACATGATTACAGTATATTCTTAATGATTAATTATGCAATTATGTACAAAGTCACAGGAGGCAGATAAGATAATGTACTCTCTCATCATCCTCCTCCTCTTCCTCACATATTCGTCACACCCTGGTGTAGTGAGATTAGATTATGATGGAGCGAGAGATGAGGTGACGCTAACTGTTATTATTTCATTTATTATAATATTATTGTGATTTGTTTCTACACACCAGAGGAAGCTTGCATACCACTGGTGGGACACGTACCACAGTTTGAGAACCATGGCTTTATGTAATAATAACATATAGGTGAAATTCTGCATATTGAACGTATGAAATACACTACATGTTCATTCCCCTACAGTATATGTCATAAAACAATGAGTGTATATTTTTTACTGTGTACTTTTTTTATGACAATTATGCGTGTGCATCTTTTGTTTTATCTTGTGCTTTTATTGTTCTATTATGTGACTGTGAGACCCATAAATTCATTTCAGTGTTCTTGTACTTTGGCATAATGGTAAATACAGTACTTGAACTGCAGCATGAAATGTACTGTATATTTCCTAATACACATACACACACTTAACAATGTATATATCACCATATAGGTAATAGAGTATGTGTACTGTAAAATATTACATTTGTGTTTGTGGGGCACATTAACATGCAGCAGATTGTGTCAAATTAAATATTACATTTCCATATGAGCAAAAAAAAAAAACCCCACCACACAGCAACACTGCGGAACTAAGTCTGCAGACAACACGAGGTAAAGAGATGGAGCTCTTTGTTATTGCGACATAGTGGAAACACTGAAACAATTACAACCGCCGCGCAGCTCTGACTGTCAAAGTTTAAGTCCGTTCAGTCATTTAGTTTGAGTGACTTCAAAATGCCAGAAAAACTAATTAGATAACGACAAACTCGTGATTTGAAACCGATGTTGTCACACGCACACACGTCAGGCATCAGGTCACTTCTCATATGTGACACGGGTGGGTAAATACTACACACAGGAACGGGATTTACACCCACACTGAGCAGGAAGGAAGCGACGTGTAAAAGGCAGAAGGCGTACACGAGAGAGAGAGAGAGAGAGAGAGAGAGAGAAAAAGAAATAAAAATAAAAAGGGGCGGGGAAAAACGACATTGTGAAACATCAAAAACGTAAAAGGTAACTTTTATAGCGACGCGAAGAGAGAGAGAGAGAGAGAGTCACGCAACACGTCTGTTTCTCAGAGTTCATGTTCCACAGGTGACGTGAAGGTCAGAGGAGATGAGTTCACCGCCATAGAATGAAAGATTCAATCTGTTTTGTGTCTAGGAATGTGTACGTGTATGTTAATGAACGTGTGTGTATACACTAGTGCTGTCCGCGTTCACTTTGGCGATTCATTTAAATAATTTAATTAATAAATAAACGCAGTTAACGTTGTTTGTTTACTTCCGGTGGCGACGTGGTCACGTATGCAGACAAACCAAACCATTACAGACTTTTGGGCGGAATGTTTCCTTTTAAAAAGTTACCCGACAAAACTAAAGTGTGTGTGTGTGTGTGTGTGTTTGTGTTTCCAAGGTGTCTCCGCATTTCAGGGAAGTTGATATGATACAGTGTAATCTGGCTACTACAATGGGAAATGATTCAATTTGATTCAAGTTTATAATTGTGTATCTTCAATTTGACGTTCCAATTTCCTCTACAAATAAAGTATGATTTAAATCAGTTCCATATTTCCCATTCTTTAGACAGTCGTTGGAGGTGAAAGATGGCGTTGGAGGGGTTAGCTGTTTTGTCAGATGACTTTGGGAGCAGTTGTGTCCTCAACAGCACACAAAAGTTAGTCGTCTAATAGTGCAATAATAGCCAGTCTGTGAAAACATTCACAGTGAACACATAAACTCTGTCTCTGTATTGTTCTGCCTGTAGTTGAAATTATACCTTCTAATATATATATTGAATGTAAACTGCGGCTGAACCCCAGTATGCTGCTGCTGTTCTTCAAGTCATGCAAGTTATAGTGTAACTTCAACACTAGTCTGTTTTCCCCCCCGGTCTTGGTCTTGGTCTTGTCTTGGTCTCGGGTTAGGCGGTCTCGACTACAAGTCTATACTGCGCACAAGTGGAACAAGATATAACAAACAGCACAAAATCCAAGTCGAAAACATTTCTATTCTCCGATGCTGATGATTGAACTCTTTTAAAGCACTTTAAATCTGAATCTGATGTACAGTAAAGGACAAATGTGCCCAGCCATGGAAAAAAACCAGGAACAAGTCTCCCGAGGGGAGGGGAACACAAGGAATTCTGAAGATATGTAAAGATGTGGCCATTTGAATGTAGGCGCTCCTCAAACTGGTTTTACCTCAAAGATTTGCATCTTCCTGAGGAGACGATCACATTTACATAGTCCAACCCCCTCCTGGTCTACCTGATTTCTGTTAGCCTAAATGACACAGGTCATTATTGACACAGTCAAAGGAAACATTTGTCAATTCCGCAGTCAGAGCAGCATGTTTGTTTATCATTTAAGTGGACGGAGACACAGACTTGACTTCGCCCAACCAGATAGATGAGGGGTGTAATGAAACCCTCCCCCACCACCACCACCACCACCGCCGCCCCAGCAGCTGTGAGATCAATAAACCAGATCATTTTCAGACCCAATTTTCAGTTTGGTGTTCAGTGAATCATCACGGCAGTCTGGGGTTATGAATCGATGAAGAGCTCCAACAGCAGGTTAACCCGGGTCTAATTATTGGTCACATTCATACCGCTAAGCACAAAAAATGTGCAAAAAATATTATAACATTATTATGTTCTAGTTCCTTTTAGCTATATCTGACCTTATTATTGATATCAAATACTAATTATTTTTATGTAATATAAATAAATAAATAAATATAAAAATACTAATTTGTTTTTTAAATGCCACCATGTTTTTAGATTTTTATTTTCATTACATTACATGTAAAGTAGATTTTTGTGTGTGTGTTGCATTATTACAGCCCAGGATGTGTCAATGATTGGCAGCAAAACTGACGTTTGATTATTATTTTTGTGCAGTGTCAAATATTCACCAGCAACCTTCCTGTTACGAGGCCAATTTCCTTTCTGGTCCTGTATGAATGACGACGTGTGACACGACAGACCACAACAACAAATGGAAACATTTTCACAGTTCGCAAAGTGCAAATGAAAATGTATTTCGTGAATATACTGGCAGCACCTTTGTTATCAGTGGCACAGGTATTTCAACATGTTTCCTAAATCTCTGGTGACACATGACAGTCACTTCATGTCATGTCATATCATAAATTCTGTGCAGAACATTTACTTAAGCTCAGTCGGGTAACGTATACACTCTGTGTCATGTTTACATTCCACGCCATCAGTCTATATTTACTAAGAATTTAATTTGTGTCACACCCCGACTTTCCGCTGAATAACTGAATCTACAAAATATACAACAAAAACAATTATAAACTTTGTGGAATTGTATCACCTGTTAAAAAAATTAAAAACAAATAGTAATGACACTTTTCAGTGAAAATCAAACCTAGTTTTAAGTTAATTTAATGTTTTATTAATAATCCAGTTACCAGGGGGAATAGAATAATACAAAAAACAAGGTACTTGTCACATTGCATTGCCCTTGTGTTCATTTTCTTCAGCAACCCCAACCCCAGGACTTAAGAGTACCTGCATGTTCTTGTGATGGCAACGAGCGTCATCGGTCAACATCCATTCAGTCTTCTTTCAAACTTTCACATGTAACAGTGACACACACATGAGGCAGTCCTTTTTTACAAAAGTACACAACAGAGAGGTTTGTTGGAAAGAAGCAATATATGTACATTATTATTTTTAGCTCAACTGTGATACATGAAATTAAATCAAACAAAAAAAAATTAAAAAAAATACTGAGCAAAACATACTGACAGCAGTATCTGTTTCAGCAACACTGGGGCACAATGATGTGTGTAGTGTGAAGTAGTGTGACCTTTGTTATTACACATACTGTTGATTAAATTGACCTTTAACTTGTGTTCAGACTGACATGAATACATAAAGGCCCCCCTCTGGTTCTCGTGATGATTATGTGTCTTTAAAGAACGTTAGTCAGTACGTTTACATGCTCAGGTTAATCGAGCTAAGGCCGTAATCCGATCTACTGGCCGCGTACGTCTGACTCCACCTCCGTAGGTGGCGCTGTATCTTTCAATAAACTAGTGTGGATTGGATATGTTTCCTGTTGACCTTTACGTCACACGTCGTCTCCATTTACTTCCGGGTCTGAACACCAAGTCCAACTAAGCATATAGTTACGGGAGTAATCGGACTATGAATCACATTCTCCAGGTATGTTAGTCCGACTAAGAATAGCTAAATTTTACACTAACGTGTTTACAAGACATTAAGAAAACCAAATTATTGTCTTAGTCGGACTAAAATCGGACTTTAACATGCATGTAAACGCATTGTGTTGTGTTAAAACATTTTGGATAAAGGTAAATTAAAAGGTGTCCTCACAAAAATGAATCCTAAAACTTTAGAGCTCATAGACCTTTTCCAATTTTTCAGGATAGCAGTAATTGGCTGCACGAGCAACATTCTGTGGTTCAACAATTAATCTGTGACATGGGTACTTGTGTATTCAACAATCTTACAGGCACTCGACTCACATGGACTCCTTGGGGGGGGGGGGCATCTTGGTGTAAGAGTCAAAAGTGTAGAATCCCTTTCTGTACCATTGCTACCACAAAGAAAAAAGAAGAAGAAACAAATAAAGAAAAATTCCCAGACCAAAGAGATACACAAAAATCACCACAGAAAACGTGGTCTCAGTTCCCAGTCTGGTGCGACTTTGGATTGTTACACCTTCTGTGGAAGCGGCAGCGCGGAGCGTTGGTTGGATTTCATGCGCCTACGTGCATACACCCGTAGGAAAATTGCCAGGAAAACTATGCCGACGCCAAATCCACCGACCATCGTGACGGCGTGACCGTAAAGGAAACATGAGAGGAGAATGGCGATGGCCTGCCTCAGGGTCATGATGATGGTGAAGACGGCGGCATCAAACTGGTTAATGGTGTAGAAGATGAACAGCTGGCCACACGCCGAGCACACGGACAGCAAGACGGCATGAAACGCAAACTCGGAGTAGCGAGTCATGAAGGACACCGACTCGAAGAAGGCCCCCTGCTCCAGCAGCGAGCCGACTGTGAAGAGGCAGGAGAACAGGTTGACTCCGAACATCATCTGCACCGACGACATCTTTGCCTTGTACAAGTTGTCCTGCCAGTTGGAGGTGAAGCTGTCAAAGACAATATAGCCGACGAGGATGATGAACCCGCTGAAGGTTGTGACAGTGGACGGGTGTTTGCTGGCCGTGCTGGACAGCAGGAACATACTGACACCCGCTGAAATCAGCATGGCAGTTAAGTACTCCCAATATTCATAGCTCCTCCGGGACACAATCTTACCCATGAGCATGACGGGAATGACTTTGGAGGCCTTGGCCAGGACTTGGGTGGGAAAGCTGATGAACTTGAGGGCCTCGTATTGGCACCAGCTGCTCATGATGTTTGACAGCGAGGCAAAAGAATACTTGTACATGGGCGACCCGTGGCGAGGCTGCTTGAACAGGAGGCACCAGAGTCCCGACACGGTCAGGGCCAGGATACGGTTCATGAAGACCAAGAACTGGGAGTCCTTGAACCTCTCCCCCTCCTCCTCTGCAGTCGCACCATAAGCACGAGTCATCACCCTCTCCTGCAGGACCCCCCATGTCAGGTATGACACCTAAGAATAACAGTCAGAGTTTTTACAGGTAGAAGATCATGGAGTTAGGTATAGCGGTAGCAATGTTGCTGAAACTTTTACATTACATCCAAGCTATTGTCAAATGAGTTCACACAAGGCCGATTAAGTCTATCAGCTCCACATGACTCCACATGATGTGTTTAATCTGTGGACTACAGACCATGGCCATGAAAGGATTCAGAGGTTCATTCTACTGCTCAACAAACCTGGTCGTTCAGCAGTTTTCAAACAGGACTCCACTTTTCTTTTGTTATTTTTGTCAAAAAAGAGACCAGCGACTTTTGTCATGACCCCCTAACTACTTTCTGAAAAGTAAAAAGCCAGTTCTGCCACACGAGTCAGTTTCATCTAACTGTATTTACTGTGGGTGGAGACACAGAGAGAGGGAAACACTGTGACCACACAAACACAGTCACAGACAACAACGAGCTGTGGATGTGCAGTGCAGCTGACTGTCTGCGGTAACAATCACTAATCTGTAAGTAAAAATAGGTTTTGTTTTCTCCCCCTTTATTTCACGATACAGTGTCACGGTTAATCTTCAACACTTAGGACAGGATTTGTTCCAGCGATATCTGGCTTCCTTTCAAATGAGATACTTTTCATTGACAGTAGTTGGTAATACTGTGAAACAATTTTTCACAGTAAAAACACAAGACAGTGAATACCAGTGCAAGAGAGAGCTGGCAATAAGTAGCGTATTCACCGTCTACACAAAAATGCAAGGGCAACATTTAGAGATTTTCTGTTTTCTCGTTTCAGGTCTCCCAAAACACCAATATGATAAAAAAAATAATAATAATACGCGTAATCACCTACACCTGTTTCTGTGTGAAGGGGCCCCTTAGTGGGGACAACTAACAAAATGTTACATAAGGCAAATTAGTAGTGCATTAAAAGAGCCTTACCCTTTCATTTGAACCAATATGCACCTGTTTACACATCCAGAGAACAAACAACATAGTCATTGTTAACTAACGAAACAGGTAAGTTACCACCTGTGATGTACTTCACATATTAGTGCAGTCTTAAGTTCTATTTGGCACTTCTTTAAAACAAACATCACTGAGAGCAGACCACACTGTGAATCAGTGGAACAAACATACACTTGTATGCTTTTTGTTTTTGGGACACATAGCTGTGTGTGTGTGTGTGTGTGTGTGTACTCAGCGACAGTGTGATTTCTATGGATCCTCACCTGAAGTCCTGCAGCACAAAAGATTAATTTGACGGTCTGTTTGATTGTTGAGCCCGAATCGGCATCATTCCTGGATGAAACCGACACGTCGTCCAGACCCGTTTTGACATCGCTGCCAAACACGCAGGTTCTTATAACAGGGAAACAAATTCCACTACCTGCAAGTACAGCACACATGGGATTGGGAGGGCGGCACAACAAATATTTACTGGTTACTAACTCTAATTTGTGTCAATATTAGATGCCGGTGTTTGATTAGATCAACCCAAACCTGTTTCTAGGTAACTGGTGCGCTTGAAGTAGCTGATGAGGAGGTAGCCCGGGATGATAATGGTGGAGTATCCCAGTACGTTGATGAAGAAGCGGAAGAACCAGACGTCGTGCCAGCCTGGCTGTAGTAATGACTCCTCTGCAGCCACAGTGGACGGGAAGAGAAGCAACACAAGTGCAGGCGAAACCCTGAGGGAACAATAATAATACAATAGAGTATATTACACCAAACATTACATTTCTAGACTTTTCAAAGTGCAGTGTGAAATGTCTTTATACAGTAAATAGAGGTCAACTTTAGAAATCAGTGTAGCTGATGGCCGACATTTTCAACAGTTTCCTTTTTTCCTCTTCATCTGATAAAATATACAGTTTATTAAATACAAATGATGAACAAAATTGCTTAATTTAAATAAATATTTACTGGTCTGTCTCTCCGATGTGTATGTTTGTGTTTAAACTGCAGTACACTTATATATTTTTGGAATAAAACTAAGGTATTAACTTCATTAAATACTGTTTTGGTCGAAAACTATCTTGATTAATTGGATAATGAGTGTATTTCTCAGTCAATATTTCACCATTTTTCTGGTTTCTTTGCTCCAAATAACAAAAGAAATCATGAAAACCGAATGCTTTTTTGGTTTGTGGACAAAACAAGACATTTGAGAATGTCATCATATACAGGTTTGAAAAGCACAGAGCAACATTTTCCGACATTTAATTGACGGTTACAGAAAATAGTCGATTTTTTTTAAAGGGGCAATTTAACATCTATTTTAAGCTCTTGTAAGGTACTGCGTCTGCTCGAGAGACGTGGAGGAATGTCACCCTCAGGGTTTGTTATATGCTGTCATGATGTAAAGACTATACTATTATTATTATTATTATTATTATTATTACACTATTTAGAGCAGGCTCATCTTGCTTTCAATTGAGTGACAATTAAGCATGCAATTGGCAAGTTAATACATCCATCCATCTTTTATATCCAAGCCTCTCTCGGATCAACACAGAAATATTTCCTTGATGTTCCAAGTTGTGAATGACGATCTATTATTTTAACAGTAAAATAACTAATCTAAACAAATATAGCACAGCTTCTTACAGACATGTCAACCAACCCATAATACATATTTTCCCAGTACAAATCTACCTTCTGTCCATCATAGCTGCCAAAGGTATTAAAGGGTCCATGGTACCCTTAAAACACCAAAGGTCCACAAAGCCACGTTCCTTTCCTTGCAAGAATTATTCAAAGGCTTAAGGCCAACTTCAACTGTTCACAAAGTTCACTGCAAGAGTTAATCCTGCATTAATCATTAACTAACCCTAAACGAAATTAACTATTTCACATTTCCTTCCAAATCACACTGGACCACACAGTCACACTGAAGCCTTATTGTACAGAATAACTGTATTTTCACATTTTGGCACTTTGACAGGATACCTTCAGGTAGTGATTGTTTAGATTGGAACCAAATGTAAAAAAAAACAGCCAGCAGACGATTTACAATGTCTGTTTTATGATTCTTACTCTTCAGTAATGTGGTAATTTCTTCCACAAAAAAAAAAAAAAACTCCACAAAGAATACTCAGAAGCTGATATGCAAACCGGACTTCATTCCCACAATGGTCTCTAAATGGAATCAGGCAAAACACCCACAACCTGTTAAACCTGACCAGAAGGGAGTCGGATGATCCCCACCCTTTCAAATAGCTTAGGTGACACTCGCGCACCTGTAGTGGGTGTGCTACATGCTGCTGTCGTGGCACTGAGTGTAAATCGAGGCTGAGCTTCCATCTCCTCCTCCTCCTCCTCCTCCTCCTGAGGGGGCCTGCGTTCCACAGACAGAGTGTCTTTGTGTGGGACCGTGCCGTGGCCTGGGCAGCCAGTGGGCCACTGCAGCGAGACCTGGGCTCCGAACAAGCAGCTCATTACATGGAGGAATGCACTGCTCTATCTGGGCAGCCGACTCACAGGCTGCTGCACCACAGGCCCAAAGAGGAGAGGGTGCCAAAATGTACCCGAGTGACAGAGTGAATGCATTCACCCAGTGTGTGTGAATATACTGTAACATCACCTAGAGTGAATATAAACAACAAAGAATTTCCCAACATATATATATTTAAATATATACACATAACTCTTCTTGATTGTTGGAGGGAGTGATTTGGACACTAAATACAAATGTGGATCAGACCCCATGGCTCAGCCCTCATCAAAATCTTATGTGTTTGGATTTTGATTAAAGACAAGCCAATATATGACACTGACTATGATCAGTATCAGGCCGATATTAATGAATATCAAAATGTAATATGATCCTCTAACCCTTCATATGCCGCCGGCTGCCTTCATGTCAGCCACAAAGCATTAATCGTGCCAGCTGTTTGTTTGGATAAAGGATGGAAAAAAGTACTGCAGAGTTTATTTCTTCTCTTAAGCGAGCAGTTACGTTTGTGACACAGTGGAAGCACAGCATTTTGAAATGTCAACTATGTTATAAACACTTACGTTGTTTAATCGAAGCAACAATTTACTGATATTGGTTGTGATATTAGTATTGGGCAACAAAAAAAAAATGGTATTGAGCCAATCCATGATTTAAACTCCTGTTACAGAAACATTTAGTTTTCACAGATTTTTGATGTAGTTAAATAGGAGACCATATTTAAGGACAAGATATTATGCTCAGCTTTACACATGTGCTATTAAACTGTATGACCATAATTCATATATTAACAATTATGAACCACAACGGCTGCAACTAACAATTATTTTCTGGATAATGATAAATTGTTCAGTCCAAACAATAATAGACGTCTGTGTAAAATGAACATCAAAGTGACAATGTCTTGTTTTGCACACAAACCCCCAGTTATTCACTGTTTGTGGTGAATGAGATAAAAATAAATCACATATTCACATTCAGGAAGTTTTAGAAGACAATCTGAGAACTTGTTGTAATAATAAAAACGTGTGGTTTTAAATGAATTAGTAGCTCACAGTTCATTTAGTAACCGGTTGCCGTGCTAATAGCCAGACACCTTATTTAACAGCCTTTGCATGAACGGACCGAGCAAAGTATGAGGTATGAGTAACAACATGGAAAATAAGGTGGTAATAACAATAATAATAGCACCAGGTTGGCTGTTCCTGAACACGAACCTTACCCTTATCTTTGAACCAGCCAGACTCAAACCCCCCACTGACAGTCACTTTGACCAGGATTTAAGATCGTTACGGTGAACGAACAGGATTCGTGACTAGTTCGTCTCTACGACTAAAAGTCATCATTATTAGCATGGTATGACGTCCAGTTAGCTCGCAACGTTACCTCCATGAAAAAGATGTCATTTTCTCCCCCTTCACTCCGGCTCCCCGGCTCCTGGCGCAGGGAACACGCCGACACACTCAAGCGTCTCCGCTGTAACAGAGCATGAACAGGCTCCGCAGGTCGGCGACGTTTTGTCTAAACAATTCGGGCTCGTCTTCTTCCTGATTAACCACCGCCTTCGGCTCCGCTGTCATCAACTTATCCGCCGATGTAGTCACTGGAGCAGGCGAGGCCGCCTCCTCCTCCTCGCTCTACACACACCGAAGGATGGCGGACAAAAGCGCCGCTTCAGCCGGTGGTAGCGACTCCCGTCGGCGCGGAGGAGTAACTACAACGTTCACAAAAGCAACCGGTTTTACTCCCTGATGTGTTCAGTGTTGTAACATTCTGTACATTTTTCTGTTAAGGCAACATTAAGAGGTAGACAAGAATAAAAGAATAAAAGAAAATACAAAATATTACATATGATGATATATACATACATACATATATATATCCATCCATCATCTACCGCTTTATCCTCCACCAGAGGGTTGCAGGGGGGGGGGGGTTGTTGACTTATAGACAAATCTATATGGTCTATAATGTACATAAGATAAAAAAAACCTGTTTCCCAGGCCATTTTGCTCAATGAGGAAGTAGTTGTAGTTTCATAACTCTTTGTACTTGCCAGTGACCACAAGGTTTTGCCTGTTTATGGGCTGTCACCATGGTGACAAGTGCCCTTGTCAAGATATTGCTCTACTGTCCAGAGATGAGCACTCGTGTGATTAGCAGTGGGAAAAACAGTCCGTTTAATAACTACATTCCAATTGTTTTGACAGCGGTTTTTTTTTGTTTGTTTTTTAAACATGTGCTTTCTATATGTGCTTTTCTTTTAAAAAAAAGAAGGAAGTCAATTACAGGGAAACAAAAGATATGCCTTTGAAAACACACACACACAGATGACAGGAAACAAAGAAAAGAGATATTCCGTTTTCATGGAAGAGCTCATCACAGCATAAATAATGATAATGGGAAAAAGCTAATAAAAATACAGAAAATTACAAAAAGGGATCTACAAATAAAGTCAATTTCACTCTAGTTTTATCCAATCATATATTTGTATCGTTATCTCTATTTTATGGCACAATAAAGGTCATTATCAATTAACCAAGAAATACACACAATATGCAGTTGAGGTTTTTTTTTCCATTTTATTAAAAAATAAAGGAACTGCTTATGGTAACTAGACAGGCCAATGTAATTACTGTATACACCAAAGAACAGATTTTTGCAGGTAAAGGCTACAGTGAGATAAACAGATAAAACCTGTTTCAAAACAAGCAGCAGCAAACCTAAAAAAAAAATAATAATCAAAATAATCCAAAAAAGATGAAGCTGCATTTTGTGTATTATATTACATTTCTATATAGGTTATCAGTTTCCTATCAAAAAGCAGGGTTGTTATTGGTTAAGTCTTCTTTGGATTACAGGGCTCGACTGCATGAAAGAACGCATTTTATTTATTTTTTTAAAACTTAAAAACAGGAAAAACACACTTCCGCTGAAATACAAAGGAAGTTATATAGCAGAGATTAAGTTTTAGAAACTTTG
This sequence comes from Solea solea, assembly GCF_958295425.1. Classification (NCBI taxonomy): domain Eukaryota; kingdom Metazoa; phylum Chordata; class Actinopteri; order Pleuronectiformes; family Soleidae; genus Solea; species Solea solea. The sequence goes on along the minus strand of NC_081150.1, from coordinate 14,975,053 downwards.
AAACAAAGTGATTTGCATGTTCCTTTTCTAGCAATTAAGCTAGATTCATTAGACGAAGAGGTAGAATTTTTTTGTTTTATTGATGCTGAATGATAGAAAGTTTGGCACTCAAGGTGAGGTGTACAACCCCACTCCCACAGAGGCAAGCAAAAAAAAGCAAAACAATCGAGCCAGTGACTGATTTAAAAATCAGTGATCAATTAAGCAGAATCACACTTTGCCAGAGGGATTTGGAGATTTAAATGATGTGCGAATTTGTCTACACAATAGATAAATAAGGATCAAATCAGAGGGTACTAAGAATAGAGCCACTATTTAATAACAACCTCAGCGAGAAAAAAAAAAAAAAAAAAATTCAATTCCAGCCACAGTAAAGCTCTAGATCATTTCAAAGATTGTTGCTCAGCTCAGAACTTCACACCAACCACTGACCTCCCAGAGATCTGGATGTCATCGAAAGGAAACAGAGCCAGAATCTGAAAGACAAAGACACAAAAGGCATCCCTTTTTAAAAATAAATAAATTAATTAATTAATAAAAAAAAGAACTACAAATACATCAAACATTTTTCAAAAAACCCCCAAAAAGAAGTATAACTGACTTTTCAAATTAGGAAATTTGGACACTCTAAATTGACTGTAGGTGTGAGTGTAAGAGTGAATGGTTGTTTGTCTCTATGTGTCCCTGTGATGGACTGGTGACCTGTCCAGGGTGTGACCCTGCCTTTTAAAATGTCATCTGGGATTGGCACCAGCGACCCTCATGTGGAGGATAAAGCAGTAGAAGATGAATGAATGTGTGTGTAAATTAAATGCAGTGTCAGACTGTTGAGTCATCGGTAATCACAATAGATTAATGGCAAAACTGTTTGAGGTTTACATGCACAGTTTAATCGAGCTAAGGTCCTAGTCCGACAAAGACAGGCAATCGGACCACTTGCAGAGTCCCAGTAGGAGAAAATCAGTTTATTGGCAGTGTATGTCTGACTTTGCCTCCGTAGGTGGCGCAGTATCTCTCTATAAGCGAGTGTGTATTAAATCAGTTTCCTGTTGACCTTTACGTCACAGAAACTGGTGCGGCAGTTTATACGTCGTCTCTTTCTACTTCTGGGTCAAAGACCGGGGAGGAAACTTTGGTGCAGAATGCCAAATCTGACTCCAGTCCGACTTAGCATATACAGTACATGCAGGAGTAATTGGACTATGAATCACATTATCCAGGTATGTTAGTCCGACTAAGACTGGCTGGATTATGTGTCCGATTACTCCTGCATGTACTGTATATGATTATTATAGTAGTATAGTAAAGTGGTATCTAAACAACAGAAATGATAACTTACGTCATCATTGCCGTCAGCTAGATCCAGTGCCGTCTCGTCCTCCATGTTTCGCAGCATCGTGTCGGCACCGGCCTGGCAGAGGAGGTTAGCGATGGCGGCGTCCTGTCTCCCCACTGCCAGATGCAGGGGCGTGCAGCCGTTGAACATGGCCGCGTCCACGTTGGCCCCCCTGCTGAGCAGCAGCTTTACGGACGCAATGTCGTGCAGCTCGACGGCGAGGTGGAGAGCCGTTTTCCCGCTAGTTCCCTCCTGCGAGTGAGGCAAGCAGACTGTGTCAAGTAAAGGTTTGATTTGGTGTAAAAAAAATGTATATTCAGTGTGTTGAAGGGTTTGAGACACCACTTAAATGTTATTCAAAATGAATTCAAATGAAAGCTGAATATATTATAAGTAGGTCATTTTATTTTGTATATATTTTCTTCATGCAACAAAGCATATTCAGGAATCTTGGACTGGACGAATGTAACAAGTTGCATTATTATAATGAATAATAATTGTCCGGGACGGATGTGAGGCAGAGTGGTAAAGTGAGGCTGGTGAGGTAAAGTGACAGGAATGTCTGGGGCAGTTTTGGAGCCGACTGACATGTTCCCCCTCCTTCAATAGAAAGTCAAGAGCTCAGCCTAATCATATCTCAAATCTAATTATGTCACCATGAATCCTGCAAAAAGCCCTGAGCTCAGCTTCTATCACCATCAGCACTGCACAGGTGCAGCAGATTTATGGACATGTACACAGCGCGTGGCCAGGAGCAATAAACAGAGTTTGAAAGGGATGTGATTATAAATACAGACACTGGATTCCTGGAGGTAATGCAGTATACTGCAGCGTGAGTCTACAGTACGGACACTAATTAAACTTGATTACACTCACCAAACACTTTATTGGGCAATTTTGAATGAAATGCAGGTTAAATCATTTAAAAACATGCAGTGCGCGTCTTACGGCCTTGTTGGAAAGTTGCTTGTGCTTTTAATTTTGTGTTAACGATGAAAAACTTGACAAAAACCCACATGGATGTTTAAAAAAACACTTGCTTAAAATCTTACAAATGAAGATTGTGCACGTCCACTACCTGTCCAAGGTATGTAGATATGATCAAGACGACCTACTGAAGGTCAAACCGAGCATCAGAATGAAGAAGAAAGGGCATTTAAGGGACTTAAATTGGCTTGGTATGTTGGTGACAGATGAGCTGATGCCAGAAACTGCTGATCTACTGGAATTTTCACACACAACACTCTCTAGGTCTTAAACAGAATGGTGTGCAAAAGAGAAAATATCCAGTGAGCAGCAGTTCTCTGGGAGGAAAAAATGCCTATCTTAATGCCAGAAGACCCACCCTTAAAGCAGATTATAAAGCACTTTATAAGGTGTTCTGTGTACATAATAAAGTGGCGGGTGAGTGTAAACCCAGCAGGATAAAGAGAAGAGGTTCACTGCTTGAAATCAAGGATAATTTCAAACCTACACATGCAGTCTTTATTTTAAATGATATTACAAAGGCCAGGAAACTTCCACTCCCTCATCTGTGAGTTGTACGTTTCAGTTTTTATTCCCCCACTGACACACAGCCAAGTCATTAAAATGATAATGAGGAGTCATTTGACACACTAACCTGTATATTCAGGTCAGCTCCCTTTTTCATCAGGAGCGTCATAATCAGATGTTGTCTGTTCAGAGCAGCCAAGTGAAGACAGGCAAGACCTGCGAATACACATTCAATTTGACACATGAAACGTGGGACTAATCATAGGTCTGATACAGATAAACATACTGCATTTTTGCATCTAGCTATATTTTTCTTCTTTTCAAAAGTAGTAGAAAAAGGGAACACCCTTCAGATATTGTTCCCTTTAATAGTTTGAGCAATTGCAACCTGGTTAATTATTCACCTTAAATGGTTACATTTGGACAAGTTCTCCAGAATCCACTGACAAAAACTGAGAAAAATAACAATAATATATGAATGGTTGGTGTGAGATGTTAAGTCATAGTGGTCACCTCTCCAGTTCTGGATTTCCAGGACTGGTGCCAGCTTGCTGGGGGAAACATTCCAGGTCATCTCGTTGGCACACTCATTTTGTCCATGCTGACAGGCCACATGGAGCGCCGTGTTCCCATCCCGGTCCTGCAGCTCCAGACTGGCTCCCTTCCAGACCAGACTCTTCACCACATCTATCAGGTTCAGGTAGGTGGCCAGGTGCAAGGGACTCTGATGATTCAGGGGAAAAAAAACAAAGAAAATATAAATGTGTTTGTCAATGCAGAGCTGCTACTTTTGGCTTCTAAAAACTGAGAATTTCTTAGATTTGTTTCAACACTTCCCACTTTCCTTCATTATATACTTTCATACAACCTCCACATATACAGTAGCTCCTCTATTGTTTCTATATTTCCCAATCCCAGTTTAGCATACGCTACCGTGGATTTACCATAAAAAAAAAAAGCAGTTTTAAAAAAAGGAAAAATGAAGCCTTGTATCCAAGCAATGCTTGAGCTATTTGTCATTTAAATTTAAAACCTATGATGACATTGTTTCTTTTTCTTTGTTGTTCTTAAAATGCCAAAAATTGCCACTGCATAGTTTTATAAAGATTTCAAGGCTGTTCCTCACATTCACCTTGATATCATAAACTGTGCCCTTTTTATAGTTTGTACTGTATGTGTTAATAAATAAATGACTAAAATAAAACACACCAGTTAAATTAGGCAACAAAAAAAATAAGTTATTAGTTAAAGCTCTGCTTACAAATAAATTCCACACAATTAATTAAAAAAATAATGTTCTTATAACAAAATAATAATAGAAATAATGATGGGGAAATGAACAGCCTTCAACATTCTAAAGAAACAACAGAAACTCATACATACAGTATATTTGATTTTTACATTAATATCCATACAGGGATATTTTTTTAAATGTCTTAACCCAGCCACAATTCACAAAACTGACCTGGTGCAAATCTGTTTAGTTTTTTATCAAAATTCCAAACAAATCCAAAGCAGAGGAGAACAATAAACAGCTGAAACAGTGACCTTTGCACTGGCTAGTAAATTGTGTATGCATCGTGCACTGGTGCGAGACACAACAAAACTACAGAGAAGCATCATCGGTGGTCTGAGGGCACTTCTTCTAAAAGCCTAAAAAGGAATAACGAGATGTTTTCTCGTCTGCAAATGGGTCGTCTGACACCGTTCACTGCCGAGACGCTGAGTAATCGCACGTCTCTTTATGATAAGTTCTGTCACTTTGGTTTCTACATGAACAGCATTCTAGCTCTGACATGTCAAATAAGTCCTCCACCCACATCCACACAGGGCCGCACTGCACAGCTCCCTGTGGTGCTGTGTGTACAGGAGGTAGAGGAGGGGAGTTTCCATTCTGTATCCCTCATGAGCTTAACACTGGAACCATCGACAGTGACGGGCTGCAAGAAAAGAGGAACAACACTTCTCTAGAAGAACAGGAGATATAAATAAAAACCACGATCAAGGTACCGATAATGAGGAAGTCACCCTGGACGCCAAAAATTCCAACAGATGCAGGAGCACGCCTGTGACGCAAGAAATGCTTTGTGCGGTGCGCTTACCTGGTACAAGTTGTTCTGGATGTCCAAGACTTCTTTTGGGAAAAGGTCTATCAAGTGCTGAGTGATGAGATCGTCTTCATGGATGATTGCTAAGTGCAGGAATCTGCAGGAGTGGCAAATAAATAAGTCAGTTAAATGAAATCCTCAATATGCTTGTGAAAACAGAAAGCAGATTCAATTTAAACGCTAAAGCAGTAAAACATATATCCAAACTGAATATCTGGTGATTTATCACTGTGTGTTTGTCCGTCACAGTCTTGTACTTTCTTAAATATTTAAGGGTTTTAGATATTAGCCCTCCTTTTTTTCTTCTTTCATTTATTACATTGTGTATTTTGCACTGTCAGAAGCGGGTGAGGTACAACGTGTGTATATTTATATATAATACCATGTGAAATGACAATAAAGAATCTTGAACCTATGTGGTCATGCATTGTACTGAGGGTTAACGTTGTCAAACCTGCAACTGCAGCAAACTCAAACAACAGTGGGGGAGAGGGTCGTCATCTAAAGCTACATCTCTCACACTAATTTACTGCAAAAGCTCATGTTTCTGATCTTACTTGATCTTTCACTTACAGTAAATACCAAGTAGTCTAACAAATATGACAGTTTCTGTTGTTGTTGATGACGGATAACCCACCCAGGCCCATTTTCAAGATGTAACAACAATTTTCGTCGTTTGCCTTGACCATAAATACAGGCTACAACAAACCACCGGCGTGACATCGGGACAGGCTTGGACGTGTGTTCAAGGCGTGGGTCGGGTTAGGACAGAAAAATGTGAGCCGAGTCACACTCTATAGAACATGACTGCCGTTTGAAAGGGCAGCGACATTCGGATGCAAGACACGTATGACGCTTTTCCACCATATAGTTCTAGCATGACTCTTCTCGGCTCTACTATTTTCTTTTGCGATATTACCTGGTAGCTGGTGAGGTTCCAAGCGAGCTGAGCCAATACTACAATGTGACACTGGAAGAGTCATGAGCGCGACGTCCGACACAAGAATCAAACCGAACAATGACGAACTGTAGATCAGTTAAAAAGACTTAAAAATCATGAAAACATGCGTTAATCTCTAGGAAGTGCTGAACTAATCTTATTTTAACTGATTCTAAAGATTCAGTGCACCGAAAACAAGTGCTTTGCTCGTCACTAGTTTGTGTGTCTGTGTCACGTATGAATTGTTGTCACGGCGGGTTTGTGCAGCTGTGCAATGACGACCCCGCCCACATTGAAGAGGTACTATAGTAAAGGAAAACTACATGACTGATACCAAAGCAAGTAGAGTCGCGTAGAGCCGAGTGGTGCTATAACTGTATAATGGAAAAGTGCAATTAGTTATTAGAAAGTCTGATGAATCAGATTTAAACTGGATTTGAACAATGTGGCTGATAATCTTAATGTAGTCATAATGTCGCTTCAACTTAAAACAAGTGGAACCGAATAGCGGAGACAAAAAAACAACCTACGTATCAACAAGAGAGAAAACATTGCATCACAATTTTCCTCAGTATTCATCTCAAGAGACTGAAACATGACGTATCACTCAGTGGGCTGGAACGGCAAGATTCAACGGTCGGGATATTGATCAGGGCAAACACACAATAGAAAGGGTAGGAGAGTAAGAGGTTAAACTAGGTGAGTGTGTTTCAACACATATCAGTGGGCACCACTTTGTAAACACTTGCAGCAAGTGACTAAATAAAACACACGCATCTCAAAACCTGAGTGGGAAGTTGAAGTTGTGCCCAAAAGTAGGAAATGGAATGGTGCTTTGTTGCTTTGTATAGATTAACCTTAAAATCAAAGTGTAGTTTACACGTTTAAAACAAAAATAAAATCACAGGTTGAGACTACTTCATAACATGGCCAGATGTGATCTCTTCCTTCAGAATAAATGTCATTTGAATACATTTGTTACAGGAAAACTCCCAGCTTTAAAACAAGACACGGACAAATGTCTGATTTCCTGTTCAGTCCCACACACACACACAAATATCATTTATGCAAGAAAACCTCTTCTGTCTCCTTTGGCCAAACATAGCCTCACAAAAATGAGATTTGATTGAATTATCTCAGTGGTTATGTATTCAATATGATTATCTTATTGAGGAGGAAATCCATTCTACAAAGCACTTAATCATTGCCAAAAAATGTCTGACTGATTAAATGTCAGCATGCAATCATTTTCCAAGTGTGGATATAACACAGAAGTGATTTTTGCAGTGAGAATCAAAGGGGTTAAAATGAATGATTAGAAAACTGTAATCTAAACTATATCCTTGTTTGACCTGTGATGGAAACGGTACGACAGAGTATGTTCTAAAAAGGAGGAACTGTTCATATAAGGCCTGTGTTTTGTGTGCTACTAAATATAACTGGATTTGAAACCAATGATTAATCATATAATTTGCTTAATAGCAGCTGGTTCTAACTGAATATCTGGTGATTAATCACTATTTTTTAGAGTTTGGGAAACTGCACAGACTCTGATATTTTAAAAATGTATAATCCATTAATTTATAAAAGAATACAATTGGACAAGCAGATGAATCGAGGACACACATAATGAAGGAGGCAGCCCTTAACTGAACGTGGGAGCCGAGACAAAAACATGCAGGTACCTTCATTCAAATAAGAAACGCCCATGAAAGTGGAAAAATGTGTCTCTAATGGAAACACAATCGGTCTTTAACATATTTACATATCTGTTTTGACATAAGTCCTTCCAAAAATTATGTAAATATCAGGTATACATGTATGGAAAAACCATCACATGACGCGCTGGTCACTGAGTATGGTGCCTAATGTCTGCTTTTCTGAGTTAAAAGCCTGCAGATGAGTGGATTATTGAGTAGTCAACGATGAGCAAACACCTCAGTGTAAAAGGGACTTCCTGGTTTCAGTAAGACTTGAATGAATAAGAACTAAGTCAGAAAAAAAAAAAAAAATCCCATAGGGGAAAAATAAATGTTTGCATGAATCTCTCAGTGTGGTGTGTGTTTCGGGCATCTATAGTTAGGGTGTAAGAATGAAACCGTGTGTCTCCAACAATCGGTGAGCAGGAAACGAAAAGAGGTCAGGCACAAAACATTCATGTCGGTGTGGCGGCTACATCAGCCGGCGGATTACACACAGGTGTCTGCAGGAGTCGTGAACGAGCTCGCTTTTGACGTTAGAACAATGTGATGACACGGCAATGCTGCAGATGAGTGTGTCACACAAGAAATTCTACTGAAAGCTGTGTTTGTGTGTGTGGAGGTTGACATGTGTGAACTGTGTGCAGAAAGCTGCAGTTTCCTTGACTCAAAGTGAGAACTTAAAAGAAGCACAAAAAAAAAGAAAAGAAAAAGCCACTGGCTCATAACCAAGTAAGATTATTTGAATGTCTGGTTTAGTAAAACCAAAACAAAAAAATTAAAGAAAAGACAGCAGCTAATGAATTGTGGGATCCAACAACACAAGAAGAGCCAGGCCATGCGATCCTGATCAACAAGTTTCTTGGATCAAAAGCACGCCACACTGCTGTCTCACAGCATGTGCTTTGTCTGTGCTGCATGGGGAAGTCCAGGCCTCTCTGTTTCACTTCTGTTTTCTGGCTGAGAGACGCCTCACAGGATTTAATCCACATTCATGACAAGGACAAAGTTCATTACCAAAAAGAAAAGTGTGCAGTATCATTCACTTATAAAATCCCCTTCAAAACCAGAATCATGGGAAAATACAGTGGCCCCAATTAAGTGGCGTTGACTGACTCTATTACAGTAGCAGCTGTTAATAATGGGTGGTTTTATGTTGACATAGGCTGCTTGAAATGGCAGTAGTGCAAAAAATCTTTTGTCTATGCACAAACAAAGACAACTAATCAACAACTAATTTGACAAGCAACTCATCATGGGAACATTTTCTAAATTGAAATGTCAAATATCATCGGGTTCCAGTTTCTGAAATAAAGAAATAGAATGAAACTTGGACTTAAGGAACTTAATTTGAAGGAAGGGTGTAGAGATTTTGAATATCTATTAGCTCCTAAATCAGTTGGAGCTATTTAAAAAAAAAAAAAAAAATATTGAAAAGAACAAAACTTAAAGAGATATGCTTTCATTAGGGAGCAATATTATAATATCAAAATTGATTATAATCCAAATAAGACACTGCCATGTAAACTGCATTTAACCTAAATAAATGCATAATCAATTATCAGATTAAGATGTGGAGTATTGTGATTTTAGCGACACTTATGCCTGCATATACATCTTAATCAGACTACAATGTTCTGGTAAGAGGAGTCTCTACAGCAGTGGACGTGCAGTCATGATTCATAATCAGATTATGCTCTGCAACATGTAAATAGGACTATGGATGGAATAGTTCACTAGCAACTCATCATAATCTGAATGTCTTATTTAGATTAGGTGGATTAGTGGTGTCCATAGTCACTGTTGAAATGTAAGGCACCACGTTTGAGCTTCGCCCACCGTTGTGCTTTTCAGCTCTAAGACCCTGCAAACTTGACGAACTTGCGCATGTTATTGTGCATCGCAATATAAAAGGTCTTTTATAGCTTTTAGAGCTGAATTTCCATTATTGTGATAATTGTGTAAAAAGAAACTTGTAAAGTTCATGTGAGCAAATTGAGATTTCCATTATACAACACTTTGTAAAATGTTTTAGCCAGTGCCAGTAATGTTTTTAGAGGTTTCGCGGCGCGCCCTGTACGAAGAAATGGCGTACTATTTCAGATACTTCACACAAATACAAACACATCTTCTAAAATGTTGTGGATGCAAACCAAATGAAGGTAGACTACAGACAAATGACTCTAATTATGTTCGAAAATCTAAAAAATATATATGTACTAAAGGTCCAGTGTTTAAGCAATAGTGACATCTAATGGTAAGACTGCAGATTGCAGCTAACAGAGGACTCCTACAGGGAATTATGGTGGCCTCCACTTCTCGTTTGTGTAGTAAGCTTATACTTGTCCACTGAGGCTATAGTAAAAACCTCACGGCACAAGATGGCTGACTGCGGAAAAGCAAGACCCTTGCCTTAAATATGACTTGTATTTTAAAGCAATTATACACTCAAACTTAAGAGTAGTATATTCACTTTCTGACATTTAGACCATCTTAAGGTTAAACTTGAAAGTTTTTTTAGCATGATGTTACAATAAACGTAAACCTTTTTATGGATTAGCATAAAAATATTCATTGACGTTTCAGTCCACTAGATGGTGCATTGGTGAATAGGCATTAGATTTCGCAATACTGTGATAGCATCATGACTTAAATATCGAGATAATACCGTATCGTGGTGTCTCTGGCGATTAGCACCCCTATGATTATTACAATAATATCGTGACAATTCAAAACTATTTTTTGGTCGTTTTTAACTGTCATCTCATGTCTATGCAGTAACCAAACATAAACGTACGTGTCCCCCTCCTCAGTGATAGTAGTGAGCAGGTTCTCCTCCTGCTCGGACAGTTCACAGCTTGGTGTCTCCTGCTCCTCCTGACCGCTGGAGATGGTGCAGCTGTCCACCAGCTCCGACAGACTCTCCCCGGTGATGGACGAGGAGCCATAGGCTGAGTCCAGCCGCTCCTCCACGGTGGAGAACTTCTCCCTGGGCCCGCTGATGTCGCCACTCTCCCGGGGCTCCTCCGACTTCAGAATGGAGCGGTACGAGTCAATGCCTGAGTCTGTGCGGTTCTCTACCGCATAGTCCTGTAAGTCATCTTTGCTACAGCCGTGGCCCGCCATGGTGGTATTGGTGGTGGTGGTGGTGGTGGCTTCGCTGGGTTTCCCCCTCCTTCACAGAGGACTTGGAACGGCTACAGGCGGTTGTTGTCGCCGCTCGGTGCCCGGTGATGTGACCGGACTCCGGTGTTAGCCCGCTGACAGACACCCGAGGAAACCACCGCTCCTTTGTGAGACCAGAGCGAAGAGCCGCTGCGTTTCATTCCACTCACCGATAATACACTCAGAAACAGACCTCCATGTTTTCCCCTGTTTAAATTACACACTCTTTTAAAAAAAAAAAAGTTGTCCAACGGTCATCACGGAGTTGTTTGAAAAAACCAAAACAAAAAGCAGGCGTAGAAGAAAGGAGAAACGGTAGATATCCGGTAACAGCGTGAGCTCCAGGCGGAGGAGAGCAGAGGAGCAGAGGAGGAGAAGAGCATATGAGCAATGAAAGGCGATAAGAAGGGGAAGAGCTGACATGTGAAAGGCGAAGCTGTTTTTGTCACGCGGGGGAATCCCCAGTGCGCGTGAACGAGCGCGCGCACGTACATATACTCACAGAACACACACACACTCACACACACACACAACCGTTTGTACACCTATTCTTGTCAGGACTCTACGTTGACTTCCCTTCATTTAGACAGTTTGTTTATCCCTAACTGGTTCAAAACGCCCAGTGTGAAACATTTAGGAGGGTTTATTGTCAGAAATTGAATAAAGTATGTTTGTAGAAGTGTAAACAAATGCTTTTCATGGCCTTAAAATAAGTATTGTAATACTTTAGGTAAGGGTCTTGCTTCACAGAGGCAAGACTGTTTCTACAGCACAAACTAGCCAGTGCACTTGTTTTTTAAGTGGAGGCTGATTTTTCAAACATAGATGTCATCTTTTCTGGTATGTAAAGGCCACCAAAGTTCCCTGACACACTTCTGAAAGGGAGGAGTGAGTGGAGGAGTCTTCCATTTATTCCACTGGACCTTTAATACCTAACCCTAACTTAAACCTAACAGTTGAGATATTTCTCCTCACCATAACCCCAGGTCACAGAAATTAGGTTAGTAGTGCCACAAGGTGGCATGGGTTACCAGACCCCCACAGCAATAACCTACAAAAACAGCTCACATAATGAATTTTATTATATTGAACTAGTTTTCTGACAAAAACGACCACCTTTTATTTGCAAAAACTAATCACTTGAGTGCAAGTTCTGTCAAAAAAGTGTTGTTATGTATCCTCAGTCTTGTATAAAGTACCTTAAAGGGATAATTGAGTAAAAGTATAAGTATCTCACCAGAAAATGACTTTGGTAGGAGTTGAAGTCACTATTTATAATATTACTTAAGTAAAAGTCTTAAATGACCAACTCTTCTTCTTCTGATTGTATTTGGTAGTAACAAGTAACAAAGATAGTTAGAGGAAATATAGTGGAGTAAAAGTAAAAGTTGCTAGAAAAACAAATTAAAGTACAGATATGTGAATTTTGTACTTAAGTACAGTAACAAAGTAAATTACAACACTGTGTATCCTTGCACACTTTTAAGTAGTTATTAAGGCAATCATGGTCCTTTTGTAGTGGGTATACAGTGTATACGTCCACCAGATTTGTCACTAGAAGCAACAACAAGCTGCAGACAAACAATGATTCATGTGGGGGGTGTTTTCTTGGCTTTTGTGTGAGAGAATCTGCAAAAACCCTAAACTTAACTCACACGTAATGTATCATGAAAAGCTTTATAAGTGACTCCTTATTATTATCATCATCAGTACGGCTGTGTGTTTTATGTTCTCATGTCATACTAGAGTGTCAATCTGCACTTTAAAAAACAGGATTGCATAAGACCACTATAAATAAACAACTCCAGTGTCTAAGCATTGGAAGATTGAAACAATAACTTGGTTGATCCCAGTCAGGATTTTAAATACATGCTCAAAAAAAATTAAGTAAATCATGTTTGTGAGCAGGTTTAACATCAAAAAGGAGAAACGGGACAAAACCCAGCGATAAACTCTTGATTCTTTTTCTATTTTGGGAGATGCTTGTTGTGGTTTGGCCTTTAGGGGGCTCACTTACACTACAGCTACTGCTCTGGGCTTTTAGAGATCCATCGTAAATACAGCCTATAAAACAATAGTGACTGTCAGAGAGAGAAAGCTTTACTGCTGCCAAGAGCTGCCATCTGTTTTCATGTCATCTACTGTTATGTTTGCTTGTGCCAGCGGTCCAGTCCAATGTCCTTACTGTGGGTTTGTGTGTGTGTGCTGACAGTGTACAATAAATTGTTCTTTTGTAAACAGTGATGTGTGCAAAGAAAGGAATGAAAAGAATGCAAAATTATACATGATATATTACTCAATCTTGTTATTTCTTGCATTTCATATTAAAAGAAAAATGAAAAAGAAATGTCATGTTGCTACAACAATTGCAACAATTTATCAAACTTGTTCCACTAGCAGTCAGTCTACCAAATAAAATAAGAAATCAGCACCACATTTTGCAGCCTTCTGGATTGACTGATGCTTTCCTAAATGTCTCATGTGTAACAGCAAAACTGAACACAAATAACCTCAAAGGTTGAAGAATAAAACACTTAATAAAGTGGTTCAATTCATAAAGCCTATGCCTACCAAGGTCTACATTACCTTAAAAATATGTTTTCTACTACTCACTATTAGGCAGCAATCTTTGGCTGGAAATATAATATGTTTTCACTGCACCCAAAGTCCAAAGAGAAAATGAAAACAGGCACTGCTGGCCTTCTACTGTCATGTTTGGTAAGTTTGATTCATTTATGTTCACATTCACACTTCAAAGTCACAAGATAACACATTTGAACTTAATGATGGAGGCAACAGTGGATTAAAATCTCCAACATGTTGTGATGTGAAATTGCTGAATTACCCTATGGACTTTGGTGTAGACTAGTCGGACTAATAATGGATAATGCGATTCATAGTCCAATTATAACTCCTGCATGTAAATTCTTAGTCAGACTGGCGTCGAAGTTGGCATTCTGTGCATGCACCAAAATCATTTGATCATGTGCAAATACTTAACAAAAAGGTATTTTTAATCTGGATTCATTTGTTTTTATGCTTGTGTAAATTTGTGACTGTTGTGTTTCATACTTGCTGCTGCCTATCTTGGCCAGGACTCCCTTGAAAAAGAGGTTTGTAATCTCAAGGGGATGTTCCAGGTTAAATAAAGGTTAAATAAAACAAATAAAATACCAATTTCTGCCAGTACACCCTACTCACTGTTACACACTGGCCCTTTAATGTTATTTTACGCAAACTGTGGTTTAAGAGACACAGTTTCCCCCTGTTATTCCTACCATCACAACCCAATATATGGATATAATATTATTGATGTGCACAGAGACAAAGTCATGTGCAGTTAATGGGACGTATAGTGGGTGGATTCCTCTGTGCAGCACCGCCTCTGTGTATGTGTGTGATCTATACTGTAGTATTGGGGTGGCTGCTCACACGTGCCGCTTCCTGTCGTCTTTGTCCTTCTCCACAGCTCCACAGCCTTGTCTGCTCTTCCTCACCATCGTCATCTCGCCGTTTCTGCTTTTCCTCGCGGGAGGAGTCTCGATGTTTTCAGCGAGGAACAATGACGGGATTCCCGTCTTCCCACCTGGACGAGGATGTTGTTGCTGCGGCTGCTGCTGCCGATGATGATGGGATCATGGTGCATCTTTTCACCGTTTGCGTCCCTGAACTGGTTTCCTTTGGATGATGCGCAGAGGGGCTCTCGGTTATGTTGCAGCCTAATTTAGACAAACCCCATCCCAACAGGAGATCCATGCCCGGGTGTTTGTGTCTTCATCACCATGTCCCCAGCATCGGCTGCAGCGGACGGTGAAAGCACCACCGCCGCCGCTGCCGCCACCGAGACCACCACCACCACCGTCCCCGAAGAGGAGTCGGACAGTCCCCGTGAGGAGGTGAGGAAACATTGTTTGCAGAATATAGGCCAGTTTTCTCACCTAATGTCGTGTAAATTAATCCTGTAATTATTGTGACACATTTCACTGGGATCACAACAATGATAATGAGATTATTAGGGGTTTAATTGAGGGTCACTGTAAAACGCACCAGTGGGGAATTACAACGTAATTGTATCAGTGGGCTAATAATATGCAGAACTAACACATGAACCTGAACCGTCCAAGCGCGCACCCGAGAGTGTGCGCGTGCACGAATGTCCTCCTCCTCCTGCATGCTTCACAGTCTTCCAACTCCACTCAGATATTCACATGTTTCCAAAATGGGATTAAGGGACGTTTGTGGAGTCTGGGAAAGAATTTAAGTAGGTCCTCAGGAAAAAAAATAAAACACCACCTGGAATTATGGAATTATATGGAACATGTCTGTCACAATAATCATGAGCAAAATAACTGCAATTCACAATATAATTGGGATTACTGCACAAATATGCTTTAAAATGTTTTTTGTTTAGAGTCTTGAACATAAACATACATTTCCTCTAACTATCTTTGTTACTCTTTACTACCAAATAAAATCAGAAGAAGAGTTGGCAACATGGGGTTAAGTGTCTTGCTCAAGGAAACATATAGACTAGCAGAGGCAGGAATTGAACCCACTACCTTCCACTTGAAAGTCAACACACCCTACTACTGAGCTACCATGGCTCAATCCTAACCGAACTCCTCCAACTCATTTTTTTAATACTTTCAAAAACTTAAGTATATTTCATATCATAAAATGACTTTTGATACTTAGGTTTGGTAAATATCATATACTTTAAGACTGAACTTAAGTAATATTATAAAAAAGTGACTTCAACTTCTACCAAAGTCATTGGTCTCTGGTAAGATACGTTTACTCACGTACTCCTTTTAGGTTCTTTATACAAGACTGCATGATGCACGGAAACTCACCAGACTTGGTGTGCACATCAGGACGTGTGAAAATCACAATCTGAGATTTAGGGCTATGCGGTGAATTTTGCAGGAATTATAGTGAAAAAACACATTTTGAGTTCCCACTAGCCACACAGCAGGGCTTCTTCTGTCCAGACAGACACCACCCTCAACTTTCTCTGATCTGTATGTGGGTTACCCCGGCAACCATGGTAGTGACCAAAAGTATGTCTGCGAGAAAATGTTTTTTAAAAGTCACAAAATTATATATAAAAAATGTTATAGAAACAATTAACTTGCATTAGCAAAAACTGTAACTAAGGAAACACATTTTTTACATGCCAAAGTGAAAGATGCAGGCTTGTGGCACTGAAAACAAATAAATCACTAGGACTGTACGTTGTATTTCATGCCACTCACATGATATATTAATATTAATGACTTTTCCCATTTACGACTATCTCGATAATGGAAATGCACCCCAATCAACTTATTGCAAGTGCTTTTTATTGCCGTAATGTCGTATATTGCTCTGTCCTAAGACTGCCACCGAGACGGCTACAGAATAAAAGCTTTTTTATTTCCGTAGGAGAAAACTAAAATTAATGAGGGTTTGTTACAGAAAGAGCTTTTTACACTGAGTGAGAGCAGATAAGCAAAGTAAAATATAAAACTGGCCCATTTTCTGTTGCTTTTAAAGACAGACAAGGAAATACTTATTTCATTTATTACATTTTTTTTTCCTGCCACTTCCCTTAAAACATACATGTCTGTTACATATCCATGACACGAGGGAGTTTTTATATGCAACACAGACAGTCTTATAAAGTGAAGAGAAACTCAGTTAAAAGCACCACAGTGGTGCCGGGAATTGTGAATCTCATTGGCTCTCACAGATTCTTACTGGAGTGTTATATTTCATTTAATTTTTCCCTGAAAGAACACCTTATACTTATTTCTAATGACAATTTCATGCTCAGGTGCCCATTTACTATGTGTGTTCTCTTAATTTTCTGTTAAAAAAGAAAAAAATCAGCATGTTTTGAATACAAAAATACACTGTGTTCCAGTTTATGTTCAGATTTTAGATTGTTATTAAGATATTGATATTTTTATGCTATATTCCTGGCTTTCGCTCTCTCTCTCTCTCTCTCTTTGTGACCCCATGTGACGTATTGGGTGTAAAAAGAGGTCATTGTTCCTATTTATATGAAGCCAAGGTAGGGGATTTTCTGTCTAATGTTTATCAAATGTGTCAATGACACTGGTTTCATGTGGTGAGTCACCTTTGTGCTGTCCACAGCCCTAAGAAACAATTCTGTTCTGAATTCAAGCAGTTCCTTTAATTGAAATGTCATATGTTGCTCTCTTAATAGCCCACTTGGTAAGAATTAGTGACATCTAATGGAGAGACGGCAGATTGTAACAAAAGAACATACTTCTGGGTAATATATATTGGCGCTTTTCCACTACATACTGTAGTCCTGCCTCGCGTCGGCATGGCACGGCTCAACTCTACAAGGTTTAGTTCCTTGTTCCATTACTATAGTACGTCCTCAACGTGGGCGGAGTCATCACTACATGGCTGCATGAAGTTAGTTTTATATGCGACACACAAACAAGTGACTAGTGACTTAATCATTAGAATCAGTTAATTAAAAAGAGCACAGACTCCGTCTGACACGGTCACTGAACTAAAATACAGCAGATCGCAGACTTTCAGCAGTGCTGTTGCTAAATACACCACATTTTAGACATTTCCATGCTATATGTTGGAAAGTAAAACCCATGTTTTTAGGATTTTTAAGTCTTTTTAACTACAGTTCGGCATTGTTCGCTATGATTCTTGTGTCAGATGTCACGCTCATGACTCTTCCTGTGGCGACGCTCTGACCAGTCAGTGGCTGATACACATAATATCGACTCAGCTTGCTTGGAACCTCGCCAGAGCAGGTCTTAAAAAAAGTACCAGCTACCAGGTACTATCACTAATGGAAAAGAAAAAAAAAAAAAAAACGTGCTGAGGCGAGTTGTGCCCTACCATACCGGTACCATGTAGTGAAAAAGCGGCATGTTACATTTCTGTCAACAAACCCTCCTCAGTGTTACTCACTGGAACTAACATCTCAACAATGCCTTCTGCTTCATGACTCGTCATCATAATTCCTGCCTTTTTAAACAGGCTGCTAAACACGTACAGTGCTCATGAATAAACGCTCTCGCCTGCAGGAGGGTTCATTTCAACTGGGAATTAAAGTGTTAATCCCTGCTGCTCTGTGGGGTGTAGCCTTAGGTTGGCAGGGGAGATGGGGACCATGTGACCAAGGTGGTGAAGATAATTATGGTGAAATAGCATCTATTATTTATGCTTGTCTGTCACTCTAAAAGCACAGAGCCGATGCTAAATTCAATCCATCGATGCACTGATGCTGGTTGTTGTGATTATTCATATGTCAGAAATTGACCTGTGTAATAGAAGGAAAAGATAATCTTTGTGGGTTTTTTTTTTTAAATCGAATCATTGCTGCTACAGTACAACACTAAGTGTTTAAAGCCGATGCAGCGACAGACTCTGCTTTGGCGTGATGTCTGTGATGCAGAGGTTTGGAATGGATTTTGTTACAGTTCATCTTTCTCTGGGCATTTGAATGTCTGCCAGGTTTCGTGTTGCAGTTTTCCCAAAAGGTGTGACTCGCTCTTGATGTATGCACTGGGGCTTGCTGTGCCTCGAGGTGATTAAGATGGCACTGGCTTTATTTATGCTGCCAGAGTGATCCCACTGCTGTTTTCTAGCTGGCTTGACAGAATCTGTATGTGTGCACACATATTCTGTGTGCACACATTCTTAGTTTTGCCATTTCTTATGAGGTAAAAAATTAGGACCGTAGGACCTTTTTTTCTGGCATAAACACTGACCTCGTCATGACCAGGAGTCATGGTCCTGGTCCTAATGAGCCAGAACCTAATTTCTGAGGAAATGGGAAATGGTTAAGATTTGAATTGTGGTTAGACGTAGGGCTGAACGATTCTATATAAATACATAATTGCGATTATTTTGACTGAAATTGTGATCTCATGATATGGGGAGGAAATTGTAATTTTTACCTAATCATTTTCATTGGAAAAACATTTAAAATGATTACAGTTAGTTAGACATTAACTGGTTATGGTTAGGGCTTAAAACCTTTGTCAGTACAGTGTCCAAAGAAGAATAGCTGTTTCTGATCTCTTGTTCCTTTCCTGTTCTCAGATATCATATTTATATAAAGCCATGTGCCAAAGCCACTCACACACCCACACACTAGTGACACATAAGGTATACTTAATATTTTTTCCTGAATTTTCTTTTATAAGTGGGCGATTCTTTCAATTATTACAGGCCATGTCAGACCAGGACACGAGCCGTCGGTTCACAGCTAATGCATAAACTATGTAAAAGCACTTACAACACAGGAAAATACCCTTAAATATTTAAGGGAGAATTTTTTTTAACTGTTTCTGAGTTTATATTTTTCTAAGGTCAACCGAAGGTTCACCAACTAAAATAACGATTATTACATTAAAAATGTGTAATTTAAGGGTTAGTATATAACATTTAGAAGGGTTTATCCTTATAAATTGAACATATGAACCATAAGTATGTTTGTTTTAGTGTATATTTGCATTAAAATATATATTGTTTGGTTTTAATAGCTCTAGAAAAAGCTCTGCCCTGTTTCTACAGCAGCCTGAAAGGACAAACCAGTCAGAGCATGTTTTAAAATGGAGGCTTAAAGTGCAAACAAAGAAGATTGACATCCTTTCTGGCATGCAAAGGCCACCATAGTTCTCTGATGCACTTTGGAAACATAACTAATTGATAGATGTCACTAACTCTTTCAATCCGACCTACTAGTTTCCTCAATGCTTTGATGTTACCATGTATTGTATATTACAGTATTGTTTTTGTGACTTTCTGCTTATTTCTTCTGCTCACCTTGTAGCAGCGACCACAGAAACAGTCCCTGTCTAAGTCCTTGTGTCAGGAAAGCCACTGGAAATGCCTGGTTCTGTCCCTCCTGATGTACGGCTGCATCGGGGTGATGGCCTGGTGCCAGGTGACCAAAGTCACGCGCCTCTCTTTCGACAGCGCTTATAAGGGAAAGTCTATGATGTACCATGACAGTCCCTGCTCCAACGGCTACATCTACATCCCTCTGGCCTTCCTGGTCATGCTCTATGTGGTCCACCTGGTGGAGTGCTGGCACTGCTACACCAAGAACGTGCTGCAGTACAAGGTGGATGTGGAGACTGTGGTCGAGCGCGTCCAACGAATGCAGCAGGCCACGCCCTGCATCTGGTGGAAGGCCATCAGCTATCATTATGTCAGGAGAACACGGCAAGTGACGCGATACCGTAACGGAGATGCCTACACCACCACGCAGGTCTACCATGAGCGAGTCAACACTCACGTGGCAGAGGCGGAGTTTGATTATGGGAACTGTGGGGTTAAGGACATCTCAAAGCAACTGCTGGGTCTGGAGAGTTTCCCGATCACCAGGCTAAGGTTCACAAAGTGCTTTAGCTTTGCCAGCGTTGAGTCAGAGAATACCTATTTGACCCAGCGGGCCAGATTCTTCACAGAGAATGAGGGCCTGGATGACTACATGGAGGCTCGTGAGGGCATGCATCTGAAGAATGTAGACTTTAAAGAGTATATGATTGCCTTTTCTGACCCCAATCAGCTTCCCTGGTACACATCTAACTCCACTTTTTGGGTGGCAGCTGCTTTCACCCTCTCTTGGCCTCTGCGGGTGCTGATGGAGTATCGTACCGCCTGTGTTCACTACCATGTAGAGAAGCTGTTTGGCTTTGACTTTGTGCCAGTAACACCATCTGAGGAGCGGCCGCATTGCCGTCACATCCCAAGAGTCAACACAATCGACAGCACAGAACTCGAGTGGCACATCCGCTCCAATCAGCAGCTGGTGCCCAGCTACTCAGAGGCAGTTCTCATGGACCTGGCTCAGCTCTCTGGGAGCTGCAACAGCTACTCCGTAGGTGGAGGCTACAGGCAGAACTGTGAACGCTGTCACCGTGCCATCAGCAGCTCCTCCATCTTCTCTCGCAGCGCCCTCAGTATCTGCAACACCACGAGCCCTCGCATCCCCTTCAGTGCCAGCCGCTTCTCACTGGGCCGCTTGTATGGCTCCAGGCGCAGCTTCCCGTGGAGGAGTAGCGGGAGTCTGAATGAACGGTCCTGCCCCACAGAGAGCACTCACTGTCTGTCAGATCAGCAGACCACTGAGGAGAACCCTCCAAATTATCAGGACGCTTCGTACTTTCCTGTGCTCATTGTGCATCGCAACGAAGGCTGCCTCAACCATGACCACCACTCCCTGCACAGAAACGGCTCCTGTGTAGAGACTTCACTATGACCCATGTCTGCCACACAGAGAAAGACCCCATTCAGATCTGGTATTAACATTTGTCCCGAGTCATACGATCACTTAGTGCAGACTGTGCTAGGTACAGGTCTAAATCTTCCCAATCCGTACTGAGTGTGTCCTCGGATTGGATCCCAGAAAACACAGTCGGAAGAGGATGCATGTGTCCACTAGGAAAGGGGGATATGGGCTGCCTCCTCACATTTCTTCTGGCTTTCGTCGCAGGGTCCAGTTTAGGGTCATGTTTCAGGTGGTGAAACTAATTTGTTGTACTACGATGCTTAATAGTTGTTGTTTTATTTATTGCAAATCTTGCAAATTGCAAGTTTGCTCCACGTCAGACTTTCTGAAGCCAAACCATTTCCACACAATTAAAGTGGAGCCTCGAAACAAGCTACTCTGAATCATCTCCGCCTTCCACCACGTTTGTTGTTGTTCTACACTTGAACAAACCGCCGGCTCGGCTGCGAGTGCGTCGCATACGTAAATACGACTCAACACAAGGCATTTATCGCAATTATTTTTACCCCGATATATTGTGAACGATAAGATATTGCCCATCCCTACTGGCCACACACATTCTTTTTTTGTAAAGCTAAAACATACAACAGCAAAAGCTGAGCTTTTTTTTTTTACTTTTCTCTCTGTGTGTCGAGCAGAAACACTAAAACACGTCAGCCTCATTAAAATCATAGTGTCACTGTTCATTTGAATAAAGGGCGGGGGCGCCAGATCTGATCATATGTGGCCACAGGAGACCAGCCAGGACGCATTTTAATGCCAGGTGTGAACAGTTCTACGTAAGATTATTTGCGTGCAGTCTGTTAACAGGCTTGAACGGGGTCTAAGAAACCTGAGTTAAGATAATAAAGACTTCTGCTTCTACCTTCTACATCAAGTTGTCATCTACAAGCTATGAAAAAAGGATTTGGTCAAGTTCCTGGATGGACTTGATGAGACTGTTGTCCAAAAATAAAATGTGGCTTTAAAAGGACCACAATGCCAAAGTGTCACAACCTCGATCAACCTTACGGTGTCCGTAACCAACGAGGACCAAGTCAAGTCACATCCTACTGTAAATGCCACATTTGTAGATCTTAGTCACAGACAATGTGCAAAGGACATGAGTAACAGTTTCTCGCATTTGGAGCCTAAAATAGATTTTGACTCAATTGGCAAGACATGACGGGGGATATGAAACTCAGTGAGCGAGAGATGAATTATTGATAAAAGAATTGACACATAATGTGTGAATGGGGTGAAACACGAGGGGAAAACATATCACCATCGCACCTCGCTCTAAGTTTAATTAAAAAGGTGTTGTAGTTCTGCTAAAAAAATCTCACAGCATTTATAAAATGAACTGAAATTGTGCCCAAGTATAAAATACAAACATCTACAATTTCCTAATTCAACGTCAGTGCTCATGGAAACTCACTGGGGAGGAAAAAAGGGGTTAAAGTTTCCACAGTACAAAAATAAATGTCTGGTACAGATGCTGAAATATCCCGATCCACCGAGCTCAAATCAGCTCGGTGGCGATGACATTATACTTCTCCGCTTGCTAAATATAGAAACACAGTCGATGAATAATTTAGCACAGGAAAAGCTAAAGGACACGACAACTCCAAACTGACACTGTTTGTCAATCACTTTATACTGTACATTTTGTAAAATCGCCAACTGACCACATAATATTGATGCCTCCGTGTCACCTCAGCTATTTCTCACTCTCAAACATCCATTTTAATTTCATATTTGGCAATATTTTTTATTCAGCCTACCTCTTTATTTAAGTGCCTAGCGAGCAACTGTTAACCGACAAGCATTTGCTACCATAACTTAGTGATCTCATCTCAACATTTGTCCCTTTAAAGAAGTGAGTCCTACACGAGAAGAAACATGTATCACATGGTCTACTTCTTGATGTTAGATATAAAAGGTCAGACCGTCCCGTTTTGCAGATTAATTACTTCATAATGTAAAACAGGCTCTGTGTTGCTGCTGCTGATGATGATGCATATCAGTGAGACAACCAGAGAGCTGGCCATCAAAGACGCTACAAATAGGCGCAGAGGCCTGGATTCACTACTGATAGTGTCACATTTAATATGACAGGCTTACTTTAAAAAAAAAAAAGAAAAGAAAATTCAACTGAGTACATACACTCAGTCCTGGTGAATTTAGTTTGAAACATCGGCTAAAAGCCCATCAGCTGCACATGACTCCCTTTGTATTTCTCAGTATCGCAGTGTTAAGACTACGTTCCTGCGCTGCACTGAGGAAGTGATTCATCAAAACAGACAGCAGAGGCAATAGCAACATTGAGCAAGTAAAGTGCAACAGCTGAAAAAGTTGGACATATGACTGAAAACACTAATACAGTTCTAGCACTACTTGGATCTACGCGGATTGATATCGGGCACGTCGTTTTCCATTACACCTCCTCAACGTGGGCGGGGTCGTCATAGCACGGTTGCATGGAACTGCCTAGCAGTTGTTTTCGTTGTATTGAATCATTAGAATCAGTTAATTCAAAAGATAAATTCAGTACTTCCCACATGACCAGAGCACACAACATACGGCCGAGCAGGTTGTGATTCGGCTCACGATCGCCAGGCCTTCGGCAGTGCTGTCGCTAAAATACACTAGACTTGGTAGGAATGTGTCCCTAATGGTAAAGATGGATACTACAGGACCCTGACGTGTGAGTATACCAGGGTCTGCGATATGTGGAAGTATACCACGGGCTTTATGGAAAAGCCAAAAAAAAACCTGAGCCGTGCTAGAACTATATGATAGAAAAGCGCCATAAGAAAGAGGTGAATTCTACTGTTCAAAAATCTGAAAAAAAACCTTGTCTTGCCCCTGTGCTGCCTCTTTATACACACAAATGCTCCCTCAGTCAGGTCTAATAGTATCACTTGACAGAGGCTGTTTTGCGATAAATTACGCAGCAAACTCTAAGTAATAGTATATTGTTTCTGTTCACAATAACCAAACAAAAGCAGAATAATAACATCAACAACACAAATCATCAAAGTTTACACGCTGCAGCTTTAAGAGCCAAGCCTTGAAACAAAAATAAAATAATAAATCTGGTATGCTATGACTATGGAGAGAGGGTTAAACTCCAAAAAAACAACAATTCAGTAAATTAAAATACATTGGCTGAATCATCATCTTCTGTCACCAGGATCATTGAACAGTGAGGATGTGCACCGCGAGCACTTCCTCACTTCCCATTTCAACCTCTCCATGATACCAGGCTTGTACTGTACATTGTGGCCAATTAGCCATATTCATTACATTCCATGTGTGGTGTTAGGTTTCGGGGACTATCTCTATAGCAATACTACAGAATTCACTGGAAGCAGTCAAAAACAATGAGATGATTAAAAATAAATAAATAAATAATTAAAAGGATTCTATAAAAACCTGCCATTTTCATTCAACCAGTGACAGTTTGGATTAAGCTGTTTGAACCTGTTTTCATCTATGCACGCTCCTACTGTACGACTCAGGATCATATTCAGGACAAGGACTCTGCTTGTAACAAATATCCCAAAATTGGGTCATATCGCTTTCATTTTCTCAGTTATGCAGACACTTCATTTTGCTTTTCAAAAGCTTTTGCTAAAATTCTTAATAACAGCAAACACAGGATGCGATAACTTAACTAATAATCATAAAGAATATCTTGCATGTACTTATTATAGACACTGGTTTCATCAACTCTGTAAACACGAGTCATGAGCTGTAAAATAATGTACAAACCCAGTTTTAGGGGCCTTTTTTAATCATTTAATTATAGACTATTGCCATTTCTTATATTTTGTAAAAAAATTGGATTTTATTATGGAAAATAAAGTTAGTCCATATGAGCACTTAAACCAATTACATATTAGGTAAAGCAAATACAGATTTATGTATGAGTGAAATTCAATTAAAGGCATTTTATAGTAGTCGGTTGAAGCAAATAAATGCATAAAGAGTAAACACGGCCAAAGTTGAACATACAACTTAAATCTAGTCTAACTCTTACAAAGAAAACAAATTAAAACAATAAGTTTTATTTTTACTATGAGGTGATAAACAGAAAACTAGTAGGAAAATATGTATAATCACACAAACATGCACTGGACAGAGAATCAAGTCGATCTTGTCCTGTAACACCGACATTATCACCATGAAGAAGAGCATGCAGACAACACATATGAGGAAAAAAAAACGTACTGAATGATTTCTTTTTTACTGCAAGAGACGGAGACACATCACATTATTCTTATTCACAATTAGCCAACAAGCCTCTCTGATGGCTTCACTGTGATATATTAATATTCATCAATATTAGAACTAAAATATGTTTACCGGTGCAATGTTAATGCAACAATACTGACAAAATATCATTTAAAAAAAAATAAGAGAAAAAAAAGGTTCTACATTTTCTCCATAGGTGACTGTTAGCGTCAAGACTTTTGTCAAGCCAAGCACTTAAACCCTTTATCGTGTCCATGTATCCCTTCACTCAACAACGCTGTAGGGCTTTGTCCTTTTATAATTAAATGTTGTTGTTGTTGTTTTTTTAAACACTGTAGGGCAGAAAGGCTCTGTACTGTAAATAAAATAATAGATGACAATGACTGTCGGTGTTCAATTTTAGACGAATGTGTCGCATACACTGAAGTCACAAAATGGCAACGCAATCCCTTTTTAAAAAAAAAAAAAATGCCACTGGCAGCACAGTGGCATTTATCCTTTCAATGCATTTTACATTTTTGTGACACACTTATTTAATAAATGAATGTTTTGACTGATTTATAACGTGGTTGACACCCATATCTGCAGCTTCTTAAAGGAAGGTTGAATGATCGTACACAATAACAGACAATAACTACTGATTTAAAAGACTATCAGTAATTTTAGTTTGATGCGTGTTGATCATGAAAAGCTTAGTCTCTTCTTATAACTTGTGATTTTTCCAGAATTAACTGGGGGAAAAATGACATTAAGTTGTTACTCTATTAATAACCAGTTGAATACTGTAGGTAAAATAAAACAATGCAAGTCAATGTCTGTGAAGGTTCTCAGTCATCCTCAGTAGTTAGCCTGGACTGTTACTGGACGTGCTTAAAGACGTTTCACCTCTAATCCAAGAGGCTTCTTCAGGTCTCCAGAACTGGAGTTACTGCAAGTCTTCACCTCAACTCAAGCAAGTCCAGTTACCTACAGCTAAATACTGGAAAAGCAAGTCTATGTGTTCCAACACCACAATGTTGCCTTGATGTTACATATGGACTGAATACCAAATCTGTGTAAATGGAAACAAAACTCCTCAATAAACTCAAATGCTTACTAACATATGTCTCAGTGTCGAGTTTGCATGTTTCTCCACGGGATCTCCCGTTTTCCAAAAACATGCAGAAGTTAACTGGACACACTAATATGCCCGTAGATGTGAGTGTGTAAGTGAATGGTTGTCTTTCTCTATATGTTGGCCCTGCAATGGACTGGCGACCTGTCCAGGGCGTACCCCGCTTTTCACTCTATATCAGCTGGGATTGGCACCGCGACCCTCATGTGGAGGATAACGCAGTAGAAGATGAATGAATGAATAAGCTGCAGAGCCCATGTTCATATAGTTAAGACAAAAATGGAGGTCTATATGGCAAAAGTTGTCTCTGCATATGTGCACGTAAAGTTGTAAAGAAATATTCATAAAAACTGGACGTTGTCTTCCGTTTTCCTCACTGAAGCCAACCCGGAAGTAACAACATACCGACTAGCCACCAGGGGGAAACTCCATTCAGATTTTTTTGAATGGAATCTATGGGGAAATTAGCCTACTTTTCAGTACCATGTCCCACGATTTACAAGTTTCTGGTGTAAACTCTCTAGTTTCAGGTATTCTTTAATAAAACATGATGTAAATTTTGTGAATTTTAGTCCCATTTAGAGAAAAAGAGACGACATGAGTGGACACTAGTGTGACTGACAGCTGGTATCGTACAACAGGAGCCTGGTTGCACTTGATGGCTCAGAATTTCTGGTTGAGAAACCTCAACACCAGTTAAATAGGAATTCTGGAGGCTTCAGAACAGGAGTTCCAATTTAAATGGATATGTCAAATTCATTGTTTGACTACTTAGATCATTAGAAATGGTCCATTGTGTTTTAGACTAAATCTGGTTAAATCTCCCTAAAAAATTTAACAACTACTAAAGACTGATTTGCAAAGAGGGCGTGTTGATGTCTACTTGTCTGTCTTTTCCCGAGCTCTTCTCTCTTGTTCTAAACTCTCATTCGTCCAAACCACCTGGTTGATGAAAGCAACAATCTGCTCGTCGATTTCAGTCAGGCGGAGATCGCACTCTGTCACACTGGTGTTGAGAGACATCGCCCCCTGCAGAGCTTTACCTCCAGCCTGCACACACACACAAACAGAAAACAATCACTCACAATCTGTCACGGATGCATTTCAACATATCCATGACAATGTAAGTCACACATTTCTGCGGAAACAACCTTAACAATCTTGAAATTATTATTGTTGCTGTCTCTAGTCTACAGTATTTTTAGTGTCTAAAACAGTAGTTTCCGTTTCCGTGAGGAAAAGCTTAAGGTCAAAGATATTGATGGTTCTGCACAGTGCATTTCTGCTCTGCAGGTGATTTTTGATCCTCCACTGAGTTTTCCCGTCAAAGACACAATATACTGTGGAATCTCGAAAAGGAGAGAAAGAGAGAGTGTGTGACATGAGGAAAATTCACAGGGGAAATGAATACTTGCTCAGATTTCCATTATTCCATGTTTTCCAAACATGAATAATTTAAAAATTGTTGTACTTTAAAGCCTTCGTTCTGTTTACTTCACTGTTTTGAGTTTGTACCAGTAACATATTTCAGAAAAAGTGCAGAAAAACAAGTGTTTCAAAGTGCTGGGTTTGCTAAAATATTTAACACAATGTTAAAAAAGACAACTTGTAATGTGGCTTTTCCCCTCATCTGTCCTATCTTGGAAAGTCAGACTATTTCATTGAACACAATGGGCATTATTTTGTTATTTTCTGTCACTATGGATTTCAACTAATGTTAAGTTTACATATTAAAAAACCTTATTTTGCAAAACCAAAACAATATCAAAGATTAACAATAACAACATACAAAACCAAGAAGGAAACCCAGCTATTTCAGCCACATACAGTCTTTTTCTTTTTAGAATTTCACTGATTTTACTAGAAGACAAGCCTCTTAAAAGAACATATAACTAAATTAATTTTCTCTGGCAACAAATCTCATATCTCTTGCTTGAAATGTTTGGCCTGGCAGCAATTATGGAAGAACAGCAATACTGTTGTTTATAGTCCAGCAGCTTATTTTCTGTTGTGTTATTGGAAAGAAGAGAGAAATTCACTATGGAATTCAGTGTCTTTGTAGCATCCAGTCGAAGAAAAGAAAAGCCTCGACTGGTGGTCTAATAGTTTTTGTTTAATTTGATGTTGTTCCATATAGCAAGAGATTTTAACGTTTAATCTGTAGACAGGATATTCACTACTGATATCTGCAACGTCATTCTTAATAGTCAAAACTAACTGCAAGTCAGTTTTTACTAGTCAGAAATGATGTTACTTATGCCATTCATTTTACATACTTCATGTGTATGGGGTTTGTCTTTATAGATATATGCAGTTACATTACAGATATCACAAGATATCTTTAATTATCCTCAATTGAAGATATGTACATTATCCTTTTTACCCATCTTGAATTAAGTTTCAGATGAGTCAGAATGACGTTGTAGACTTGAATTGTGACTAGTCACAAGACACATGGATGGCAAAAGTGACGTAATTATGATTAGGAAAAAAATAATAATTACAGATAATCAGGAACTATAGTTTTGACTAGTAGAGAATGACGTGACAGATATCTACAACTACAATGGAATTACGACTAGTCAAAATGACGTCACGTATACCAGTAACGGCCAGAGTTCAAAGTTTGCGAATAAATGTTTAAAAAAAAGGCTTTACCAGAGTTCACAGACCAACAGAACAGAAAACAAAACAATAATTAGACTGTTTAAAAACATGGCAAAGTAAAGGTAAAAAGGACGACAGGTGAAACTTAACTAAGCTAGCAGGTACAATTAACAGTTTACACCACTAGTTTTACATTTAAAACAACACAATTACTCATTATACCTTGTTGCCACTTAAGACTCGAGCAACAAATACCGTTACACGTGTGTTTATCTTCTTAAGCCTTTGCTCATCTCCTTGTTCTTGACGTTTTATCGTTTCTTTTTTTCAGCGTAAATTACATGCGCATACTATTCTTTCAAAATAAACTTCCGGTTCTACAGGAAATTACAAAAGGTCACATAACAATGCAACACAATAGATCATTTTACATAATAATCAGACTGACAGGTTATTTACAGTCTTACTTACCTCACCCAGGTTGTTGCAGGAGAGATTGATGCTCTTCAGTATGTTCTTCTGAGCCAGTGCTTCAGACAGAGCGACGGCTGTGGGCGCAGTCACCTCATTTCCTCCGAGGTGCAGGTGACAGAGGGTGTTGTTTTTCAGCAGAGCCTCACCTATGGCCTGACCTCCCTCATCTCTCACACGGTTGAGACGCAGGTTGAGGGACAAAAGGGTCGAGTTCTTGGACAGAGCATGAGCTATAGCTTTGGCACCGTGGTCTCTAATTACGTTGTCACACAAGTTCAGGACCTCCAGATTACCTCTGCTGAGCAGTTTGCCGATACCTCTGGCTCCTCTGTCCCCAATCAGGTTGTGAGAAAAGTCCAGCACCTTCAGGGACGGATGGTCCAGCAGGTGTTTCACCAAAAGGCGGCACTTGTTGTCCTCGATGTGGCTTTGGTGGAGCCTCAGAAGCTGTGGAAGACAGAAGAGTGTTAAGATTCTATGGTGAGAAGCACAGAGAGCACAGGAAGACTGTACCTAATAAAATGGTCACTGAGTGTAACTGGTGTTTTTATTCTATGAATTTCCCATATGCATAAATTCCACTAATCTGTTTCTAGCCTCTATAATTAAATACTGTGTTACACCATTTTAAATTAAACATATTTGGGTTTTGGTGAATTTTCTATTAAAAATAGTGGTACTTTTCAGCCCAAATATCAATGCCAATAATCTTGTGTAGCTTCCTTATAATGTACACAAACCAGTATCACATAAAGGCCATGTTTTCATGCTGTAATAAATCTAGGTTGCAGTCAGATGCTCTGCTGTGGGGCTTTAATGTGAATGAGCTTGTATTTAAGGTTGTACAAGAACAGTTTGTTTTCTAGTTGGGGACATTTCTGAAAATAATATTATGTGATTATCTGAAATGCTGGAATTGCAACAAAAACAAAGAAGCTCCAGACACTGTCTTGCATACAATATTCACCTTCAAGGTTTTGCAGGACATAAGGGCCTTGGCGAGGGACTCACAGTCTCTGTCAGTCATCTCAAACATCTTCCATTCAAAGTTCATACCACACTGTTTGACCCTGTACACCAAATGTAGCTCTTCCAGGCTGGTCAGCTTGTCCAGCAGGATGCCAAAGTCAAAGTGGTCCACCGAAGGTCCTTCATACTCATGTTCACTCGCCAACTCCTCCTCTTCCTCCCTCTGGGGCTCCTTGACAGGCGTCAGCAGCTGGCAGATGTCCAGCCTCTTGACATAGTTCCTACAGTGTGGGACCATGTCTAGAATGGTCTTGGTCTCCGTTACATCTGGAATAAAAAGCTCAATCATGTTCTCCATGCATCGCTCGAAGAACATTCGTTTCCAGCTGTGGCCATAGAGTGAGACATCACAAAGATCCCAGCGCCGCTCACAGCACCGCTTCCAGTAAACGCCGTCGCTGATCAAGTTGGCCGTGACGTGCAGAGGCAGAGAGGGAGAGAGCCTCTCCTGGATGAAGTGTCTCTGACTGGGCGTGAGTGGTTCAAATATGGGGTTTTCTGGAACAGGTGAAAGATTTGCAATGATTTTCCAGCTACATAGTAAATGACTGCGTATATAAACGCACACCTGAAAACAAAAGCTTACCCTCAAAGTTGCTCGCGATACTTTGCAGGCAGAGGTTCGACAGACGAGGCACGAGAGCCAGAGTCCAGTGAGGATCTTCAGCAATGATTGTCCTTGTCTTCCTCGTCCCATCTGGGGCCTTGAGGTTGGACCCTGGAGGATAACAGGACTTGGGCATTGTTGCAGTGGTTGGTCAAATTACTTCGACAGTTCTCCTGTTAAAAAAAAAAAAAGACATTAAAACACAACAACTAACCTGGTTTAAATAAACACCTACTAATAATAATCATAATAATAGGTTCTGGCCCGTCCCACATGAGATTCTAAGACACCATGTTTCACAGGGTTCCCACAGCTTCGTTGACTTCAAATTCAAGGACTTTCCAGGACCAATTCCATCAAATTTAAGGACCGCATGTGCTGACACATGAGGACAACTTGTAAAGGCGGCTTTGTCCATAGTGTCCACTTTTATTGATTTGCAGCATTTCCCGCTCTGCATATGGACAAGTGATTGTCCTTGGGATCTTGGACAAACCAGTCTTTGTGATTTTCTTTGTTGAGCCAGAGATCTTGGAATTTTCATTTCCCAGGCATTACGTCATTTGCTCTCTCTTGCTTATTGTTCTGTGTGGACTCTTATGTCAACAGCAGAGAAAGACAGTGGACAGTGTCCACATCACTACTAGTAATTATGATTTGATGTTTGTTCTGCGTAGGCCTAGTTTACGTATATATCAAGCAACGCAGGGCATGAAACATTAGGTGTCTTCGTAACAAACAATGGAGACATTTACCTAACAGGTAATAGGTTTACAGTATAGTTTCCCCCCTTATATCCCTGGCAACAAGATAAACAAAACGTTTCCTATGTAAACAGACAGTTACATTTTCTTAGTTCATCCAGAAGACCCTGAATGCTAATGCTAGCTAAGCTGGGACTACAAAACTCATAGCAAACAAAGTTAAAGCTGTATAACAAAACTAGGTTTAATGTTATCTAACATTATATAGACATAACTTCATGTTTGCAGTTCAAATGTTAGCATTGAGACTACCTGTGGTGCGCTGCCCTGTACTGCATCCGTTTCCATGGTGACACAACACTCACGTTTGGGCTCAAGACGACACGCCCCCTCTCGGAGCAAGACACGTCCCTATTTTCTGTATGGCTTGTTTTTTTTTTTTAACATGACCAAATAATTTGTGAAAAGAGCAAATTTGTGCAAAAAATAAAAGGTTTGACAATTTTTTTACAGCCATTTTTGTAGAAACCTGTTTTGAATAGGTAAACTAGCCACCACCCAAAAGGTGTACTGTAGTCTTAATGCTAAAAAAGGAGGCTTCTGGCCCAGTCTTTGGGAATCACTGATGTACAGTTAAATAAATATCATACAAAAGTGCAGTAAAACAGCCGTCAATGAAAAATATTGCTTACTAAGCATCTTGAAAAGGTGCCACACGTTTTCAGTGGATTCCTGCAGCAATATTCTGAATATTGACCTTATTCTGAATGGGATATTGTTCCCTTCAGGATGTTTACGGGTGCTTGGTCATAGAATATTCCATTCATGTTCGAGTTATTCCTGGCATTTCCTGTTACATAGAAGAGTCCATTTATGCCTCTCATCTACACCGTGTCCGCTGCCGTAAAAGCCAGCGGGATGTCATAATCTGTCTACGTTATATCAATAAGATTAGAAAACCCAACAACGCACATATCTTAATCTGATTATTGCCTGTTCCAAGTATGGTTTTAATTGGGTTAAGGTTTTCAGAAAATTCCGTTTACATGGCACTGTCCTATAAAATATTGTTGTCCATGTAAACTAAGACTTATATCTTAATATTTATCATGCAATTACATATTATATTAATTGCAGACTACCTCAATGGAAATATTACCAATTTACTGCAGGAATATACCACAAAATGATGATCTAGTTTGAGTGAAATAGCAGCATGTGTGTATTTTTGGGACGTGTGTGTGTGACTTGAGTGTTGCTGGAGACTCTGTATGCTGGAGCTGCTGCAGTGTTTGGTGTGATCACGCTGTGAAGAACATTTGGATTCAGCAAAGCTGGCAGATGGTCCACGGATACAGACCATGATCCTCTTGTATGAGAGCGTGATGGTGGTGACTCCATCAAAAGCAGCACAACAAACAGGTGCCAAGCTGCAGTGTTGGGAGGAGGAGGAGAGAGATTAGTAAATAACACTTGTAAAATACAGTCATTTTATAGCTTATTCTCCATTGCCAAGAAATTAGCTGTAAAGTAACTGTGAAAATAAATAAATACAATTCCTTTTATTTTTATAGTCTTTAAACATAATTCCATGGACAGTATCTTTGTCCACACAGTGAAATCAGCAGCCATTTTGCCTCAACAGGAAAATAACAGGTGTAGGTAAACACATTAGTGATGGTCAAGTTCCATTTAGCTTCCTCAATTTCAGAGTGCACGCTGGATCACCGTCAAACTATCCTGACTTACAATAACTAAACAAAATGTCATGATTAACATCTGTGATTTTACTGCTGTGATGTGACAAAATGGCTGCTGTGTAAACTGGACTGTGCACTTTGTTAATGTTATTAATTACAGGTGCTTTCTTCTTTTTTTTTTTTACCGTGGCGTTATGTTCAAATGTCACCTTTGAAAAGATATTTTCATCTATATATATTTCATAATTTATCCGTTATTCCTGCATCAAACTGTCAAATCAGATCATCCTTTACGTACTTTGACTGTTTCAGGGCTTCAACTATTAACCGATTACTAAATTAATTACATTAATTAATTAACTACAGTATTTTTGATAATTTGATTAATTGGTTGTAATGTTGTAGTAATTAAAACAGAATTACCAATTTTCCAGCTTCTTAAATGTGAATATTGTCTGATTTCTTTGCTCCAAATAACAAAGAAATAATTCAAACTGAATAATTTTGGTTTGTGGACAAAACACGACATTTGAAAACATTATTTCTGTGTGTTGGGAGACAAAAATGTTTCAGTATTTTATCGACCAAATGACAAGTCGATGAATTGAGAAATTATCAACAGATAAATCAACTATGAAAATAATTGTTATTTGCAGCCCTAGATAATTTAAAAGCTAATTGGCAACACACAGTGATTATTTATGACAGTGACTTTAAGCCCAGCTGCACCAACTTTGTCTGTGTCCCTCACCAATAGTGCTGTTGCCATTACATCCAGTCCTTCTCCAAACCCAAAGGGACTATTTGCAATGGTTGCTATGCAACGCAGCATGTATGTACCAAAAAATATAAGGAATTAGCAAAATGAAAGACAGAAAGAAATCCTGTTGTTACAGTTGTGTAACATTAATTAAAGTAACTAAGGATCTCTGGGCTTATCTATTAATTATTATTATTACACTTCAATGACGCCTCATAAAATAAATAAATAAATAAATGTACATGCTTACACTTTAAGTTACTGAGGGACTTAATGTGTGTTCTAACACCGTCTTATGACATATTTCCATTGTTTTTTTTTGCTTCTTTAAAATGTAAATCAGCACCAGTGGGAGACGAGGTCAACTCTGGAGTTGACACCAAAGGGAGCGACTAACACGCTTTCTTTTCTGTAGCCTTGGAAGCTTTCAGCGCGTGTGTGCCAGGCAGGCAACTCCCAGGTGGCCATGTTGATGAGCGGAAAACAGGGCATCACTATAGAGACGATAAAATAGAAGAAGAAAAAACATGTGAACAGGTTTTTCCTGGATTAGAATAATAATGGTGCTGTCCCTTAAAACTAAAACAGGAATCATGATGCTTTAAAGATCCAGTGTGTAAAATTTAGATGACATTTTTGGTATTTGTCAGAAATTGAAGATAAAATAATTAGTGTAAGGGGACCTGATTGTATGAAGTGTTGTTTATGATTACCCAGAATGAGCCATTTATATTTATAATCAGGTCAGCTGCCATTTTAGATCCCATATTTTTACAGTAGCCCACAATAGAAGGTAAATAATGTGTGTTTATACAGCGCTTTTCTTGCTCTGATGACCACTCAAAGCTGCTTTATGCTACAGTTTTGCCATTCACTCATTCATACCTATTCACACACAGGGGTTAAGTTTCTTATCCAAGGACACATCGGCATGTAGACGAGCAGAGCCAGGAATCGAACCACTACCATCGCATGACATCTTTTGTTTCATGACGCCAACTGACGTCAGTCTGATGTCTGTTTCCTGTCCTTCTCCTTCTGTCAGTTAAAAGATTTGGACAAAAACTACAGGAAATGTGTGTGCATCAAAACACACAGACAGGAAATTACTATGACATGCATACTGGCAGAAACTTTATTCCTTTTGTTGAAAATAAAGACAATAAAACCACTAAATGATGTTACAAAAAAAAGAGACAGAACTAAAGAAACTTCTGTCTAAATCTGGTTGCCGTCTCATGATGAGACCAAATTTTGTGTACCATTTCAAATGTCCTTCAAGGGAAATCCAAACATCAAAGAGTCCAGTTCATATTTCAGCTCACAGGGGGAACAGGATTAACTCTCAAACTCATCAAAGCTCTCATCCGAGTAACCGATGTACGAAGGGCTAGAGTCCAAATGGATGCTACCGTCCACAGACACCACAGAGCTCAGGCTGCTGTCGATGGACACCATGCTGCCGTCACTGTCGCTGCTCCAGGTGCTGCTGTTGTCCTCGTCGTCGTCCTCCTCCTCCTCCTCGTCATCGATCACCATCACCGCCGCGGGGTTAGCTGCTGGAAAACATTGGAAAATATGTAAAATACTCTTCTTTAAAGTTTCTCTGTGTAAACATTTGGAAAAGCAGCGACAAGAGAGCAAAGCTTTACAGAGAAAAAAATGATTGTGTGTTTGTTTTTGTTGTTGTTCAAAAATCAATATGGTCCTGTTGTACAATTGTCTGGATTGCGGCATGCCGCTATAATCTACATTGTCTCACCATGGTTCCTTTCCAGAGTTTACCCTTTATATATGATGAATTAAGCGAGTGGTACCTGGCACAAGTATGCAGGATCCTATAATCTCACATTAGAGATTATACTAAAATGGAAGGAGAATCTCCAGAGATTGTTTGGAGCAACTTCTACTGACGTTTGTGTTCACACTTCAGTGCAGTTCTGAAAGCAGCTATAATCAACTTTGTGTTTTTCTGCTGTTGCTTCATCTAGCTATGGCTCTGTGACTTCCGGCCCTGCTGCCTCTCACGTTTGGCACAGTTAGTTTGTTTTATTGTCGTCTGTGTGGATGTGATTAATCCCGCACTCTGCTTGTAGTAAGCCGGTCATCCAGCTGGCCTGGTCACACCCATGGTGCTGGAGTGTTTCGTGCTAGTGTGGGTAGGAAGAACGTTCCTGATGTTGTCTGATGGATTATGTCTGCGGTCTGTGTCATATATTTGGTGTCCTGTAACAAAGTGATTTCTTTGTGATTGCATGTGATTGTCTGTCCCTTTCCCCGCCCAACATTCACAAACAGTCACTCTTCACATCCAGACTGGACACCGACGGCAACAGGAAAAACCTCACCATGTCAAGACACCCATCGAACACTTGTAGGATGTGGTTTTGTTCAATAACATAACTTATAATCAGCATTTCCTACGATTTTTGTAATCAAATTACAAAAATCGGCACAAATGATACGTGCACACCCTCACCAACATAAATCACTCTGCCTTGCCTGCCTTTCCTAGTAATAATTAAAAAACAAGATTTGTAAATGTGTCACATGACATTAAAGGGGCTTTTTTTTTTTTACAAACTCTGTGTACTGACTGACACACGTTTCCTGTTGTAATTCTCTTTGGTTGAGTGTTTCATCAGGTCACTTTGGTGTATTTGAAGCATTATT
Source organism: Solea solea (assembly GCF_958295425.1). NCBI lineage: Eukaryota > Metazoa > Chordata > Actinopteri > Pleuronectiformes > Soleidae > Solea > Solea solea. The sequence continues at coordinate 14,938,121 of NC_081150.1, read as the reverse complement.
TAAGGTTTTTAACGTTGAAATTATTTAAATAAATGTATCTATATGTGCTTATTTGAGGAGCAACAACCTAGCTCATTTCTGTGATCAATGGGATTGAGAGCAACATCATGCTCTACATCTATCAATGGGAAAGAAAATGGAGGCCATAAATCAGCCACACTGTGCTGCCACCTAGTGTTGTAACCCACTCACTGTTCTGCCCTCCACTGAGGCCGACATGAGCGTGTGTCGCTGCTCTTTTAACACCTTGAAAACCACATTTCTTTTATAGCTTAACGGCTGCTGAGCAGCTTCGCCACACAAGCAGAGGGGTCGAGCACTTTCCCTGTGAATCACTGAGCTCTCGCACAGACAGAACCAGATGTCAGGCCTCTGATTAATGTGGCACTGCTACACCATGGCTGGTAAGCAAGAGTAGATGGAGTTTGTGGGAGATTATATTCTGAGAATTCATCATAGAGGACAAAGATGATGTAAAATTAGTGCTGCAGGTTTGTGGGGAGGAGGATTGTAAGTTATTGTACATTAGGATAACTGGCAAAGTATCATGATGACTTTGACATGATTGCATCTGATTAAACATTCACACACAGATGGTAAAATATTTAAAGTTTTTGCGTGAGGCTACTTTATTAGTCAGGAATGCTGAGTCAGTGATTCCCCACTATTGTAAACACATTATCCACACGTAGACTTGTACATTGGTAAAACGTCAACTACAAATTAATCCTTGGACTGCTGCTCTCTTTTATCTCTTTATCTTTTATCAGACAGTGCAGTCACAGCCTGCGCTCTCAAGCCTTTATTATTTATATATACCCTCAGCGTTCCTTCGGTACGTACAGAGCTAAAGCAAAAAGGTATTTTCTTTCTCTGCCCCTCGAACCTGGAACACTTTACAACAGGACCTGGAGTTGTCCAGGTTCCATTGGGGAACTTGAAATGATCTTTAAGTGCATAATCTCTGGAAACTTGTTCCTGTTCTTAGCATTTTAATCTGCGCTGCTTGGTACTTTTGATTTTACTGTATTGATTTTATTGTATTTCTGTCTGTGTGCAACTAATTGTTTTGTTTTGTTTTGTTGTATTGTATGTTTGTCTGGAACGGGTCTCTCTTCAGAATGAGACACCGACTACCTGTATAAATAATGGTTAGTAGTAGTAGTCTTCTTTATTATTATTGTTGTACCATTATCTTAGCTTTTTTGGTTGCCATCAACTACATTTTCAGCTGATAACATTAATTCAGACATCAAAACATTCATTTCATTTGATAAAACTCCTCCAGATGCAATAATTTGTCAACAGATTACATGACAGGGAAAGACAATAATAATTCTTACAAATTTCTAATAAATGATAACAATGATACACTATATATTAATGTTATTGCTGTTTCTTCTGTGCTCACTGTACAGAATCCCCATGACTGCTGTCTGACATCATGGGTCTCATTCTGAAACTTTTTCTGTGTAAACTTTAAAAACTGTAAGATGAACATGTTAAGTATTGTGATTTGCCATTTCAGGCTGAGCAAACACCAGTGTAAGTGACGCACCTCTCACCTTTCCTCTGTGTGATCAGGGTTTGGCGTCTCGCCTTCATGTCCAGGCTCAGGTTTTCCACCATGCTATCGATGCAGTTGTCCAGCGCCAGGCAGCGGGTCTGGGACTGGATGGCCCGTCGGCAGATGGGACACTCGTCTTTCTTTTTGCGCCACTGCTGGATGCAGTGAGAACAGAAGCTGTGAGCACAGCCCAGGATCACTGCCTGTGGGAGCAATAAAACTTATTATTAAAAAGAGCATGTCCTGGACCAAAAACACAAATTCAGTCTCCCAACTCTACCTCAATGAAGAGCTCGGAGCAGATGATGCACTGAAGCTCGTTCTCCAGAACTTCAGTCACTTGTGTAACCACTTCTTCTTTTTGGGCTCTTGCTTTTTCTTTCTCCTCCTGCCAGAAAAAAGACAAATAAATGAATGACCACTGTGACAAACCATGTAAAAGATAAGGTTTAATGATTATAATCATACCTTTGTAACTTCCAATTCTTTGTTTTTGGCTAAAAGAATCTCTTCAAAGTCTTGCCGAGAAAGGGCGAGTTCATCTATTACTTTCTTTTGCTGATAATTATGTAGAAAAAAAAGTTAGGAAAGGCAAAAAGAAATTTGATGCATACAACGCAATATATATGTCATTTTCTGTAAATGCTGTGTCTGTTTGCTTGCATTTATACTTCTAAAACAATACATTTAAGCTTCACTTCTCAGCTACAAACCTCTTGCAAGGCTTCTTCCAGCTGTTTTGTCAAAAGCTCCTCCTTTTGCTGCGTTTTCTCAGCCTAAACACAAAAAGGTAATTTAAAGATATTATCTGTCTAGCAGTCATTCAAAACAAATAAAAAACATTGACACAGAATTCTTTGTAAATGTTACATAACAGGTCTATTAAGTAAGTTTCACTTTCACAATCATCTGCAATTCCAAGGCCAGTTTCTGTAAATGATCCACAAAGATTGAATTGATCCTTCATAGAAAAACTTGATGCGAAACAAACCCACTGTATTTACTGATTCAGCAAAAGAAATGTGTTTTTTTTTTGTTTTGCACATTGGAAACTGTTGACGATGCATTATGTCACACACACACGCGACAGGATCCACTGACCTCCAACTGCTTCTTGGTTTCACTGAAGGATTTTTCCAACGTTTCCATCCGGTGCATTTTGGCTCGGAGCGTCTCCAGCTGACCCTGCAGCTCCTTCACCTGCTCTTCTTTGAGAGGGTCAGCCTGCCGGGGCTGGCCCTCCAGAGAAGCTACCTGCCTCTGTGTGTCGTCCACCTGCTCCCTCAGCAACAGAATGTTTTGGCTGTACCTGCAGAAATAAATTAATACAAAACCGTGGCAAAAATATGTAAACAGTAGGTTATTTTAAGGTATTAAATCAATTCTGAATAGCTTTTTATACTTTTGTGCCAGCATGGTCTTCTTTGTGCCTTCTGTGGGATTATAAACCAACTTCTTTTATTGCGTACATTATGGATTATTAGAGTAAAAACTTGTTTAACTGATGAATGAAAAATGTATCCATGGGCTACTGTAATTAAACTTTGACGTGATTTTTTCTTTCATTAGAATACAAATATTGTTGTGATGTGTACCGTCGACTTAAAAAAGGCAATAAGAAGAAATCAGCTTCAGCTACCAGAATTTATGACTTTAACAATTTATTTTCACTGTTCTCTCGCATTGTAATTGTCAATTTAAAGAATAAGTAGAATTTCTTCATCCCTAGCTCTGTAATGTAAAGGGAATAACACACTTACATCTGCAGGTTGTCCAGGTCACAGGGATCACTGGAGCCACAGAAAGGCTGGTCTACATCCTGGACTTGTTGGCTGGGCCCAGTTTTCTCTGGTTCTGAGTGACTGAGCCTCTGTTGACGTTTCACTTGTGGCAGAGGACAGGGCTTTGCAAATGACTTGTCAGCGGTAGAGTGTCGGTACAGCTTGGGCTTTGACGTAGACGGCTCAACTTCTTCCATGGAGAGCTTCCTCTTGGACTTCTTAGAAACTGGGGCTGACTTAGCGCCATCTTTGTGCTCCTTTGCAAGGCAGAGTTTAATGTCTTTGAGGGGACGCTGGGCGAGGATGTAGTCAAATTCCACTTTGCTTCCACTTAATGGAACCCCAAGTTGGATGGAGTCTCCGAGCCTGAGCTGATGGACTTCTTCAGCGGGAATGCGTTTTCCATTCACCCACACACCATTGAGGCTCTGATAAAGAAAACAGAAATGAACTTAACAGCTGTAAGAAAAAAAAGAGTACCGGTAATCATTTGTTTAAAATTCATAAAATTTAAACCTGTTTTATTGAACCCAAATGTTGAGATTCTAATTGACACAAATTAGTTGTGAACAAAGTCCATATGCATATGTGACTGTGTTACACAAAGACAGGAATAGGTCGAGCGATATGAGCTTTTCTATGACAATAACCATCTAGGGGTTTAAAACTGCATATTCATCAACCATTTTGACACGGGTGGAAAACCACAGGTGTTATTAATAACATTAAGGAAGAGTGTACTCAGTTCAAGGACAGTGTGAGAGTGAGCCAGCAAAGTGAGGAAGCTAAATGGAATTCAGTCATCATTAATTTCATTAATTACACCTGTATAATGTCAACATGGCTGCTGTAGTAAAGACTAGTCAGACAAAACACTTTACGATGTCATATCACCTTGATCTGAGGAAAACACTGAGGAAAGAAGACCTGGGTTCTAGAACCAGGGTCTTTCTGCATGGGGTTTGCATGCCTGTGTGTGTGGGTTTTTTTTTTTTTTCTCTGGTTTCATCCCACAGTCCAAACACATACAGATTTGGAGATTAGGCAAACTGGACACTCTAAATTGGCCGACAGTGTTAATGTGAGAGTGAATCGTTGTTTGTCTTTGTATAGCCCTGTGATGGACTGGTGACCTTTCCAGGTACGCCACCTTTCACCCTATGTCAGCTGGGATTGGCACCAGCACCCACTGCAACCCTCATATGCTGGATAAAGCGGAAGAAGAATAAATGAGGACTAAAATTAAATGTTTTGTGTTTTTTTTTTGAAGCATTCATAATCACATTCCTGATAACTTGAACAGAAACTGACCTTCTTGTCTGTTACAGTCCACTGTCCGTCTGTATTCTGCTTGATAGTGCAGTGCAACCTGGAGATCATGAGAGGACAACTTGGAGACAGCAGCTGGTAGGTGACATCCACGCCACGTCCAATAGTGATCTGCAACAGCCAAAAACAAACATGACACATTGACAGTTAGCTTCCCACTTTGCACTTCTTTTATTTCTTCAACTTTAGCTCATTACAAAAAAATTAAAAGGTAAACTTTACATATTTGGTGAAAAAACTGTACATATTTTATGTGAGTATGTGTACATGTGGCATGAACTTTTAGCACAGTTTAGGGGCGTGTGTGTGTGAGTTTAGCTATTTAGTTAGCATTAGCAAGCTCCACCTCAGTGTTTTCGAACAGCCGAAGCCAGTCTGAATTTCTTCCGACTCTCATCAAACATAAAGCCTCTGAGCCGTCTGAACACTCGTCCTCTTCGGCAACAGAAGAGCCCACCACCGCACCATCCATCTTATCTCATTCTGTCAGCGGCTAACAAGTCCGTAAACGCACCTCCGGCTCTGTTGTTTTAGCATTCGGTGCCATTGCTAACATTACAGCACGCAAACTACAAGCTAGACATGACGAACCGGAAGAAGAGGAAGAAATGTCCTTTTAAAAAATAAAGGCATGAAAGTAGTAGTGAGAACCATTGACCTGTACTATCTATCTCTTTATTTATTTATTTTAAAATGTACTGTGCATTTGTTGTGGTTTTAGATCTTCTAAGTTTAATCTGTTTGTTTTGTTGTCTGTAATTGGTGAGCCAAAGACAATTTTTCACCTCAATAAAGATGTATTCTCGTATATTCTATTGATTTATTTGGTTCCCCATTAGCTGCCACTACAGAAGCAGCTACTCTTCGTGAAAAAAATAGAAATAAAAATCAAACAACAAATCAAATCTCTCTCTCTCTTCCTCCCTATATGTGTATATATGTATGTACGTACACACACACACACACTCACACATATGTGTATATGTATATATGTAGATTACCAGACCAGCAGCGCTATAACCAACAAAAAGAGTGTATATATATATATATATATATATATATATATATAGAGAGAGAGTATAAATGTGATCAAGAAATTACATTTAATATACAAATAGATGCTCGTGTGTTATTTGCTCAACAATATTGCCATTGTTAATTAAAAAAAAACAAAAAAAAACACTACTATAACATTTTAGTTTTACATAATTAGTATACTTGTTCTAGTTGTTAAATTGCAGAATTTATTATTTATGTATAAATAACTGGGCCCGAAATGGGTTTCAAAGAGCAGCGACCACCACTGGCACAGACCTCCAAATTCATTGAAACGCCCCTGCTTTCCACACATCCTGCTGCCGCTCAGCAGGGCGACCCCGCGTCCCGAAACGCGCGCACCCCTCCTTGCTCCAGGCGGGACTTCCTTTCTCCTGCGGATGCGTTCGAGGGATGAGGAGCGGAGAGAAAGGGCTTGGTCGGGCTGTCACCGGTCTGCGTGTGCGCCTCTGGACAGCGGAGAACTCGGACGCCGCCGCCGCCGCCGCTGCTGCTGCTGAAGCCCCGTAGATGAGTCTCCTCCTCGGCTATGCTGTCCTGAGAGCGCCGCGTGTTCCCGCCCCGCCACCATGTCCGATGTCCACAAGACTGTCCAGAAGTGGCACGCCAGCTTTAAGAAAGCAACAGACTTTGACTCGTGGGGACAATTAGTTGAGGCTATAGATGAGTACCAAATGTGAGTTGCATTCAACATGTGTGTTGTTTTTTCTTCCATGCATGCTTCTCAAATTCATCCATCCATTTTACATGAATGTGCTGAGTATGGAGGGAGGTGATGATGAAGCAGAGGACACTGTGTGTGTGTGTGACATGGAGCTTCTCAACTAAGTTATCCTCACACTGAGGTGTCAGTCTGCTCCTGCAGCAGTAAATAAACCCTTCCCACCCGTGACCATGACGTGATGTGGCAGTGGTTTGGTTTGCAGAGGAGAGCAGAGCAGTTCTGTTGATCCCAGCTTCATCCAGCAGCTCCACTTCCCTCCTCTACATGATCCTGACATGGAAAAAGACGAATCAAGCTCCACAGCTCAGTGCAGTGGGCCTTTCATGATGTGTCATGCAGTGCAGTAAATGGGCCAGTTCCCCCTCAGAGTATTGAGAAACACTGTAGTCAGCCACACCCTCTCATTGTTATGTTTGGGTTTCATCAGTTTAGTGAGGAATTTCTCCTGCTCTCGCTCTCACACACACACACAAAACCATCTTTTGCCCTCTTCCCCCACCACCCCCCAAAAACAGCATGTCTTTGTTTGTGTCATCTTCTCTGTGTCACTAATTAATTTGCACCAAACACAAAATCTACACCTTATCTCTTTGACCACAAGAGGGCACAGAGATTCACACATACAGTATTGTACACTCAGTCTTTGCATTAAAGGGATTGTTCATCGTCTGCAACCTGTGGCTCCGCATTACATTTATATTAGCGGAGAAGGGACAAAAATTGCTCTTTTAATAGTGTAGATATGTGAGGTAACGACACATTATCAGTCTTTTCTGGCTGCACAATTGAAGTTTGTAAACCTGCACCAAAATCCATTGAAAAAATAGAAGTTATTTTACGTCACAGCACAGAGTAGTTGTTAATCCAAGGCTGCTAGCAAGTTAAAACTTTTTTTTTGGGGGGGGGGATTTTGGTGTTTGAAATCCTTTGTTCGGATTCACCACAGTGACACAAACTCACTAAATGAGACGACAGTAGACCAAAAACCTCCTGGGTCCCCGAGAGCTAAAAACGCTGATTTTCTCTATGGACTTTGGTGCAGGAGAATGAGCAGTTTCAAAACTTGAGTTCCCTGCCAGAAGAAGGATGTGTCACACCGAGTTTTTTTGTTAAGTGGCTAAAATCAGCTTTTTTTCCTTTTGTCCCGACTGGCAGAGTGAGTGTGAGCGTCCAAACATGGCAGCAAAATCAGCTCTGATTCTGTGTTTATGTGCACGTCTAACTGTGTTCTTGACCTGTGACTTCAGTTTAGCAAGACAGCTGCAAAAGGAAGTCCAGGCCACAAACTCAGCAGACTTCACAGAGGAGCAGAAGGTAAATCATTGCATCTCAATCACTCTGGGATTTTACATAAACTCAACTGAACTAAACTCTTCTAATCTCTGGTTTTCTGTCTTCCTTTTGCCCCCAACCAGAAAACGTTAGGAAAGATTGCAACATGCTTGGAAATGAGAAGTACAAGTCTGCAGGTTTGTATGAACATATACACACACACACACACACACACACAAACACACACACACACACACACACACACACAGATCAGTGCCATGTCCACAATTTTGGAAATACTTTAGAGGTCAAGAGTCCAAACTCTTGTCAAACAACAAGGCTAAGAAATGTTTGACTAGTCAACTAAAAAGCAAAGTCTGTCATTTTTAATAATTAAAAAAACAACACAAAACTGAAAACACAGTACAGCTGCACGTCTCTCTCTGTGTAAAAGAAATAATATGATTATTTCAACATTTAAACGTTTCAAATGACACGTACAGTTGCCCTGGGATTACCTGCAATTATAATATATTATACATTTAATAACATAACATAATAACATACATTATATATACACATATATTACATCGTACATTTCAATTAATTGAGAATAGACCAAAACTCCTCAGTTTTAATAATTTATTTGTTATGTGGAGCAAATAAACCAGAAAATATTCACATTTTAAGAAGCAGAAAAATCAGAAAACTTGTTTTAATTATTGAGGAATTGATTTAATTGATTCATCAAATAATTGTTGCATTTTTTTTGTCTTTATTTTGGGCTTTGGCGCTTAAAATGAAAAAAATACTAGTGAGGAAATGCACATTTTCTTTTATGTACCGTATTAATTGTTATTAATTTAATTTATTGAGACAAAATATAAACTTCTTGTTTGTTTAAATCATAAATTAAAAATTTGAGGCTTTTAAAAAAGTGCTGGAGTGTGAGGGTGTGGACATTTAAATAAGATTAAATTGAGATTGCTCTGTGCTCTGCAGTGCACGCAGTCCAAGGAAGAATTCAAGTTAGAAGAACTGAAGAAACTGGAAACCAGTAAGTGAAGAGTGACTGGAAACATGACGTCATCACTGTGTGTACTTTTGACTATTTCTCTGAATATTTCTTTTCTTTTTAATTTTCAACAGTAATCAAAAATATTCTGACATACAACAAAGAGTTTCCTTTTGATGTCCAGCCGGTGCCATTAAGGTAAATATCCTTCACTTTAGGTCTGATGTTACAACTTGTTTTTGATCTCTAATTATTAAAAAAAAATTAAAATTGCATATACAAAAAACACTTGTTTTTAAATATAATAAGTTAAAAAAGTAAGAAAGCCACTTTTCTTCATCACTATATTTTACTGCTGTCATCTCCTCACGCTGATATTTAAAGGTCCAGTATGTAAGAAATATCATGATTTTCTATTATATAGGAAACCAGGACCTGGTACCTGGAGCTTTATCTTTAGTACCTGCTCTGGCAAGGTTCCAAACAAGCTGAGGCAATCTTAAAATCTGATGTTGACAGACAGACTGACGGCCACTGATTGGTCAGAGAGTGTCGTCCCTGGAAGAGTCACAGGAATCAAATCGAACAATGCCAAACTGTAGATCAGTTAAAAAGACTTTAAAATCCCTGAAAACATGCGTTAATCTCCAACATTAAGCAAAGGAAATGTCCAAAATCTCAATATTTAACAGAGGAGTCTGGTGTATTTAGCGACAGCACTGCTGAAAGCTGGCGATCGAGAGCCGAATCACAACCCGTTCAGTGTCAACAATACAAACACATTTATGGGTAGTATTTTCAATTCCTACCATTTAACCCCCCTAAATGTTACACGGTGCACCTTTTAAAGTTTTTGTCCACTGTGTTTGTCAGGAAAATCCTGGCTCCAGGTGAAGAGGAGAACCTGGAGCTGGAGGAGGAGGAGGATGCAGCAGCAGGAGCAGGGTCCACAGAGGCGTTTCCCCCGAGAGCTCCTGGTACCAAAAAAACCAAAACAAAGCTCCAGTTTGTGATGTTTGCCTGCTTGTGTCATTTTGTGTGGACAGTTTGACTGTGTGTCTTCTTGTTCTCTCTGTCGGTGCTGTGCATGGCTTCATGGCTTCATTCCTGCCTGCCCGCTTCATTTGCAGCTTCCAAAGGTACGGCTTTATTGACCGACAGCAAAAGTGCTCAAAAGGGGGTTTTGATGCTGCGGCAAGGAGCCACGGTCGCCATAGTTACTGTACTAATACAATTATAGTTGTAGTGGTTCACAATTGGCAGCAAAAAACAATTGATGAAGTATAAAATGGAGTCTGCCATAATGACAAATGCTGTGATTTCTTACCTAAAGCTGCTAAAACTGGACATAAATCCATATTTAGCATTAAATGCTTACGTTGTTCATTTAAAAAAAAAAATGCAGACGTAAGTAAAAAGAGGTGGATGAGAAGTGGTGTAGCACAGTTTAATCTCTTTATAATTGTTTCTCTTCAGGTTCATCATCATTTATTGCTACCTTCACACCCCTTTTTTGTCCTTCCAGGTACCCTGTTGCCACGGTTACCCTCTGAACCAGGGATGACGTTACTCACGATAAAGATCGAGAAGATCGGGCTGAAGGACGCCGGGCAGTGCATCGATCCTTACATGACCATCAGTGTGAAAGGTAGAAGTGTTATTATCATATATTGTTCTCTGCTAATACCTTATATAATCTATTATATTAAAGTTTGAGGTAACACCTATAAAACTAACACAAACCCAATTTTCATTTCGCAAAAAAAATAAAGGCGCTATAAGAATTATCACCTGTTCTACTTTTTATGAACCAAGTAAAGTGTTATTATTATTCCTGAACCTACAGACATTAACATTTTACGATTTGGTGGACTTGCTGGGAATTTTACGTTTCAAATAAAATATGACCTTCTGCCATAAAGAATACACGACCAAAGAGAGTCCATATCAACTCACAGGAAATGAAATGTTTTCAAGGGTGTGGATCTGTACAATTTACTTTTCTCCTTAAAAAAAACTTTGAATAAGGGTTTTATTTAATAAATCCCATGCTGACGGGTCACAAAAATACTTAGGGTAGATAAAATAAGCTGAAACCTTTTCGTCTTTATTCCTTTATGTGCAGAATGCTGCTATTTAGTTTATAAGAATGCGTGTTAGCTAAAACTGAAAACTAAAGAGGAGCTACGTTTTTCTCTTTCACCGTCTACTTCAAACATTTCCATGACAACTTAGAAGCTGCAAAAAATACATACCAATATCAAATGCATTTGGTACAAATCGAGTTTCCTTTGTATTTCCTTGTCCCTGCAGATGTAAACGGTGTCGACGTGAACCCAGTGCAGGACACACCTGTGGCCACCAGGAAGGAGGACACCTACATCCATTTCAGTGTGGACATTGAGATCCAGAGACACGTGGAGAAATTACCGAAAGGTAAAGGAGTCTTAAACGGGTCATCATACATGACTCCCTGTGAATGGTGTTGTTCTAAAATAACACTTAAAAGGGGCCAAATTATAATAATAATAATAATAATAAAAAAAACAGTCCACTATGTAGTGGTTTGCTGTGTTTAATGTACTTAATACAGACTAAAGTTCACTTAAACTATGTTTAAACTAAAAACAGAGGTATTAAAACAGAATTTCAACTGATTCTGTGAACAAAATCACATTTGACAGAGTTTAATGCTTTGGCACGTAAGAAAATAAAGACAGACTGAGCGACACTGGCTAAATTCAAACATGACAAACAAATCAAGCCAAGCAGAAATTCTTCAAGAAATATAGGAAATTAACAAACTAACCCTGATTATGAAGCCATTCTGGGGGAGACACTACATTTCAAAGCCATAAGTACAGTAGTGATGAGTTTGCTTCTAAATCAACATCTGTCTATCTATGCTAACTAGCATCTATCTAAGCTAACTAGCATATCTATGCTAACTAGCATATCTATGCTAACTAGCATCTATCTATCTATCTATGCTAACTAGCATCTATCTATCTAAGCTAACTAGCATCTATCTATGCTAACTAGCATCTATCTATCTAAGCTAACTAGCATATATCTATCTGTGCTAACTAGCATCTATCCATCTATGCTAACTAGCATCTATCTATCTATGCTAACCAGCATCTATCTATCTATGCTAATTAGCATATATCTACCTAAGCTAACTAGCATATATCTATCTGTGCTAACCAGCATATATCTATCTATGCTAACTAACATATATCTATCTGTGCTAACTAGCATCTATCTATCTGTGCTAACTAGCATCTATCCATCTATGCTAACTAGCATCTATCTAAGCTAACTAGCATCTATCTATCTGTGCTAACTAGTATCTATCTATCAAAGCTAAATAGCAACGAACAATCTATGCTAACTAGCATCTATCTATCTATCTATCTATCTATCTATCTATCTATCTATCTATAAGTGTTCTAAGGGTTAAGGGTAAATGTTTGACCTTAAATGACCTTTTCCAGGAGCGGCCATCTTCTTTGAATTCAAGCACTACAAACCCAAGAAGAGATTTACCAGCACAAAGTGTTTTGCCTTCATGGAACTGGACGAGATCAAAGCGGGACCCATCGTCATTGAATTGTGAGTCAACTGAATTTTTTGAAATCAAAAAACATCTCGGGCGAACTGTTGTCTTTTTGGACCGTGACGCAGTACTCTCTTAAAATCCCCCAGGTACAAGAAGCCGACGGACTTCAAGAGGAAGAAGCTGCAGCTTCTCACCAAGAAACCACTTTATCTCCATCTTCAGCAGACGTTACACAAGGACGGCTAAGTCGTCCCGAGGGAGCGCGACAACCAGAACTTTGCACCTCCGCCGTTCTCACGCGTGCGTCCAGAGAAAACACAGTGTTCACCTCATCGCCGCATCCAGCAATACTTTGAAATCCAGGCTGCTTTTTTTTTCTTGAGCATTTGATGAAAAGTGAAGGGAACTGAGCCAAACAATGACCACATCAGCTCAAGACTGCCATGTTAGTTTTTTTTCATTTTTCATCTGTAGCAGGAAACACGTACACACTTCACCTCAAGTCTTCCTTCACTCTTTCATTGAGGTAAATAAGGGACACAAATCTTTGCCGGTGCTAAATTTGAGACGAGGCTTTTTGGATGATGAGACTTAAAACACTAAAAGAATTGATGGCCAACAATTTGTTTTGCCAGAGTTTAAAAAAATGACACGCATGTTTGCCTCATCGTCCAACCACCACCACCAGAGGAGCGTTCTTGAGTTCTCGGGCCTGTTTATGGCGTCATGAAATATGATCACATGATAAATCAGGGCTTTTAAATAAAAAAACAACCCCACTTTTCTCAAATTAGCATTTCAAATTACACAATAATTACATCAGAAAAGTCAGTCAATTAAAACGCGTCTACATGTCATATTCATTTCCATTTCCGCGCTTCCTCAATGAATGAATCTGCGGCCAACATACTTTTTTGAGTTTTTCACCCTCTCACTTCCATGTCACCTGACGATACATGGAAATAAAAAAATAAAAAATTCCCCTTCCCTTACCTCCGCTTTGGTCTCCACCGTCATCTGAGCTGTATATCGTAGTCTTCCACCGCGTTCACCAGCATCGTGATGAATGTCGCCACGAGGACGTGCCGAGCAGGGAGCTTCATGGATTATAGAGATAAAATAGAGGGATGATTCAGTATCAGTTTGTTTTTATCAAGACATTTTTCAGACAGATTTTGCTTTATTAAGAAAGAGATGTCCATCTTCTGAGAAAAACCAACGCACACACAAATGAGTGTTTGTATTAAGATTGACCCTAAAGTAGTTACATTTAATTTTAGCTTTTATTTAATATAACAGTATAACTCTATAGTGCAGTCGGTGGTGATAATTCAAACTTGAACCTTTTAAAATTTCAAATACAAACAGCCGTAAAGTGCATCAGACAGTTGGAAGTACTTACCAAGTTGTCCAGTAGAGGGCGCTGTATCCATGTCCAGTGACGTTGTTACGTTGTCAGTGATGGTAACATTACGGTAACGTTACCATCGAGAGACGTCTCTAAAGTTATCATAACATTTTTTCATTAATTTCTTTACATTGAATGAATAAATGAAATAAATGCATATATTTGTTACATGCTGCAGACTGTATTATGGTTTAGTGTGGTTTTGTCAGATGGTATTTGATGGTGTAATTATACTGTAATGTCATATAAACATTTTTTTCCTCCAAAATCTTTGCTAAATTAGATTTTTCAATCTCATATGAAAATGAGATTTCACCCTGTAATTCTGAAATATACAGTTTATTAGATTTTATTCCATAGTTTTACAAATGCATACAAATTTAAAATGGATGCAGAAATACATACATTTGTATTTTAGTGAAGGATCAGATGCTAAACAGTTTTTTTTCCTTTATCTGACAGAAAGTGTATTATTAGTATTACTTCACAGATCTTCTAGAGAATATTTTTAATCTGATTGTTGAAGGTTTTTCTGTCTTAGGAGCCATTACTCATAAACACTTTTATTTTGAAACGTCACGTCACACCCTTTTATAAAGGGCTTCTTTTTGTTTTTATTCTGAAAGAAGCTGCATGTATCTGTACGTTATGATTCTTTACTGATTTCACTAAAAAAACATTGAAATCGGATTTTTTTGTTAGATTTTATTTAAAGATTTTTGTAACGTCTCAATATTCAGGAGTGTAAATGAACTGTGAGATTCACTAACAGATAATTATATACCGTGAATACCGTACGTGTGTGTGAAGTACTTCAGTGTGGTAAGAGTGTCGTTTTGTTTTGACGACAGACAGACGGACGAGGGATTGTATTAATGTGTATTAAACATTTACATAATGCATTTAACTTCTAATAAAAATGTAAGAATGAGGCAGCTCAGAGGAGGATTTCACTCATTCATTCAAAGCCATAGGCTGATTCATAAAAACATCAATCGCTGTGACTTCCATAGCTTTACAATATTAAACCTGTCATATTACGTAGCTTATGAAATATCCATCCATCTCTGGAAATAAATGTGTTTCAAGATAAAGCAACAGCATTTTTTATTTAAAATGATAATTTTTTTAATCACACTAACTTACTTTCAAATCAAACCGAACTTTATAATAATGTCTGTTAAATGACGACCTTTCTAATTAACTGAATTTAGTTTCTCTTGTTTCGGATTTTGGGTCAACAACCTGCCTTCTAAGAATTCCGCCAAGAACCAGACAACGAAAGCTCAATTTGAGTTTCAGTTTCTTGTGTTTTTTTTGTATTTTTTTTTTGTACAATACTAAAGCATTTTGTTTACAATATACAAGAAAAAAAATGAAGAAAAAAGCTGAAATACAGACATGAATTGTGTCAAATTCCACTTTTCCACTACATAGTCCCGCCTCGACTCAAGGTTCGTTTTCCATTACTATAGTACCTCCCCAACGTGGGCGGAGTCATCACTGTACGGCTGCCTGAAACTGTTGTGACTTAGTTTTATACGCGACAAACACAAACTAGTGACTTGTGCAGCAGTTGTCTTCGATGAACTGAATCATTAGAATCAGTTCATTAAAAAGATTAGTTCAGTACTTCCCGCATGACCAGAGCACAGACTCAGTCCGACAGTTACTGAACTGAACGGGTTGTGATTCGGCTCACGATTGCCGGCTTTCAGCAGTGCTGTCGCTAAATACACCAGACTCTTCTGTTAAATATTGAGATTTTAGACAATATTGTGCTATATGCTGGAGAGTAACCCATGTTTTCAGGCCATCCACTGCGGTCTGAAGACATCACATAGTATCGGCCCAGCTCGCTTGGAACCTCGCCAGAGCAGTTCCTAAAAATATCGCTCACGGAAAAGCAAAAAAAAAAACATGCTGTGGTGAGTCGAGTTGTGCCGGGACCATGTAGTGGAAAAGCAGCAAAATGTGTCCGTATGTGTCCCTGTCAACACAAACAAATCATTAAATGGGCCAAACCAAGAGTTTTGGGTAAAACTTCAATAGCAGCACAGATGTATGCCTTATTTTTTAAACTCATAATTAACACCGTCACACGCACACACACACACTGCTTAGAGCATGTGTGTGTGCGTGTGTAAAGCACAGACTGTAATCAGTTAATTAACATACCACCAGCTTTTACATTCTTTATTATTAAGAGTTCTACCGACATAGTAAAATAAGTTATACATCTGGCCATCAAATTACACATCGCTTTACAGTTTGTTCTAAATAAACAGCTTTGGGACATTCCTAAGATGCTAGAAGCTAAATATCTCTCCTTTTCTCCTCCGATTTTAAAAAAATAATTTCCACAGGAAATGACATTTAAAAAAAAGAAAAGAAATATTGCCCCTTAAAAAAAACATTGTTATGAATATTTCTTTAAAAGATAAATGAAAATGGTCTGGAATATAATATATTGTTATTGCACAATAAGAAAAGTGGTAACTCTTTAAACTTTATTGATTTTAGACATAATTACTTTAAGGAACATGGTTTTGTTTTTTATTAAACACTTTTAATATTTTTAAAATTTCGTAAGTGAAATATGAAAATAATTATGACCTTTGTTTGGACTGGATCAGGTTTGTTAAAGTGATGAGTTTGGGAGGGGGGGGGGGGGGGGGTAATGGTCGAGTCCTCTGCTGGAGCTGGTGGCGTTTTTTTTTAAGGCTGGACCGTGGCTGGTCTCGCTGAGTCCTGAGGAGCCTCCTGCTTCACATGCATGTCCTGGCCGGAGCTGCTGTGAGCGCCCGCTGAGTTCTGGAGGACATTGGGCGGGACTTGACCATAAGCGTCGCCAGCATATGCCGGTAGGGGATGGACACCTGGGGGCAGGTCCATTGGTGGGAAGGTGTGGTCACGTGGTCCTGGGAAGCGCATGTCAGGAGGGATGGGAGGACGTGGTCCAACAGGCCCACGGAGACCTAAAGAGGAAAAATAAAGGGAAATATTAGAGACGACACTGTGGCTGATGACACATACACAAATATGTTTCTAAAAACGGCGTATAAGGGCATGAATAAGGAAGGGAAACGTTGCATTACAGAATCACCTGGATTTATGTTGGTCGCACGTTTGCTGTTGGCTTTTCACGGCCATTTTGTCTTGCACCGGCTTCAACAACTCATGGAAATCACGATGCGTTCTAACCTGCACTTCCTTAATTTTGTGCAAGCAACAAGCTAATCCAATCCTCACATTGCCAGACTGTGTTGTGTTGGCTGTGTGTGTACCGATAAATTCTCACCAGGCTGTTTGTTTTGATATTATCTTACAATAAAAATAAATCGAAACATGTTTTCATGTAACCGGACTTTATAACTCAATAAAACACAACAAAACTGCATTTAAGACACTAACAGCTTGTGTTAATTCTTAAAAAAACAACAACACTCAAATCAATTAATTATCAAAATAGATTTAGTAATTGATAAATCGTTGCAGTCCTAGTGTGCACATACACATAATGTGAATTTTTAGGTTAAGTGCAAAGTGTTGATAAATCAAAAAGCTGAACATACCGTGTGGTGGAGGCATCGGTCTATAAAGATGAGACGGAGGGGGACGGAAATTTGGTGGAGGTGGACCTCGAGGATCCATAACATGGCCAGGGCCGAGTCTGGGCGGGAATGCATGTCCATTTGCAGGTCGAGGCCCGAAGTCTCCTCCCATTGGTCCAGGCAGAGGCATTCCTGGATGTCCGTTAATTGGTAATGGAAGAGGAGGTAGGTTTGGGTGCGGAGGACCAGGTGGCAGGTGGTAGGGACCAGGCCGTGGTGGTCTGTAAGGTCCGGGTGGTGGTAGACGTCCTGGAGGGAGTAGTGGGTCATGTGGAGGTCCCGGGAGCTTGGAGCCGGACGAGTCCCGGATTGGAGACACTATGAAGGATCCAGGTCCCTGAAGAAATACAGATGAATGCAGTGAATTTTGCTGTAGCGTCATGTGATTTCAAAGATGCTTTAAAATGTAAGTCATGCAGTGAAGAAGGTCCACAAACCACACAGTTTAGTCCCAACAGTGCATTTAGCCAAGACATGATCACATGACCAGTAACCACACACCATGATTTCTTTGACGAAAAATAAACCCACTTTCACAAATACTTGACCTTTGACACACATTCTAGCTTAAAAGGTCCAGTGTGTAACATTTAGGTGGATTTATTGGTAGAAATGGAATACGCTACCAATAAACATCTTTATATTAGTGTATGATGGCTTTAAAATTGAAAGAGTTTGGCAGTGCTTTCTTCCTGAAACCAGCCAGGAAATAAGAATATACGGAATAACCACTAGGGGGTGACTCAGTGGTTTGGCTCATTTCCCCATAGATTTCCATTCTAACTATTTACCACACGATTTGTAACATCAGCCACTGTGTCTCACGACAAGAGGTCAGATTCTGATGGGCAAAGTCAAAGCCGGTTGTCATTTTCAGAGCCTCAGTAAAAGCCTGATATAGAGCCCGCCATTTCGCTGCACCATGATTTTACAGCAGCCCGAGCAGACAAACCAGCCAGTGTTTTGGAGCAGAAACTTACGATGCAAATGTGCAAAAAATCCATCATCTTTTCTGCTAAGCGAAGGCCACCATAGTTCTCGTCACACACTGGACCTTAAAATTCAGTCTTGAATGAAAAGAACCTCTGTTTCTCTCAGTGCCGTGACAACATGTGAAACACACTCAGCCCAAAGAGTTAGGACGGCCCCAGTGAAGCAAAACGCTTTCAAAATCTCTGCCCAGCTTTGGGGATGATGGAGTGCATGGACTTCACACCGAGCACCTGAACTGGAAAACCTCAGTACTCACTGGCTCTGGACTCTCTGTGGAGGCCTCAGCCTGAGCCACTGCTTTAACCTGTGGATCTACTTCTTGTGTCTGTTTTAGAGCAAGGACAATCACAATGGACATGTGGATAGAAACTCTAGGTCTACAGATGAAAGACGAGAAGGTACAGTTAGCATATATGTGACTAGAAAATGACTTACAGATGTGTCCATGTTGGCGGGTGACGAGCTGCGAGGACCCATCATGTCTGACAGAAAAATAGCGGTGTTAAAAGTTAAAATTAAAAGCAACCGTGAAGGCTTACCCATCCCAGGGAGCAGACTTACCCATCCCAGGGATGTGTTTATTCTCGGCGTAGCGACCGTGGGGCTCTGATGGTGGTCGAGGCCCTGAGGGGAGAAGAAAACAAGATGTCGTCAAGAACAATAAGAAAGCTTGGCATTGTGTGGAGTTCTTTCCAGGAAATATCCAGTTGTAATACAAGGCAAGAAAAAAACAAACTATGAAGAGGGGGAAAAGAGTGATTATCAGTGGGAGGAACGAAGACTTGTGAATGAGTTTAAAGGCCATAAAAACTTTCAAATTGAATTTTCTTGTTTGCAACTGCTAACAAATGTTGTAACAAACAGAACAAAATACTGTAATTGATCAAATCATAATGATTATATATAGGGCTGAAGTGTTTTCAGGGCCTTTATAGACACAAATGGAAAATTTCAGTCATTTCATCTGCAAGAACAATATCTTGAAAAAGGAAAAATCTTCACATTCAAGAGAAGAAAAGGAAAAAGCAGGACAAGAAAAAGAGTTGTGGCAGAGGTATCAGGAAGATGCAGGACGACAAACACACTGGGGAGAAATAAACGGAATAAGAGATGGTTTTAAAGAGCTGAAAAGGACAGAATCAGGAGGGCAAAACAAAACAGATTATAGGCCAAAGGTTGAAGAAGAGGAGTGATGTCCAACTATGGTTCAAATCAAAAGAGAAAGGGCGGCTGATATAATCCACAGGGACTCACCATACGGGTCAATTCTTCGCCCCACAGGAGCCGACGGAGGGCGTCTAGGGCCCTCGATCATTATTGGGGGGGAAGGTGCTCCCCCACTGACAGGTGAAGGCCCATATGAATCACCTGTTGATATCAAACCAACCATTTATCTCAAAGGAGAAGACATACACATCGTCCCAGGTTCTCAGAGAAGGTCAAGTACATTGAAATGAGAAATGCTGAACTGTGATAAAGAATTATTTAGTCATAAATATAATACAAAACACAAAAGCAAACGCAGAATATTAGTAGAAAGCAACATTGTGACACCCAAGGCTCCACAGGAAGGGAACTATCCAAAAAAGAAAGCTGCAGAACAGTGTGTGTTTACCTTGGCGAGGACCTGCAGGTTGTCCAGAGTTCGGTCTGAAGAGAGAAGAGCGCCGATCGTTCAGCTGCGAGGATAGCACAGTGAGCCTGTGAATGAAAAACATTGAAATAAATCACACATAAAAGTCAGCTGTCGCAGGTGAAGCTGAACGATCACACAAAAGCCTCAAACACTGATATCTACAGTGTGTTTTTGGAAATTCTGACAATACTTACTTTTCATGGAGCTTGGACAATTCCAGTTTCTCTTGATTCAACGCTCTCTCTGCGTTGCGAGCGGTCACCTGGAGAGAATTTTAACATAAGTGATGTAAAACCATTATATTTAACTTTGTCAGCCGTCAATATGGATGTGTTGTATTTAGCGCATATGAACAAACTGTGTCCATCAATGCAAATTACCCAGTTTGAGTGAGTTTTGTTTTCTTGCTCCTTTATCTAAAACAAAAGGAAAGGCAAAGCAACAAGTCAGTCTTCAGGTACCTAAGACTGAATCATTTCAATATTGAAGAGGGTAACAAGAAGTCTACCTGCTCTTTGTAAACTTCCTCAGTCTTCTTCATCTGCTCCTCCATTTCACTGATGCGCTGCCTTAAAACTTTGACCTGCTCCTCTGCTTCCAGAGCTTTTCCTCCCACCTCAGACAGCATATTCTCTTTGCTGCGTCGCTCCAGCTCCTCCTTGGTTAGTCTCCTATGAAGACACAGAGACAACAGCAATACAGCTTAATCAATATTTTCACCATCATCGTTGTCGTCGTCATGACTGTAGCAACCGTGTACAACACTGATGAATTACTGCAGCAGGCTTCACTTACTGTTGGAGAGCATTTTCCTTTTGATGGTACATTTCAACCATGATTTCATTTTTCTGCTGCAGGATTTTGAACTGGTTCTCCACGTGGCTCTTCTCGCTTTTTAAAGTTGCAATGGCGTGTTCCAGCTCCTGGTGTTGCTCTTTGTAATTAAAAATAAATAAAATACATGTTTCATCAAAGACAGGGAGAGAACTGTATTCAAAGACATTTGTATATGTATGTATATATATATATACATACATATGTATATATATATATATATATATATATATATATATATATATATATATATATATATACATATACATATATATATATATATATATATATATATATATATATATATATATATACATATATACATATACATATACATATATAAAATTGTATATTATATGAAATAATAATAATTTCCCAACATACCTTCTAATCCCTTTCTAGACTTTTCTTCATTCAGGAGCTTAGACATGAAGCGATCACGCTCCTCTTCAACGACTGCAAGAGTGGTCTGGACCTGAGAATAAAGCAAACATGACAATTAAGAAAAACAAAACGACAACAGAACAACAGCATTACACAGGTTCATTACAGTGAGTTTTAATTGTTTTTGTGTCTTCTTACCCGAGAAACATCCATCATCTGTTTAATCCTGTTCTTTATGGCTGTTTTCTTATCTGTCAAATACAGAAACATGCAACTTTAGTTGTGTCAAAATTTGGATTATAATATTTGAAAAAGGTTTGAGTTTGATTTACCTGCTGCTCCATTGGTTAAAAGTTTGTTGTCACCTTTTTGTGAATCACAAGCATCCAAGTCTGCCAGAAGTTCAGACAGCACCTACATTTTTGTGTTGAATTGGGTAGACAGAGACAATAATTTATTGGCGATAAAGGACTGAAATGTACCAAGTAAAATAATGACAGAAAGAAAAAACCCCAGACTGACCTCTACATTGTGATCTTTGAGCACCAAAGAATCCTCCAGATCTTTCTGGGACTTATGATAGCTTTTAATCTGCTCACTCAGCTCCTTGTGTTTGTCCTCCCAGTCCTTAATAGTCACTTTAAGCTGTAAGAAGAAAATAGCATCAAAATGATTCCATTTCATTTAATTTTTTATAAGAGTTCTGAATCAACTCTTTTGCAAAAAACAAAATGTCAAATGAGTGAAATGTCTTTACTTGAAATAACACTATTTCAGTGTAACAGGAAAACAACAACAAAAATATCAGGTTGTCTCACCGTCTTGCTCTCGCCTTTTAGTGCCGAGTATTCTTTTTCAAGACATTTGCGCTGAACATTTCGGGCGTCTTCACGAATCTTGGCCTCATCCAGGAGAGCAGTAGTCTGTGGTAAAAAAGAAATATTTGAATGAGGTTAAAAGCTTAAAATAATCCTCAAATGTAATACAAACAACATTGTGAAAGGATGTCAAACCTTAGTGAGTGCATCCTGAATCTTTTTCCTGCTGAGCTGTAGCTTCTCGTTTGCCTTTTCCAGTTTCTCAATCTGTTACACAGAAATGTACACGTCATGAATTCAGAGAGGATGGATTCAATGATGGGTAAAAAGAGAGGAGGGGAAAAATTCAATTTTTTTACCCTGGTTTCATATTGCATTGAGTTTGACCGCTCTTCTTCAAGTAATATTGCAAATGTGTTCTTTTCCTCAGCGATCTGCTCATTGCGTGATTGTGCCTCCAAAACTTTACTCTGCAAAAAAATAGACAAACGTCACTTAACGTCCAGATTCAAAGTTCAATTATTAATTTTTAAAAACTCAATTAACAACAAAAACACTTACCTCCAGGTCTTGCATCCTTTTCACTGAACTACTAACCGTCTCCTTTGATTGCTTTTGGTTTTCCTTGAGTTGCTCAGTCTTTGCGAAAGAAAAAAAAAACAATTTAAGAAATGATAATTTTATCAAAAGTAGCTCAAAGACGTTTGATAACTTTTACTTCTGGCTCACCTGCTTCTGGAGTTCAGACATTTTTGTGAGAGCATCGTTTTTCTCTTTCACAAGGGCCTGCATTTGCTCTGTGAACCTTTTTTCATCCACTGTTCCAAATTAACATGATGCACACAGTCAGTTTCACATAAATGCAATAGTGTAAATAATCATGCGTGTGTATGTGTTTGGGGGGGTGCTTGGCTTACCAAGGTATTCTTTCTTCTTTACCTAAAAAGATTTTGAAACAAAATAAGTACACCATATAAACATAGTTTATAACTGTCACTGTATCAATTAAGTGTAGTGTGATAGTGAGTAGTGTCCATGTTATCTAGACTGTAATAAATTAATTTGCATTCAAGACAAGGTAGAACAACTAACGATTAAATCTGAGCTAATTCAAATACTTCCAATCATGCATTTTCATTCGCTTGATTGACTGAGAAATTATAACACAAATTTTGAGCACAGACTAGATCAGCAATATCACAATGCTTACCTCAAACACTGTCCTCCAAAAGAAGAGGGCAATGGTTATCACCCCAGCTAAAGCAGTGATGACGACTGCTTGCCAAGGACAGCCATACAAGGTTTCTCCTGGTTTCCACTCTTCTGGCAAAAGTGAAATTATCTAGAAAAACAGTCACAGTCACAATGTTTAAGCATTTTAGAATCAGGAGGAATGAAAGGTTGGTTAAAGGGTTTAATGCAAAATGCTGATTTATAAGTCACAACAACAGATAGAAGAAAAAAATGAATGTGATTATATCATGATTAAAACTACATTTAATTATGATATGCCTTGAGATTGAAACAGAAGACAAAATATATTTAAATTATATACTATAACTATTGAGCTGTGGCGATTGAACGACCTCCAACTATTTTGACAATCGATTTAAGTGTTTTCTCAAATTTTACAGCTTCTTAAATGTTAAGTTTTTCTGGTTTAAATGCATCATATAACAAAAAAAAAATCATTACAACTGCATGTGCTTGTCTTGTGGACGAAAGACATTTGAGAAAATCATCGTTTCAAGGTTTAGGAAACACCAATCAACATTTTCTGAGATTTTATTTAACCAAACAAAAGTTGCAGCCCTAATAACAATAAGACACTTCATCAACGCTGCAAACTCTGACTGCAACATTTACATACTGAGATATTGTGTATTCATTAGCTTGCATCTAAAGGATTACTGATTGATTACTGTATTCCCACCACCAAGCAGACAGAGATATCAGTGCATAAAACAACAATGACATCAAGTACTGCATACACCAAACTATGTCCTCATGCCACAACCAGGTCAGCGCTTTAATCTAATTGATAGAATGAAACACAGGAACAGCTTTAAAAGAACAAGAAAGACTGAACCAACCAGCTCATTAAATATATTTCCTGCCAGAATCACAATCATTACAACAGCCAACAAGTATTAAGGAGTTGCTGCAACACAGTGCTTTATCATCAAGACACCCAAGATACACAACTACAGACCAGATGTGTATACAGTTTAATCTGTCATTAAATGTTTGCAGTCAAAACACCCAAGTATTAAAAAAAAAAGTATTAAAACCCAAGTCAGATGAAATCATGACAACACTGAGCCACTGAAGAATGATATATTTACAGTGCAGTCATGAACTCTGTGCACAGCTCCAACCACAAAGAAACCTTTGAACTGAGCATGTGGCAAAGCAGACTGCAACAAACAAATAAATTGTAATACACCACAAGCATTGGCGATTGACACGTTGTCGTTAACCTTTTGTCAGTTAGTTGAACAACACTGAATTGTGTAATCCAATGTACTTTACACAATTTGACTGTTTAAAGTACCTTTGTTTGCGTCATTGCATTAAATGTACTATACAATTTGTATTATTATTAGTTGTAGAAAAAGTGTTATTTCAAAGTCTACGTTTCAATATAGCAAAGACACTAGGATGTTGTTTATTGGTAATAAAACTAATCTACACAGAAACTAAATACTTAACAAAATACTGACAGGCAATTTTAGAGAGATATACAAGAGATAAACACAAGCTAAGTAAATCGGTAATAATAAGTCCAGTAATTCGGATGAAATCACAATTACAATCTATGTGAATCAGCCATATGCAGCCAAGCTGATTAACACGTCAGCAGACCACTTTAGCATAATAAACACTCTGGGGCTAATATGTTCCGGTTTCCCACTTACATGTTGTAGTTGCTTTATATAGAACACGTAAAAGTAATCCAGCTCCATTACAGGTTGGGGCGATGCGTCAATATCCATTTCTTCAAGTGTTTGATAGAAAAACGGAACTAGCCCGAATAACGTTATGCTAGTTTGACAGGATACTAGCCAGCTTGATAGCCTGTAGCACGCTAGCTATCCCAAAATGTAAACCACTGTTGGGTTAAGGACAGAGTAACGCCGCAAGATGAGTGGAAAATACAAACAAAAACATTGACAACGTGTGGTAGTCGAAATCGGTGGTATATATAACGTGTTGGCAACAACAGCCGGCAAACTGAAATTCAAGACTTGCCGTCGAATTCCATTAACTGTCAACAGCAAGCCGGACACCTTAGCTTAGCTAAAGGCTATACTGTGTGAGCAACGACGTGAGAAGGAGAAGCGATTGTAAGGCTGCGTTGATTCCAGAGTTCGTTGTACGTGTTCCGTTTAAGTCTCATAATGACGAACCAGTCCACTCCGAATCGATTGAAGAGCCACCGGCAGCGCTAGTGACTGCTCACAACTGGCTGTGATGAACCGGTGGATTGTACTTCAGCCCCCAGTCAACAAAACAAGTGTGGCGTTCAGGAAACATCGGAAATACCGTGCTGTTCCCAAACAAACCTTCCTACGTACTTAAACGGGAGTAGGAATCATACTTGGGTTTTGCTCTTACTTTCTACTTTAAAAAAACATATTTTTTGTAGTCTGTGATTAACAACGGAACCAGGGTGTCAAACACTAGTTGATAGCTGGGAATATAATGCAACAAGGTACAGATGTTCAAATACAAATTGCAGGTACATTTGATTTAAGAAAATGTTTTGCAGGACTTTTGTTTACTTCTTAAGCTACTTAGAACTACACTAGGAACACAAGTAGAGGAAGTGTCCCCACACAGGTCATTGCACTCCCATATCTCACAAGAATCACAAAAAAAAAACACCCATCAAAATCAAATACTTTCTTCCTTGGGTCACAACCCCAGACATTTCCCTCCAAATATGTCCCTTCACATACAGGCAAACATTATCCACAAACATATCCTCCTAGAGTCTGACACAAAACAACCACTAGTTTAAGCATTTTTCTGCTTTTCTAATTCTATGGATTGATTGAAATGTTTGCAGTATACTTCCTCTGACTTACCACGATGGTCCAATCTGCAATTTTACTTTTGATCATGGAAAGGATGCAGCCCATGTGAACAACTCCATCTGAGAATAATCCCACTTCTACTTCATGAACTTCAGACACTGATTCCATGGAGTCCAAAGATTCTGGAGAAACACATTTGACTTATTTGTACATTTTAGACAAAAGGAAAATTCAAGTCTGGTTGTCTCATACTCCAAGACAGAAATCTGGCCCTGGGATTGAACTATCTATTTTTAGCATTATGTTAATATAACAAATCGAACATACTCAAAACAATTTGACATCATTATATCACAAATAGTGTGGATTTAGCCTTTAACAAAAAATATTCTTCACTCATGCAATTTATATTACCAACCTGAAAGTGAGTGCTCCACCTCAACACCAAGGCCCACATCTAAAGGTTTTTCCAGAGTGGCTTGTGGGACCTTCTGTATCTCATCTGTTTCACTGAATTCCATCTTATTTTCCTTGTTTTTATTAAAATGTCCACTGTCCTCTTCCACACTGACATCTGGTCCAGGGTGTACTTCATCCAGAACTACCTCTTCCTCCTCCTCTTTTGTCTCTGTTGGCTTTTCCTCATCTGTTATTGTGGTGTTGTCTTCACTTTCTGTCTCAGGGATGACATCAACTTCGTCTCCTTCAACAATGTGGGGCATTTCTTCATTAGCCCTTAATTCATACTTACCTAGAATGCAAATAATGAAAAGTAAAATTGGTTTAGCAGGAAACTTGGAAATATGTAGGTTAACGATGGATTTATTTGAGCAGAATTCATTTGTATACTTTTTTAGAATTCAACATAGAATGAAAAGAAAAGAACACTGAAATCTAAGTTTAGCAACATCTTGAACAGTCACCGTCTGCAGCCAACCTCCAGTAAAAGTAATCTGTAATTGACCTATAAATTCATGTTGTGTAGGTCAATAACTGATTCACGTGAGTTGGACTTTTCAAATTAATATTTTCTACTTTGTGATTACATATGAAGACAGTTGTCTACTAAATTGTGTACTAAATTCTGCCCGAGGTTATCTAATTACAAACGCAGGTGAAATGTCAGGCACAGGACACTGTGCATATGGTTGTATCAAATGGCTGACACTACATATTAACTGCCACACTATGGGAGGCCACTTGTTCAATTTTGCAGTAAGTTAAATGCACTCAAATAGATGATGTCGAATTTCATTTCAGAAATTTTTTCTTAAGTCCAAAAGGGTCAGGTGTCAAACTAAGTAGTCCAATCACCTTCACTGACTTCACAACCAGACATATATGGCTTGTGTATCTTGTTGTTCTAGCAAAGGCTGCAGTTCACTCTTGGCAGGGATGTGAAATCCTATTCCAAATGGTCACTGAGGACAGTTTCAGTTGCCAGGTGTGAACTGTAATTACTTCAATATGGATGAGGACACAACCTGGATATATGAGGAAACAAGATGTTGGACTGATAGAAAATCTAAATTGGCTTTTGAGTAATAAGGTGGCACAAAATACCTGACCCATATTAACTGTTAAAACAGAATATAAAAATCAGGTGCAACCATTAAAAAGAGTCAAACAGTGATATAAATGATTACAAAATTTCAAACCTACCCTGATCAATATTAGAATGATTTACTGTTGTTAAAGGTGTGCTGTCACTGGCTGTTGAGTACTTCTGACGCAGACTGAATGCACACTCCTGGAAGTCGTCCAGTATTTGTGTCTCCTCATCCAAACTGCTTGTGTCCACATGGTCGTAGTCCCGCTTCATGTTATGGCTGTCCAGCATCTTCTCGACCTCATCTAAGATGGTGTTTTCCGAGGCTTCCAGGATGCCCTCGAGTGCAGTTTCAATTTCTTGCGTCGTGCCACTGTGTAACAGACGGGTCGACTGCAACTCTACGTCAAGATCAGAGAACATGGCCTCCAATTTGTAGAGATTTTTCAGACCCAGAAGCCTTTGGATCCTTTCCATGCCTTCTGCTGTGAAGTGGTCTCGCAGCAGAGTAAGTCTCATCACGCTATCACTATATTCGGGCTCTAGAGTTGACACAGTGGGCTGGGTTTCAGTTTCAAGAGCAGGTATGTCAGGGTCTGTATTATTTGATTGTGAGTACAAAAGTGCATTTTCATCTTCAAGTAACTCGTCTTTCTTTAGATTGTTTTCTTCCACAAGCTCTGTATCTTTCTCCTCTATATGTGGTTCATCATGAATCTTTGGACCCACAACATAAGAATCGGTCATTAAATTGTCACTTGCTTGATCAGATAGGTGGTCCTCTAATGTCTCTTTGTCATCTTGAACATCTAAATTGTTTCCATGCTCCTCTTTAGAAAATGTTTCCTGATGTGGTTCAGTTTCTGTACCGACTAATACAGAATCTGTCACAATCTTGTTTTCTTCAAATTCATTGTCTAAATCCTCTTTATTCTCCATTGAAATGCTACTCTCCTCTATATCTGCATTGTCATCATTGACTTCTGAATCTTCGTATAACTCCCCTTCTTCTTCGTGCTCTACAGGTTTAGCTGTTTCAAGATGGTCTTGAGGAACATTCTCTTTTGCATATTCAGTTGTTAGCGGTTCTTCTTCTATTTCATCTTGCTCATCATCTTCATCTTCCTCTGAACTAAAATCTAGTGACATCCTCCCTCCCCCAGTGACGACTGAAAAAACCTTATCTTCAATGCATGTCCACATGTTCTTCTCCTCCTCAGGTGCTGGAGCGTTTGTGGCTTCTTCAGAGAAAGACAATAACAGAGTGTCTTTGATGGCATCAACATTTTCCTCGGGGAGATTGTCGACATCTTTGTTGTCCTTCTCTTCATATGGTGTAACCTTCTTAGTGACATCTTCATTCGTTACGACTGCATCAAAAGTTGTTCCAACTGTAGTTTTTAACTCAAGCATTTGTGGTGTTGTCCACATGTTCTTCTCCTCTGCTGTTTGTGATGTATGATCCTGTGTTTCTGGATGAGCCTCATGCTGTACAGGGGAATCTGATGCTGGAGTGTTTGTGGCTTCTTCAGAGAAAGACAACAATGGAGTGTCTTTTATGACATCAGTGTTTTCCTCAGGGAGATTTTCCACATCTTTGCTTTCCTCCTCTTCATATGGTGTTACCTTCTTAGTGACAACTTCCTCAGTAATGACTGCATCAAAAGTTGTTCCAACGGTAGTTTTAAACTCGGGCATTTGTGGTGTTGTCCACATGTTCTTCTCCTCTGCTGTTTGTGATGCATCATCCTGTGTCTCTGGATGAGCCTCATGCTGTGCAGGGGAATCTGATGCTGGAGTGTTGGTGGCTTCTTCAGAGAAAGACAATAACCGAGTGTCTTTTATGTCATCAATGTTTTCCTCAGGGAGATTTTCCACATCTTCGCTTTCATCCTCATCAAATGGTGTAACCTTCTTAGTGACATCTTCCTCAGTAATGACCGCATCAAAAGTTGTTCCAATAGTTGTTTTCAACTCAGGCATTTGTGGTGTTTTCCACATGTTCTTCTCCTCTGCTGTATGTAGTGTATGATCCTGTGTTTTTGTAGGGGAATCAAATGTTGTTTCTATGGCTTCTTCAGAGAAAGACAATAATGGCGTGCCCTTTATGACATCAACATCGTCTTCAGGGAGATTGTCCACATCTTTGCTTTCCTCCTCTTCATATGGTGTAACTTTATTCGTGACATCGTCATTAGTTATGACTGCGTCATAAGTATTTCCAAAAGTAGTTTTCAACTCAGGGATTTGTGGTGTTGTCCACACATTCTTCTCCTCTGCTGATTGTAGTGTATCATCCTGTGTTTCTGGAGGAGCCTCATGCTGAGTAGGGGAATCAGATACTGGGGTGTTTGTGGATTTTTCAGAGAAAGACAATAACGGAGTGTTTAGGACATCAGCATCGTCTTCAGGGTGATTTTCCGCATCTTTGCTTTCCTCCTCTTCATATGGTGTAACTTTATTAGTGACATCCTCATCAGTCAAGACTGCATCAAACGTTGTTCCAATAGTAGTTTCCATCTCTGGAATTGGACTTCCTTTAGAAGTTAAGACAGTTTCATTTTCTGAAGTAAACTCCTCTTCCTTTTCCCCAAAATCAGATATAACTGAGGAATCTGACTGCACTGCATCTACAGAAGGTGATTCAGTTTCTTCATCAAGTTCAGGTAACAAGGCATTTTGATCATCTTGGATATAATCAAGACCCTCTGACGTAACTTGATGCAGTGTTTCTTTCTCATTGTCCTCTGCCACTTGGATGTGGTCAGGGGTTTCATTGTTTTCACTATCATTCTCCTTTTCTGACGTGCCTAAGAGAAAATCTATGTCATAATTGTTAAACTTATCAAATCCAGTGTCAAAACACACAAAATCGGTTTCCTGGAAAAAAAAGCAGACACAAAAATATGCATTAGAATAAATGTTTACTGTTTAACAGCCCAAATGAACTCAATTATTTAGTGATGTATTTTCATACCTCTGTTGGAACTTCTAGCTCTTTGTCAGTATATCGGTGGTTAACTGCAATAAGATCACTTGGGAAATAGCCAAAGTTACTTCCAACCTATAAACACAAACAAAAAAGGAACATATTAAGGATCATAATTTTAAAAAACAACTCAGAGATGATTCAGAACTGCTTGACTTAAGAAATTGTAACTTGTACTTACACTTCCAGCCCACATATCAGCCCTTCTACCTGCTAGTTTGTAGTACACATAGATAGTTTCTGATTTCTTAAATGACAAGAATCGACAATCTGGTCCTGAGAAATCTTGCACTGCTTTCCCCCGACACAGAAGCACTGAGAGAGAAAAAAAAGTTATACCCAAAAGTTAAAACCGGCAGACAGATGCACACATAATATTGTAGGTTTGCAACAGGTTAGTTTCATAACTATTTTGTTATTTCATCAACAATTATGATGAACATTTGGTCCATGTATTATCAGAGAAAAATACGACTCAAGATTTTGCTAAGACACACCGACATGTCTCCACTTGTCTAACCACCGCTACAAATCCAAAAAGCATTTGGTGTTATGTAAAAACAAAACAAGCAACATACAACATACATTTCAAAAAGCTGTAACCAATGTACCTTCCAACATTCTTAAAACTGATTAAATTGAGCGATAGCTTATCAAAATGAATTTGGAATTGTTATCAGCGCTGATACTGCTCTTTCAAACACACAAACACAAAATGACAATAAACTCATGCGAGTTGAGGTAATAATTACTTGATTACTGATCACTTACTAAGTCTTAACACTTAAGGCCAACAATCATTTTGAGGTTTTGTGAAAACCGATCAACATTTTAGACAATTTTATGATTTATTTTGTAATACAACTAATCAAGAAAAAAACTAGGCACATTAAATTATACTTAAAATAACTGCTAGTTGCAGCCCTAGTGGTGGCAAACAAGAGGTTTCCTCATCAGCATTGTCTAAATTACATATCAATGCTTGTAATTAGACAATAAATACAAACCTTTAAATGACATTTGCTCCTTTTACTTACTGCATCATCTACTAAAGACTGCTCGAATGTGAAACCAACTTTACCTGGTGATATGACACCAGTGTGGCATGTTTCTTTTCACACAAACACTTCACGTTGTAAGGTAGAGGAATTGTATCCCCTTGGGCCAAGTTGTTAAAACGTTGCAACGTCAACTGGAATGTAAACACAGTTAGAGCTAGCTGAACAGCTTTTGACTTTTATTTTTTTAAGAGTTTGCTACGCTGAGAGCAAAGTCTAATTGATTCTGTGTGTCAAGTAACATCGTGATATATTAGAAATGTAACAACCAAAGCCAATGGAGCTAGCAACCGAGCTACCACCGTTACCTATGTTTTTCTACATTAACATTAGCACACAAACCGGCCGGTGGCTAATTAGCCGCTAACACCAGCCCCCACTATCCATGTAGCAAAGGCAGGCCGAAGCCACCAGGCAACCAGCCAACACAGGCTGCGTTTGAGCAATAACCTTCCCTGGCAATTACTAATTACAGCTTGTCTTATTAAATACGAGCAGCGCACAGGTACACAGCATCACAACAGCGGCATCATGTTATCTAAGTCGCCACATATCGACCGGCAACAGGTCAGGAGATAAGGCGCAGTTTATGGCTAGCTGTATTAGGATGAGGGGGGAGATGCATCCTTGGAAGTCCTGGTGAGCTTTCTTACAACAAGCCAGAAAAACTTACTGCTGCACTCCTCATCGGCGCATCTTTTAAGGTCGGAAAACCTTTTCTCCAAGGCCGCTGTTGAAATAAAATTAAATAAAAGTAATAAAAAGCCTTGTCGGTAAAAGTGTTTTGCTGCCATGCTGGCAATTTTTGTTGATGGTGTCGGTTTCAGCAGCTGGAGCTGGAGCATGAGCAGTGGGTAAGAGGAGCCGACACGTCAGCACATGAGATCCGGCTGGGTGTAGTTCATCAGGCACGGATGTTCTGATGGTGAAAATAGGAAATAGCAGTAAGAATATGATATTTTATGTTTATTTGACAGACAAGTGCTGTAAATCCGGGGCCAATGCAACACTCCTTACTCCAAATTGGGAACTTTGAAAACCATGAAGCTTCTTTTTTTCACGTTGTTGATTTAAATCTCAACATGGTAAACCCATGCATCCCACGGGATTTACACCATAAATCACTGTATGTATTAACATTACACAAGTTATGACAGTATTAAGTACATTTAATATTATTATTTCCACAGATAAATCACATAAAAGTGTATAGAAAACACAAAAAATAGATACAAGATTCAAATAAAATAAACAATGAAAAACAAAAAGAAATATGTTGAATAAAAAGGTAAGAACATACGTTTATGCAATGGACTATGGGAACTTATTCATATCCCCACAATAACCCACATCTTAATGGCGTCTGATCAGCATAAACATACAGCCAGTTTCATTAAGTATTTATTTACTTTGAATGCTTAAAAATTTAAATTTTGTATCATATTGTGATTGTTTTCTTCGGATAATTATTACTTTTTTTAATTTTACATAATAATAGGAATGTAATAATGGTCATAATAACAGTTATCATACTGATAATAACAACAGCAATGATAATTGCCTCTACTTCTTCTTCTGCAGGCTGTACACTGCGCGGTGTAATGCTGCCCCCTACAGTTCGAAGTTATTCTCGCATTTAGAAGTTGTCCACAGGCCCCGCCTCTTCCGACTAAATGAACCAATAAACGCGTAGCTTTTCTCTGCACTTCCTTGGTCAGCGATCACACAACACGGACGTTACAGGAGGAACATGTGGGAGGTTCCGCACACAGTCTACATGCTTTTTTAAAAAACTTTTGAGTCATTATCTGAGCAACCTCTGCGTATTTTATTTATACACTTACCCGATTTGTCGTTGGCACATTCGGCTAACAAAACAGGTAGGACCCCATCTAACGTTTGTAGCCTGCAGCTTACGTGTCTCATAGTATATAATTATCTGTTATAGATGCGTATTTGTAGGCAGCCATGTTATGTTTATGTTAAACTAAGCTACCAACGCTTTGAGTTTGAAATGTTACGAATGTTGCCTGCTACAACTTTATTACAAATTAATTAGCCATTGCTAACTATCAGCACCAGTTAAAAATGTCAAAAAGCAGGTATTCATGTGAGCAGTGAAAGACAATATAGTGGCTGCATGTTCTAGGGTTCAGTTCATTGAAATCATTTAAAGTGTGTAAATTAAAAAAAAAATAAAATTCAAGGCACTTGAAAGTTTTTGAAAATCACCCTAAATAAACATGGGACAATTGAAAGCGCTTGGATTTTGTGCAGAAAGAAGTTCAGTTGACATTTAGGTAAATGTCTCTCTCCGCTGATTATTTGAGATTCCATGCAGAGCAATATGCAAAACAATGAACTTTAAGCAAGAGAGAACAAATGATATGATGCCCGGGCTCTGTCTCACCAAAGACAAGATCCAAGTACAATCGCTTGTTCAGATACAGAGCATACTGCAAGTGAATAAAAGTGGACGCCATGGGCAAAGTAGCTCTTACAAGTTGCCCTCCCACCTTAAGCTGTGTTAGCAGAACCAAACACTTCTATACTGCTATACTGTATGATTGACAAATTAATCACAGTACCAATTCTTATTAACAAAGAGTTATTATTCTTTTGCTGGGCCAAAATAATAATCTCTAACAAAACAATCCATATGTGGGTTCTGGCTCAGTCCCTGAGAATGGCTGATACATTAAAAATGTTGTCAGAGTGAAATGTAAATCTCTGCAAGATGTTTACTAATGTAAAAATCTGACTTTTTACTGCAGCTACCTTCAAAGTTTTGTAAGACAGGGTGTCTTTTTTGTTCCTGAAGGTGAAAGTCATACATCACACTGATTGCTGTACCGAGTATGGATGACATTGATAGAGAGCTGGAGTGTCTTCAGGACTCGGATGACGACAGTGACATCTCTGCTAAAGGACGGAAAAAACCCAGGCTTTCTCTGGGTAATCCTATGCCTGGTGGTGAGTTATACTCCTCTCACGTACATACAGAGTTCTGTTCACAACATAGACCAGTTAAATGTTGTATATGTTTGGCTTTGATCAGATGCAATCGCTCCATTGATCATTACAAGAGAGGACTGAGAAGGTCAGAATGTTCAGCTATGTTTATACTTTCAGAGACATCAAGGGAAACGGGGTTTCATCAGAGTACTCGTGTCTGTCTGGAGCACATCAGAGAAGCTATGCTGCACCATAGATGGCAAGAGGCAGCAGAATATATGGCATTTTACCCCCAAGTGTTAGAAGACCTAGATGAAGGCTCCACACCTAAGTATAAAGAGGTCTGTGTGTAATTAAGTTCAAGGAGGTACTGATATGCATGTTTGCCATTCACATGACATGACATTCGCCCCGTCTTTGTAGATTATTTGGAGACTCAGCACCGAGATCCTTCACCATCACCCCAACTCAACCCTGGAGGACTACAACAACATCTATGAACGAATGAAACATGCAGGAGTTAAGCATTACCTGATGGTACGTTATTTACTGTACATCTGCTCATAGCACAGTTTTCACACACAGTTTCTTTTATCGTCCTTGACACCCATCATTTGCATTGTCAGATCAGTCTGGAACATGCCTTCCACCTGCTACTCCACGGTCACATCGAAGACGCAAAGCTTCAGTTTTCTGCCTGTGGAAGTTGGAGGTATGGGAACAACGTGGCTCACTATCAGGCGACTAAACTGATCCAGGCTTACAGGAGTTTGCTGGATTATGTCACCTGGTGCGACAAAAAGCATACACACTCCTACACTGGTAAGGCAATACATAGCTCAACACCCTCACACATCTTGGCATCTATTATTGATTTGTATCACTTACACTCGACCAAGGCAATGTTTCATGTAATGTTATACTGCCACCTAGAGGGCAGACCCAGAAGTTAAAGGAACTTTATAGGGGACTATGTTTGAAAAACTTTACTTGTCTATGTGCATTCTTTTTGCCCTCAAGTGGGTTTTGGATTGTTTTCATCAAAATAGTTTACTCCTCTTTTTGTTTATTTGTTTACTTATTATGATCTTAAAGCACGGCTTGTCTTCCTGTTGTTTTTTTGTTGTTTTGATTTTTGGCTGATTATTTTCAGTCGATCAAGACGACAGTGTCAGCCGAGAGATGAGTAAGTACTTCAGACATGCATCTGCGAATCTTAAGGAGATTGTGAAATACCCCGGTGTCTGGGATCCCTTCATACTGAGTTACGTTGAGGTAAACATACAGTATTTCCCCAACTGTCTGATGAACTAAAAATGAGTACATTCATAACGACATGTTTTACATTAATCATCTCATGTGAGTGAACAATAGGAGGGTTTAGCCCAAAAACCATGCTACTATACATTTTGACAGTCTCACACTGCTGTGAACGAACACGTCGAGAAATTAGCTTTTTGCCAAATAATGTTATCATGTTGTAATTCCGCCTCACTGTGCTTCTTTATTCCTCACAGATGCTGGAGTTCTATGAGGATTACGACACGGCTTTGAAGGTCCTGAATGACTACGCCTATGACAACAGCTTCCCACCCAATCCCAACGCCCACGTCTATCTGTACCAGTATTTAAAGCGGCGCGATGCTTCAAAAAAGAGACTGGCGAAAGTGTTGAAGGTGCAAATTAAAATGAATGTCACTATATTTATTTAAATAATCACAGGAGAAACTGCACGTTTCGGCTTGTATCTTTTAAAACTGTACTTACTTCTGTGCTTCAGATCCTCCGTGCGTTGGTCCCAAGCCATGAGTTGATGTTGGAGTACAGTTCTCTCCTGCTTCAGTCTGGTAAAAGCAGATTAAAATTCAGAACCCATCGCTCACAATCTTATCAGTTAATTCATTTTTAAGAATGTTATCATCTGATTGGATCCATTATTTGTTTTTCCCCTTTAGAAAAAATAACTGATGTCCATAAAGCTTTAGGAATCGTTTTGGACATGTTGGACTTTGCCTGCTGGAGAAACAACCTGGACGTGTGGAAGCGCTTAAAGGCCGTCATTCAGCAATTACAGTGTACAGAGTACGTAAACTAATGTTCGTGTAACTGGAGGTTCTGATTAAATATTTAACGGATGCTGTTAACGCCCGTTCTTGTGTGTATTAATACACACAGAGAGAACTGGAAGACGCTTGTCCTTGACACAATGTCTGGAAGGAAAGACTGGTGGCCAGTGCTGCATTTTACGAGCTTCCATGCCAGCAAAGACTCCGTAAATCCAGAGCTGATGGAGGTGAAAGCATCGCTGAAGAGAGTCCTCTGTCCAGGTAACCGGACCTTGCATTTTGACAAAAGTAGCATTTCTAACGTGCATAAAATATGATCAGCTTCTTATTAAAATCCAATTTGTTAAATAGCCACAAAATATTGGCAGGTATTTTATTAGCTTCTGTGGTTCATGATGTCTTTTTTAAACTCTTTATTTAGTTTTGTTTGTTGAGAAAAGAACAACGGAAGAGGAAAAGAGAAAAACGTGGGGCAGAAATTCTAATTGTAAGAGCACTGTCCACGTCTGGGAATAGTGTCCTTTCCTCCAGTTTTATTCAAAGTCAAATGTAATTTTCTCCATTGTGTAAATCTCTTCGTAATGTCCATCCATTGCCTTAATTCGGGAGCATCACTTTTTAACCAATTCCTGGTAATGGCCCTCTTAGTAGCCACATTCATTATTTTGAAGAGGCACCCGTCTTCTTTCAATCCCAGATAAAGAACCCCGAGGGTCCCTGGGAACCTTAATAATTTAAGATGCTCTCCAAAAGTCTAATAATGTCATCTCCAGAAAGGTTTTAGTAGTAGTTGTTGCAGTAGTACCATAAGATATGAGAGTGATTGGCTCCGCTGCCTCCAATCTGTTCACTTTAAATTTTGAGGTGTGACAAAGAAATTCTGGATCTGTGGCTCACAAATAGATTTGTCTTTGTTGATTAGTGAGATATTTTGAGATCCACACAGGTTCTAACATTTTTGCCTCGGTACATAAGACACTGAGATGTGATAGACCTCTTTAATGTCAGTTCATCGATTTCTCTCTTTCTATAGATACACTTCTGAAGTACACTGCTGAAGGAGGAACCAGTACAGAGTGGACATTAGGAGGGAAGAGGAAGCACTGAGTGTTGCTGAAGTAATGACAAAGAAAGGACAAACTCATAATGGACAAGAACCTTCAAATATCTGCTCTTCACATGAAGGGGATCTCTTTCCTTTTTTGTGTGCGTTTCCAAAGGCAGAAATTAACATACATACATATTATTGTGAAATAATGATGTAAGGTCATTATAGCTGTGAAAATATATATATAACCATGAGTTTTATCATGAAGACACAAGCTGCGTCGTCCACTGTGTGGAGCTGTTGATCTGTGTGTCTTCAGTAAGCAGCTGTGGGACATGCGATCACCTGATTTTTGACAGAAACTGAAAATTATACAGCTCTGTATCTGCATATACATTTTGCTCCTGTGGTTTCTTCTGTAAACATATTTAAAGTGAGCCGAGTCTCGCTCTGCCCTCAGCTGACCTCTGACCTGCAGAATGGAAGGGTTTTAAGGTCATTAGTGAGTGAGCTCCACACACAGAGCCTGAGGAGTTTTTCTCTGTGCCAAGAGTCTACACAGATCCTTCAACAACATAACTTACATTGGTTTAAGTCAGTGGGACAGAGGCGGTTGCTGCTAATAGTAGGGCTGTGTAATATCAAGAATATGGACATTCAATATACTGTATATCCTGATACGGTGATGATGCATTATATTGCTGGACAATATTCAATTACAATACTCCATATATTGTGATATAATTTTCTTCAATGTCAATTTTCAAGATTTCTATATTGATATCACATGAATGCATTGTGCCAACACACTTTGAGTCACAACTCCAAAGTGTCAAAACCACAATTTTCGTTATCATTGGAGCGTGAGCACTCACACAGCGGTGTGAGGACCTATCAGAATTCCTGGATTGAGCATTTTTGACATACTAAATGTACTAAAAACTGACGAAATTTGACATGCAAATCAGAACTCAAAAAATTGAAATGCGTAAAAGTGGTGCAAAACAGTTCAGTGGCGCCCCCAAAGGTGAAACCTGGTAGGACAAAGATGGCATTAAGTTGCACCCATTTTTACGAAACTTGGTGTAAACATGTCACAGCCCAAGACGAAGAAAACAGTCTATTAGGACAATGCCCTCCACGCAACAGGAAGTCGGCCATTTTGAATTTGGCGTCCATCTTAGCCATTTGCCCGTCTGAGCACGTTTATCGTAGCAACATAATAAAAAGTGTCAGTTTGTACTAAATATATCAAAGATGAAAAGTTTTCAAAAGGTGCAGATTCAAATAGATTCAACTTTCACTGTACATTGACCGATCTGCTCTAAACGTAATGCCTGACACAGGAGACACGAACACGACCTGAACACGTCTACGAACTTGGCCTGTAACTTTGATGCACATTGACCGAGCTACACAATTCACCGATCTACACAAAACTTCCTAAGTGAGACAAGAGACCTGGCCAGAAATCATCAGCACATGAATACTGAGTCAAGGATATAGCACCACCTGCGGGCAGGGCAACTGCTTGCAGCTTTAATTTGATTAGAATTTTTGGGCTGCATTACCCAGTTCATATTGGTATACTAGCAAGGTGATATATAGCAATTCCCTCCAAAACAGGCTATTTAGAGAAAAGCTCATATAGTAAAAATAAGTAAGAGCAGTAAAAATAATGCATAAACAATATACAGTGTCCTAGTAGTGAGAGAAGTGGAAGGTCTGGCTGAAAGCATGCTGCCAACTATTGGTTGGAGGCGGTTGGCCTTTATTTTTTCACAAACAATGCAATGCAGTGTCTTTTGTATGAAACAGGCTTGTGTTTTTGATGCCATCTATTAAAAAAAAGGAGATATTTTTCTACGCAGAATTTTTCTACAGGCTCGACCGTACACTTGGCCTTCAAACACTTGTGGTGTTTGTGTGCCCTCGTTTGTACTACACCATGAAATAAATGTTGAATCCAGCAGTATGTCAATTTAATAAGTAAAAGAAAGAAAAAAAAAGGTAACGATTCTGTTTCAGCCATGCAGCAACTCAGTCAGGCCTCACGTGTAGCTGTGTGTGTGTGTGTGTGTGTGTTGCTTTGCAGTCATTACATAAACCAAAGCCCTAAAGCACTTGCCTGACCACAGCTGCAAACGGGATCTGAGAATAACTAACATGAGGATTAAAAACCCATGGAGCAGGCAGAGTCAGGAGTGGGTCACTGCTTTGGATTGTGTCCTGGTTGTGACCTTTTTTTTAGTGCTTTTGAATTTTTAACATCACTTGCATGTTCACAGTTGAGGCAGTTGTTTCACTGTCTCCTGTCATAAAGTGGCTCTGTTGTGAGTTCACCGTCTTCCCTCAAAGGCACCTTGAATATTCAGGGCCTACATTTTTGTCCAGGGGTTTCAAAATGGAGATTTTAATGGTCCTTTCAATCTAACTCACTCGTGTGCCTCTCTGTAAATGAACTTAATTGTTTTGATTGGTTCAGACAGCCCTTTAATCTCCATCCTCATTTATGTCACAAAATTAGTATTCCGTTGAATACTGTGGAATCAAAACATGCTCTAAATAGATTATGTCATATCAATACCCGAGCACAATAGGAAACTAAGATGTGCTCTGGTGTCAAAAACCTTTAGTATAATATCGATCACTACTTCAGGAAACAGTGGCTCATATCTGAATCAGGTTTCTACTGCAGCTTCACTCTCTTGTGTCTCTTAGGCTGAATGTTTGTGTTATTTTTCTTGTATTCATTTGTGTATAATAAATCAAAACAATGACCTGCCTCGTTTGGGTTCAAAATTCCCCATGACAGTAGCACACATAGTGGAGTGAACAATCTGACCTAAGAAGAAGGTGCACTCACCCATTAGGGATTGTTACAGTTAACAAAAAATGTCCCGATAACAACCATCTTTGCCATTGTTGTGTCCTGAAGCAGCAGCAGGTGTCGGGGACACTGTGTGCGTGTTATCTGTTCACAGTTGTCTGTTTTTATATAAAAGACTGCAGATTGTAACAAAACTAAC
Source organism: Solea solea (assembly GCF_958295425.1). Lineage (NCBI taxonomy): Eukaryota > Metazoa > Chordata > Actinopteri > Pleuronectiformes > Soleidae > Solea > Solea solea. Next base: position 14,897,394 of record NC_081150.1, on the reverse strand, counting down.
AAAACAAATATTTCGATGACAGAGAAGCTGGTGGCCAATTTCCTTTTTCTGCTATGCGATAAAATATAATCGTTCGATATTAACACATTCTTCATTTAATCCCCTTTCACACTTGGTTTTTCAGTGATTTTCAACGGCAGGTGAACCCACACAAAGAAAAAAAAGGTGATTAACCCCGTGGGTTGTTATGCCCCGGTGTTTTTTAATACCCCTGCGTCACCCTTGCATGAATTGTGATTCTGTGGATACACTGGAAACAAAATGAGCGACAGAAGTAGGAGGAAAAGTAGGAAGAAAAAAAGAGTAAATAATATATACATGTTTTAGTCTCAGAGACCCTCATGTAAAATAAAGTGGTGGACAATGAATGAATTAACATGAATTTTAGTTTCTTAGAACCAAAAATGTACATTTGTAGGACCAAGATTTGTTTTGTTTTGATTTGTTGTTTTGTACATTTGTTGGTCAAGACACAGTGAGGAGAAGAGGGGGGCAAATGGACGGAAAACTATCTGCAATTTTATTTATTATCTGAAAATATATAAAAGTCCGGTGAGTAAGAATTCGGGGCAAATAATGGTAAGACTGCAGATTATAACAGAGCAAATCTTTTAAAATACAAAAGTTTTAGTCCCTGCGACCCTCAAGTAAGATAAAGTGGTAGACAATGAATGAATTAACACTGTGTTTTAGTGACGAACCAGAAATCTATAATATGTAACATTTGGGAACCTCATTAAAGTCCCTTACCTAAAGTAAATATTAAAGGTTTTATTCTAAGGCTATGAAAACCAACAACATTTTTGATTTAAATCAGTTATACGCTTATACTGTACATACTAATACATTTCATTTCTGCCACTGAACCCTCCTAAATGTCTACACACTAGACCTCATACAAACAATTGATCCAGTATAAGCAGAAAGCTGTATTGGTACAAGCACCGTATCGGATTATGTTAAATATCATCATAACCAAACTACACATAGGCCTTTAATATGTACGGCATTTTGCTCTCATCCTCCAAAGTGATGACCGCTGACGATTATTAATTTAATGCGCGCCTTAATTCACCCCCGGTGTTGACTGAAAACACAGTTCTCATGTTTGCTGCAACAGTGTGGGAGAATTATGGCTGGCGGAGAGTGCATGACACATTTAGCAGCTGCTGAGTTCATCCACTGTTAACGCCGGTCACCGCCGAGACGCCCCACTGCCTCCAGCAGCTCGTCCGAGTGGATGAAAAGCAGTGATGTATGTTCATCTGGGAGCACACCCCAAGGTTGTGGGGACATAGTGAACTGTAAAATCTATCAGGTAGAAGAAGAAAGAGGAAAAAACGGTCTCTGTAGGCTCATCTGACGACTCTAACAGGCCCTTTAAAACCTCGTCTAGCCCAGGGAGAAGTTTACTGACGTCTTTGGCCGAAACCCCACGGTGAAACTGACAGGCTTAATAATTGTTTGTGTAATTAATCATCAGCGCATGTTGCAGAACGAATCTGTTTGCTACAGGAGGAAAATAAAACACAAATGGTGTAGCTGGAGAGACATTTTAATTTTGTGCCTGGGCGTACAGAGGAGGCCGGGATGTTGCTTTGCGCTACGAAGTTGATATTAATTGAGTTTTTCCCTTCTCTCGCAGTGTCACTACTTCTTGTTCTGAACACACACACACACACGCACGCACACATACACATACACACAGAGCCACACACACTGCAGTTGGTGACTCAGGGTCTCGCTTGGTTAGTCTGCAGGGCTCGGAGGATTTGTAACCGAAAATCCAGACTTGTGCAGTGACAGTGCAACATCTCAGTAACTCTGCAAGACATTTGAAGTCTGGCTTGTTTTTTTTTTTTAAAAGTGGGGGGTGTGGAGGGGGAAAGGAGGAAGACGGAGGGGGGAGAGCATGATAATTCAACCATGCAATTTGGACTTAACATACTGATGTGTTTGCCAGCACTGCATTCTACAAGGCGGACAGAGAGATACAGTAAAAACTGAAAAAAAAAACACGAGGCTGAAGTAAATACGACCAAAGTAGATCAAACTGGAGAAATGAAAAGGGGGAAATTATAATCTGACTCATGAATGTAAATCCTGCAGAGGTCAGCTGAAAGCTGTAGTGTGTAACTTTTAAATATAAACAAATATAAACTGTTATGGCGCTTTTGCACTATACAGTTCGAGCACGACTAACGATACTAAAGTGTGACGTCGATAGACTGCTGGCCACTGATTGGTCGGAAATTGTCGCCACTGAAAGAGTCATGAGCGCGACGTCCGACACAGGAATCAAACCGAACAATGCCGAACTCTAGATCAGTTAAAAAGACTTAAACAAATTCCAAAGATATGCCTTAATCTGCCACATTTAGCAAAAGAAATGTCTAAAATCTCAATATTTATTTATCAAAGGGGGCTTTGTCGTTGCTGTTCAAAGTTACACACTGCAGCTTTAAAGTCTTATCCTAATTACATTTGCTATGGCGCAGAATGACCAGCACATACTGTAGCGGGTGTATTCCAAACCGATGACGACTCTTTTGAACAGTGCGATAACAAAAAGGCTTTCGACACACTTAATATACTGGCAGATGCTAAGACAAAAATTTTGCTTCGGGGGAGACAAGTCGTGTGGAACTTCAGGGAGAGGGGGAAAAAGCACACACACATGCACGCTGACACACACACACACACACACACACACATACACAAAGGTTTCCCAAAATATCCTCCCAATTCTGCCTGTGAAGTTGAAAGTGACAACTGCAAAACCTTTGTTCTCGGTGTGCAGCTGCAAAAATAGCTTTCAATAATGTATTAGGAGAATAAAGAATGTGAGCTGATTTCTACTTGGGGGGTGTGGGAGTGGGAGGGTGGGGTTGCAGTGTGGAGCTCTGTGTACGAGCCAAGACCAGGGGTTTTCTCTACTGTGCACCGACTGTGGAAAAAAAAATAAGAACTGATCCTCCAGACTTCTAAGATTGCTCTACTTATCCAGGGCGGAATAAAATATTTGCCTTGAAATGAAAAAAAAGGCTTATCCCCCTGTATTTACGTCAGATCTCTTATCTTCCATAAAAGAGGCAGGACAATTACTGCACTGGGATAATTATGCAGGACTTATTCCTTTAAGTTTTTGCTTCCACCTACCCCTCCTCCTCCTCCTCCTCCTCCTCCTCATCCTCCAAGCGGAGGACAATCAGTGCAGAACAGCAATGTAATGACTCTGAAATGCAAAGCACCTTGACCAATAGAGCATTCACCTGAGGCTATGGAGGTTTAATTTCTTGCGTGCCTGAGTGTGATAAGTGGCAGTCCAAATGCTTGCGACTTTCCTTCAAGCTCGGTGGAGGCCAGCCAACTGGAGCACAAGTGAAAGAGAAAAACAAACACGTGTGAAAGTTGGGAGAAAAAGAGAGGATTCCAGGCAGGCATCAATTATTAAGACCAAGTGGGGAAAAAAAAGAAGCCGGGACAGTCTACAAATGATACCTTTTTGCTTGGGCTTTGTTCGCTCGCCTGACAGTATCTTGAATCAGAATAAAAAAGTTTGCATCTTTAAATAAAAGGGCAGGTGACAAACGCTCTCGCGTTTCATGGTGACAGAGTTTCTGCTGCCTTTGCCTTCCAGGTTCCTGCAAATGTGTGGAGGTCGTTTCCAATCCCACCGAGTCATCAGAGTGTTGTGTCTCTGTGAAGTTGCCACAAAGAAGACAAAAGGAAACATCCTGAAATGTTTCTATGTCCATAAAATATTGTATTTTTTCTCTGCTTACATTACATGATCCGTCTTAGTCCATAGAACGCAGAGCATAAAGAGGTGGTAACACTTTATATTAAAGAACCATTAACTAGGAGCCACGCTGTCTTAAAACAAAACCAAATAACCTTGATGACATCAATAAGGTTGATTTGTAAAAGTGAGAAAAGCTCAGAAACTTGTGCACTTTAAATGAAACATAGTTTTTATAAAGCCTTTCTTGTCTTGTCTCAATAAGGTGGTGCATGACAATATAATGGCCGAATTCCATTTTGTTGCTTGGGTTTCAGTGACTTGGGGCCACAGCATTCATTTCCCAGGACTGTTGAATACAATGTGGATGATACGCAAGTTACTGCATAATAATACACTATGTCCCTGACTCTAAATAATGTGTATGTTTGTTCTCATGTCTGAGTAGTTACAGTCCTGTGGGGGCGCTGCAGCTACCTGCAAGTGACATTTTGTCTTTTCCTTGTTGTTGTGAAGTATCCCAGCTCTAGCTCCACACACATCCGTGAGGAGGTATTCCCTTTGAAAAGAAGGATGACGAAGAGTCTGCGTGTGTGAATGGCCTATGTGGAAGGTTGCATTTGCTTTTCACTGTACATGTGGGCGTCTTTTGTTGTGGAGTCACCTGACGTCACCTTATAATTCATGCCCTTTTTTTCCTCTCTCCGAGGCTGTGTTATGACTATACAGAACAGGATAATGCTGCCCATTCAGTAAACATGTAATCTGAGGTTCCCACTCCACATTATAGTCCCATTTTCTTTTTCTTTTTTTTTTAAAAGAACTGATGAAAGCTTAATGGATATTTATACTACTTGAGAGGTGATGTCATCAAGGTGATATCATCCACCACCCACACACTTAACCAAATCTGCAGAACGGTGTTTCTTCACACTTGTTGAAATCCTCTGAAAGTCTACAGGTAGAAGAAGTCGGTGGGTTGAACGCAGATTCTTTGAAATGGTTTTCCAGAAACCACCCTGTTAACTAAGTGCACCGCACTGACTCATGCCGACGTGTGTGTGTGTGTGTGTGCCCACTGACTCAAGCTGTCCTCACTAATCTGTTATTCTGCAACAGCCAACGAGTAAACAGCGAGTTTGACCTGACCCAAAGAAGAAGCCCAGTTAGTCGGCATACTGAGGTTGCACAGTGGGTGATTGTGTGGTCGGTAAATGCAACAAAGCCTGGTGCATTTTAAATGAATGTGGGAGCTGTTGAGCGTGGCCTATCTGTCTGTCTGTCTGTCTGCCTGTCTGCCTCTGTGTTTCCACCTTGACTCATCCCTCTCTCAATCAGTACTTCCTTTCACCCCCACGTTTATCTGGATGGCTGTTAGTTATCAGCGTGTTATCTGTCACGAGGACATGTGCTGCCTAAAGGGTCCGGAAGGTGTAAAACAGGGGTGTCAAACTCAAATGACCTGGGGGCCAATGAACATCTAGTCTGGTCAAGCAGGGGGAAAAAAAGTGGAAAAAACAACTATTAAGTAGCCGGTGGGCAATATAAGATATTTATTATGATATTAGACAGAATTGCAAAGTAAAAGTGCTTGTTTTGATATAAAATGATTCACAATAAAAACATACTTATGATGCACAAAAACGGAGAGTTAAATAAAAAATTTAGCAAATAATGACAAGGATAATTGTGATTAAAACAGCTTAAATATATGGAATTTCACGTTGAGTGTAATAAATTTAATAAAGCAATGATTACAACTGAATGTCTTATTACTATTATAATACATTTAGTCATAGTTATATTCTGTCTCTATTCCATCACCTCGCACAGTGGTGAGCGGGCCGGGGGGCCGCATGTAATCGATTGGAGGGCCACATGTGACCCCCGGGCCACCAGTTTGACACATGTGGTGTAAAAGATCTTTATCAAAATGAGGCTGAACTCTAAAAACCAAGTGTTTGTCCACTTGGCTTTTAGAGAAAATGCCAACAAAGTAATCGCGTGTCTGTCCGCCTCAGGTGTGTCGTTTGTCTAGTGCTAATTAGCAAATGTTTTCATAATATGCAAAACTAATACGATGAAGTAGGCAAACAAACCTGTGAGGGAAAAAATGGTTGAAATAATCAAACGTTCCAGGAACAAGCAGCGACTTTTTCCACTTCATGTTTTTTATAGACTTCCTCAGAAAAACAACATTGTCAAATGATCTCACTGTATGTAACTGATATATTGAAAGGTTTTGGGGGATAGAATGGCTTTGTGGTTTAGTTATTGATGTATAAAAAAAACAATATCTATGTATGGCGATATTATTTATTACTGCCAGCAAATATTAGTTACTTCCTTGTAAAATATACTGTATTGATTTTTACACAAAGGGCTTTTTATTCCACAACTAGACATTGTAAAAATTGATTATTGGTGATGTCCAGCAGGTCATACATGACTCAAAATTCACAACAGCATCCATGTTGAAGGTACTGAGGAACCATGAATGATACAGGCTTTAAAAATATATTTCATAGTTTAGTTTGAGAGTATCAAAAATACAGTATATCGACAACAAAACAGCTGAAGACAAAAGAACTGAAGCTTTGTCTGCTCGTACATTGTCATCGCTTGACCTCCCTTAAACTGTGTGCTTTTCCCTTTGTATCCAAAAAAGCTGTGATGGTGTAATAAAAGCCGACATTTCAGCACTGGCCTTTAAATGTGCAGTTTGTGTGTCTTTGTGCTGTGTCTAACTGTGTGTGTTAGGTCAGATTAACAAATAGTAAGGCCCGGTGGTGGTCTGAATAACCGCATTAACCGGAGGACAATGGGAGCGTGGGACTAAGCCCTTTCACAACCTGTCTGACAGCTTGTAAGCGTTGATGTCACCCTCTGACTCAGGCTGTTACCACCGCTGCCGTCACCCTGGACACTGGGATGCATGACATCACCAAATGACACATATCACTCCTGAAAACTGCCTCTCTGCTTTCATTTAACTCTTCTTTGTCTCCAGTCATTTGCATACTCATAAGCCTTCCCGCGTCGAAGGGCTCTCTCCTAATCTGTGAACAATAAATATGTGGAGAAACATTGCAAATCACGCCGCACATCATTTATATGCAGATTTATGTGTAGTAATACATTTGTCATCAACTAACTAGGTCCTCCCTAAATTGAGCTGGAAGCATAAATTACATTAAACGAGCAAACTCAGTTGCTTTTATCTTTCTCCGTCACAAAAGAACCATGAGAATTGTACATAAAACCAATCATAAAGAAGCGGCGAACCCACTCTTCATCAAACTGAAAGCACTCAAGTTTTTAAGATCTGGACCAACTGCCCGGATTATGTGCAAAGCTAAAAATAACCTAAGAACAGTATTTAAAAGTTGCTTTAGTAGGGGGAAAAACAGTATGACCTGAGAGTTACAGGCTTATTTTACAGAAATAAGTGAGAACTGACCTCAAAATATCACTGGAACAAAAATAGCTTTAGTGGTTAGCATAATTTCTGACGAACTATATTTATAATGCTGGTTGTTTGTCTACTCTGTCAAGTTCCTGGTAGTTGACATAGTGGGTTATTTGTATTTAATCTTTACTAAGGTGAGTTTTATTATGTTCAACAGAGCAGTACAGCATATAGTCGGCAGTAGTTGATGAAGGCTACATACTACGTACAGCTGACTACATACTACATATAACTGTTTATATACTACATACTACGCACGACTGACTACACACTACGTACAACTGACTACACACTACGCACAACTGACTACATACTACATATAACTGTTTATATACTACATACTACGCACAACTGACTACATACTACATATAACTGTTTATATACTACATACTACGCACGACTGACTACACACTACACACAACTGACTACACACTAAATACACCTGACTACGCACAACTGACTACACACTACGTACAACTGACTACACACTACACACAACTGACTACACACTAAATACACCTGACTACATACTACGTACAACTGACTACACACTACATACAACTGACTACACACTATGCACAACTGACTACACAATACATACAACTGACTACACACTACGCACGACTGACAACACACTACGCACAACTGACTACACACTACATACAACTGACTACACACTATGCACAACTGACTACACACTACGCACAACTGACTACACACTACACACAACTGACTATACACTAAATACACCTGACTACATACTACGTACAACTGACTACACACTACATACAACTGACTACACACTATGCACAACTGACTACACACTACATACAACTGACTACACACTACGCACGACTGACAACACACTACGCACAACTGACTACACACTACATACAACTGACTACACACTATGCACAACTGACTACATACTACATACAACTGACTACACACTACGCACAACTGACTACACACTACGCACGACTGACAACACACTACGCACAACTGACTACACACTAAATACACCTGACTACATACTAAATACAACTGACTACACACTACGCACAACTGACTACACACTACATACAACTGACTACACACTACGCACAACTGACTACTGTGAGCACAGAACATATAATACACATAGTTACACTTTCTCAAAAACACCCTAGTCGCACGAACATGACCTGATCTGGACTTGTTCACATATACTTGTTGAAGCAGTCACACACATCCTCACAAATGGCCTTGGATAATCATGCACTCACTCCCCCTAACTTCTGCCTCCTGTTTTTCATGCTACATTGACGCACACACAAATAAGGCGGCGACTCATCAGATACAATAAATCTGTATAATTCTTACTCCGTCTTCTCCTGGTCCTCCTTTCACCGCATTAACGGACTCGGACAAAAGGCAAACGGCTGTTTGACCTCAACACTACACACTACGCACAACTGACTACACACTACGTACAACTGACTACACACTACGCACAACTGACTACACACTACGCACAACTGACTACACACTACGCACAACTGTCTACATACTACATACAACTGACTACACACTACGCACAACTGACTACAAACTACATACAACTGACTACACACTACACACAAATGACTACACACTACGCACGACTGACTACACACTACGCACAACTGACTACAAACTACATACAACTGACTACACACTACACACAAATGACTACACACTACACACAAATGACTACATACTACGCACGACTGACTACACACTACGCATAACTGACTACACACTAAGCACAACTGACTACACACTAAGCACAACTGACTACACACTACGCACAACTGACTACACACTACATACAACTGACTACACACTACGTACAACTGACTACACACTACGCACAACTGACTACACACTAAATACACCTGACTACACACTACGTACAACTGACTACATACTACATACAACTGACTACACACTACACACAAATGACTACATACTACGCACGACTGACTACAAACTACATACAACTGACTACACACTACACACAAATGACTACATACTACGCACGACTGACTACACACTACGCACGACTGACTACACACTACGTACAACTGACTACATACTACGCACAACTGACTACACACTACATACAACTGACTACACACTACATACAAATGACTACACACTATGCACAACTGACTACACACTATGCACAACTGACTACATACTACATACAACTGACTAGACACTACGCACAACTGACTAGACACTACGCACAACTGACTACACACTATGCACAACTGACTACATATTACATACAACTGACTACACACTACATACAACTGACTACATACTACACACAACTGACTACACACTACGCACAACTGACTACACACTACATACAACTGACTAGACACTACATACAACTGACTACACACTACGCACGACTGACTACACACTACGCACAACTGACTACATACTACATACAACTGACTACATACTACGCACAACTGACTACACACTACATACAACTGACTACACACTACGCACAACTGACTACACACTACATACTACGCACAACTGACTACACACTATGTACAACTGACTACACACTATGCACAACTGACTACACACTACACACTACGCACGACTGACTACACACTACGTACAACTGACCACATACTAAATACACCTGACTACACACTACGCACAACTGACTACAAACTACATACAACTGACTACATACGACATACAACTGACTACACACTACACACTACATACAACTGACTATATACTAAATACACCTAACTACATACTACGTACAACTGACTACATACTAAATACACCTGACTACATACTACTTCGGGTATGTTCAAGTCTATAAAGCATATAATTATAAAAGCCATACTGTACTGTACTGTCATACTACTAATGTGCGACCCACATTACCTGTAGCTGAGGCAAAAGGTCAGACAGTATACGTTCTGCTGTTCATTGTTTAAGCTAAATGTCTGTTCCCTGTTTAAATGGCAGATCTGTTATTAAGCAGCCAACCCAAGGTACATTTTTACATTCGCTATTCTGAGCACTCACAGTGTGTGGGGACACTTTTTGTGACAGCCCCAGCAGCTTGTGGAGAATAATAAAAGGAGTTGATACTGAGCCCTAGTAGTGACTGTCTGTGGCCCTGAAGACAAAAAACCCCACTCTTGAATAATGTTTTCAGTGCTGGTGCAACGAAGAAGCCCTGTAATTTGACACTAGTGTTGCAAACACTACACATCCACTTTATTAGGCACACCTGTTCAACTGGTTTTTAAAGCAAATATCTTAACCAGCCAGTCACACTGCAGCATTTCAGTGCATTTAGTCATGTAGACAAGGTGAAGACGACATGCTTCAAACCAAGCATCAGAATAAGGGAGGCAGGTGATCTAAGTGACTCTGAATATCCATAAGACCATCTCTAAATGTCATACCTCAAAGTAAATGGGATACAGCAGCAGGAGACCACACCGGTTGCCACTATATAAGGTGTCCTGCGTACGTAATAAAGTGACCAGTAAATATGTACGTCTCTTGTTAATTTACAGTATTATCGTTACCGTAGATAAAGTGACGAGCAGTCGATTCCCATATTTGGAGACAGCTGCCAGCGGAAGGTAAACCTCACAGCCTCTGGATCAGCCACACAGGGCTGAAAGGCCCTGAGCTCCATGCAGCAGGTGACCCCTCTGTCCTAGAAACCGTTGCTATTTAGAATGTGATTAGCGACGGGTGCTGAAAGAGTCACCGTTATTTATATTGTGTTATCCCTGTATTTGTTTCAGAGGTCGAAGGCAGCAAGTGCTTTTGTTAAGTTGCTGCACTGCAGGGTCACGTCTGAAGAGGTTTGGTTTATAACCCCTGCAATAACGTTTAATAAACAGACACTCTCCGTGGGCGATGGGTATAAATATTGGTGGACTTCATCATGTAAAACCATCCATGTGTAGGATACGCTTCCATTCTAGAAGAGGGTCATAATTCACTTGGGCCGATGCCACGGGGCAGAATTTGCCATCATTGATTGATAATAACCGTACATTTCATTAAAGCGACCACAGGATCCTCTCATCGCTGGTCATAAGTGCGAGTGCGTACGTGAGCAAGTGTGAGCGAATGTTTAGACTTTTTTCATCATTAACCAAACAATATTTGGTTGTTGCTAAGTGACCGTGAGGATGAGTCACGCCTCCCCACAAAAGGGACATGCCAGCTCGAATGAATAATACTGACCAGACGAACCCAACTCAGAGAAAATAGGGTTGTTATGAGTTCAGTGATGGAGCTGTTATTGTTAGGTGTAAACCACACCGCTCTCGGTAATCTGTCACAGTGACCGACCACTGCTCACAGGCCACATTTAAAGAGACAAGCTTTTCCTTTTTTTTTTCTTTAAAAAAAAAAAAAAAAAAAAAACATAAGCTAAAGTCAGTAGTTTTTAAGGTCAAGTGTGTAAATTAAGAAGGATCTGGCAGCAAATAAATGAATTTACTACCCTTTAGTATGTTTGTATAACTACTAAAATACACTGATACGCATTCACTCGTATCAACAATGTGTCACTAGCGGAAGGTCGGAGTGGGTACGCAGCACTTTTATTTCTGAGCCGCATAAATTCAGAATAAAGATAAAGATAGAGATAAGAGAATCAGAATAAAACATTCCGTGTCGTATCCCACTTCAAGGAATACTTCACTGATTTGCATTTAGCTTTGTATTACTAGAATAGGGGTAGAATTTTCGAAAAATGTTACTTCCCAACTTCAGTTTCCCCCGCGTTGAGAAATATCTTAATTCTTTTTTTTGTTACGCAATCCTAATTCCGCACTTTTCAGACCCACTCGTAGGGGGACGGGACCTCATTCCCAGAATGTAAACAGTGTCCGCCATCTTTGCTAACAGTTGCGCTAACACTGGTGGCCAGGTAACAAAGAAAAGAATGAAGATATTTCTCAACTCAGGGGAAACTGAGGTTGGGAAGCACAATATTTAAAAAACACTGCCACTATTCTAGTAATACAAAGCTAAATGCAAATCGGTGAAGTATTCCTTGAACTACATCACGGAAAGAATCCTTGCAAAGCCCAGCGCCCTCAGGTTTCTTCAGTTGGTAGAAATACTGGTCTGTTTGTCGTGTTCACAACATATACTGTGCATTTCCTTGCGAGAATGACCAGCGTATTTTGGGGGTAAGTGTATAATCTCTCTAAAATAAAGACGGTTTAGTTTTCATGAGACTTTTTCATGTTCTATGGGAAGGGTGTTGCTAAATGGAGGGCCGCCATCTTGTATCGCCACAAACAAACTAACCAGAGGGTGTGTTTTGTGTTTTGAAGCATACTATACGATACAAAGACAAATGACATCCTTTCATAGTTCCGGGATGCATTTGGGAAAGTCTTGTCGTCGTTGTTACAATGTGCAATCTCACCATTAGGTGTCACTAATTCTTACAGACTTAGACAGACTTGTGTTAACTCTACTTTTAGGGTTGTAAAATGGCTTTGGAGGAGGTAGCATGTATAGTGACACATTTTGTGTTAAAATCTGATAAAAACCCTGATTCCATTTCAGGTTTCCGTTCATTTCACACGATATTATACATCTAAAGATAACCAATAACTTCTTCTGGGAGGAAAAGTGCTAACCACACATGGGGACACTTGTTTTTTTTTCATCATGTGATTTCTCTCAAACTGTCAAACTCAAGTTTGTCATCTTCTGACAGTTCGCACAGCAGTAGAGACGAGAAATCGTCTTTCCACTCGGTAAATCAAAAAGTAAACAAAGGCAGTCATGGTGTGACAGTGTTTCTGAGGCAGGAACCATAATAATGCATTGTCTGACTGGACTGACACTTTTTTCCTCTTGTGTTCTTTTTTTGGGGGGAACAGTGACAGTCAACACAGCCTAAACTTTAATGATGAACTGTGTGTTACTCGAGGAAACCGTGTCGGCGCTTGATTAAGCGCTCGCTCGCTCAATTAAACCGCTGTAGATTACAGTGAAAGGGGGAAGAAAAACAGACAAACCCCAGCTAGGTTTTTGATACTGTGTGTTGTTCTGTGCTGCAGAATAATGGATAAATATGCAGAAAGTAGAACGACCATAGGTTGACAGGCTGTTGAGTCTTTGTCAGTTGGACATGCTGGACATGTTGCTTTTCAAGCTGTTCAGTCTGCAGTGGGCCCATCTGTGCCGTTCCCTCTCAGAAAACCGTCAGTAGCATCGTCTCTTTTAATACTCGGCACGGATAGAAGGAGAAAAAGGTGAAGTTGAAAGGCCAGATGGGATGAAGTGCTGCTCGGAGCAAAGGGGGGGGGGGGGATTTCTTTTTTGCATATTAAAGACTAAAAACAACAGCCATTAGTAAATCTAATCTGTAATTCAAACCCAGTCCCCTGAGTCTGTGCAGAATGAATGTGTGTATGACAGCGAGTTTCTATGGTTACATAAGGTTAAGCTCTTCCTGTGCTGCTCTGAATGTGACTTTGAGTCTGATGCACCTTGCTGAAGACAGGAAGTGGTTTGGATGTTTGATCTGGGCCAGCGAATATCACGACACCATCGCTCACATTTTCCATTCTGAGCAACAAAAAAAAAACAGAAAAAAAGAAGGGGGTTAACCACTTGGCTGTGTTTCACATGGTGTGACATCTCACTCCATGTTAATGATCTCTACATAGATACACAACGCCACAACTTGTCATGTTTTCCACGCGCTGACATTTATAAAAGGCAGACGGTTGGCTTCTCTTTCTTTTTTTTTGTATTATGTATCAAGATGAATAACAATAGACTTTACAAACGTCTACAAACATTTCATCGTTTTAACGTTCACCTGCTCGCAGATGATTGGTACTGATGTAATCATGTGAGTTTTTCCATTGTTAGATTAAATGTGGGGACACAGATAATTAACACAAGCTGTACAAAGAGAAAATAATCCATGACAAAAGTTATGGACAGGTGGACACAAGGCATATTGGAATATTAGATAGACATTATGGGTCATTTAAGACAAAACTTAAAGGATAACAGTGAAATAATATGTTTATATCAAGCTAAAGTGATGTTATATAGCTTGTTGTTGTCTTTTTATTTGTCTATTTTTTCTAGTTTTGATGACCACTCAAAGCTGCCTTATGCTACAGTTTTGCCATTCACACCCATTCACTCGCATTTTCTATCACACGTCTTTCATACTCATTCACTCGCTGCCAGGTTAAGTGTCTTGCCCAAGGACACACCGTCACGTAGACTGGCAGAGCCGGGAACCAAACCCACAACCTTCGAGTTGAACGCCAACTCGCTCTACCACTGAGAAAAAAAAAAGAATAGAATGGAGTCCTTTATTGATCCCAAACTGGGTAATTGTGTAGCAGAATAACATAACATCACGTAAGGATGAGGAGTGTAATGAATAATAATAATAATAATAATAATAATAATATGTAGTAAACTGTAAAATTATGAATTTACATGGGGCAGGAATGCCTTCCAATGTCTGTTATAACACCAACTGCATTATATTTTTTAGCCTCCTCTTATATTTTTGTGTCTTCTGCCACTATTACATCAAAAAATTAATGTATTCATTTTTTTTTCTCCATCCGTGGCCTAATAATTACAAGATTAATGACGTTCCCATAGTTTATGATATTGAATTATTAATTATTAATTATTATTAATGGACCACTTGTAGCAGTGGAAATAGGACTTTTCTGTTCTGAGGTTCTTCATGTAAACATAATTAGTGTAATAGCACATGGTTATGGTTGAAACTGGGGGAAACTTTAATAACTTTGAGCAAGAGAAAAATTCCCAGTTATACCAAACCACACTGAGCTCCAGATATGAGCAAGGGTTATGATCTGCCTACATCGCTCATGCTGTAATGTGTGTGTGTCACAGTGTATGAGCACACTTTCTCAGAGGCTACAGTAACAAGCAGTGAGTCCTTCTTGAGGCTTGATTTCAAGGTAATTCTGCGTCATTGCTCCTGGTCATCATCATCAGTCACATCATTCTCACAGTGTTCTGAGGTAATCGCTCTGTTCTTTTGTAATGCAGCTCAACGAGCAGCTTATAACAGCAGATCCGGAAACTGTCGGTGAGAAATGAAAACATTGCGGTTTGTCTGTTTGACAAACATTTGGACGGATGAAACCTGCCGCACAGGCAGAACTGGTTTGAATTTACATAACTGCTCAGGTCACGCTTGCATCCGGTGTTTGAATTCTCAACGGATACCTTAAATGTTTGGTACCTGCGTGCTTCATATTTACAACCTTGATATACAGTAGCATAACATCTATCTCTTTGACTGAAGATATTAATGGACTGTTTTTACCATTTACACAGTATTAGTATCATTTATATTGTTACATCATTCCCGTCTCAGTAAGTAAATGCCAATGTAATAACTTACATCTTGTTTTTTAATGACATTTTTCTATAACTATATAAAGTCTTGTCCTTAAATCCTTAGTAAATGTATAATGAGCGAAACAATGTGTAAGTTATGCTGCACTTGGTTGCTGGTGGAGTTAGTGTGGGGTAGTTCAGTGGTTTGGGGTCAGGCTTCTTTTAAGTGGGCGGCGAAATGATTCACACAGCATTAAAATAAAAATAAATACACGCACATTTTGATGTAAATGTTAGTGTTCATTTTTTTTTTTTTTTTTTAATGGACACTATTTTATGAAGACATTGGATGGACAAATGGAAAGTTGTGTCATGTTCTCTTTATCTTACTCTTTCAACCAAACACTGAGAGTGTTTATCATATTGTTATTATGGTTCACATAATGCCACTATCAAATTTATTACAATGTGTGTTTGAAATGTGTCAACATTTGCATTTATTTTTGAATACCTGTGACTGAAATAAACCAGTCACAGGTATTCCTGATGAACACCATTTCTAGAGTGTAAACCGCAATTACAGCAACTTATAATAGAAACGTTAGACATTAATAAAAATGTCCCATGTTGACACGAATTATAATTACTCGACAACTCCGCCATAAATGAAGTGGAGCAACAAGTTTCCTCTGAATATTTGTGTGTCTGTACATTTGATTTGTCTGAGAAGAAGTGGGACAATAAACTAAAGTCAAAATATTCATGCATGTTTGGTTGTTAGTCACTTTTCCACTTAACTTTCCGTCTCTAAATGAAGTAATGTTGTTTTCCTTTAGGCCAACCAGACATTCCTTTATTTATTTCTGACTTGTACAACCCAAAATACAAGTTTTTTCCTTTTCTATCCTATTTTAAATGAATTATTTCACATTCACATCTTGTATTTTACAGGAATAAATGCTGACGCTGAGCAATAAACAACGTTAAACATTAATAAAAGCTTCCACGTTAACACTAATTATAATTCAGACAAAATGACTCTACATCTACTCTGTAAATCAAGTGGAGCAACGGGTTTCGACGAATTTCCTCTGTATATTTGATTTGAGAAGAAGTATTCATGCATGTTTGGTGGTGAGTCACTTTTCTACTTAACTTTTAATCTCTAAATGATGTTTTGCTTTAGCCCAACCAGAACATTTTTAACTTTTACTTTCTCTCTGACTTGTACAACCCACAATAATATCTGTTTTTTTTTTCCTTTTTTAGCCAATTTTAAATGAATTATTTTTTGTTTTTTACAGAATTGAATGCTGACACTCCGCAATAAAGTGAGAAATATTCCTTTTGTGGTCCTGAACAGGACACCACAGGCAGGCAGTGAGTTCACTTGTACCCTTTATCACAGAGTGAAACCAGAGGCACTGGGAATCCAATCTGAACCAGGCTTTGATCAGCTGTGTCCACATATAAATAACTGTACCGGGGGCTAATAATAGGAGCAATAATACATGCCCCGCATTGTTTCAGGTTGCCAGAGAGGATAAATAGAGCTGAGATTGTGGTCGGAAGCCAGCGAGACCCGTTCACCACGGCATGGGTCCTGTCATAAGGGAGTGTACAGTCAGCCAACTGGGCACTTGCTTAATAACAGCAGCTCCTGCCAAAGACACATACTCATTACCTCCCCTAATAATGTGTCACCTCCCCTCCCACCCCTCCAAAACATGCAGGACAACTTGTGTTGTGTCACACCAGCAAGAAACTCGCCTTTAAATAGAAAAGTGAAGTGATATTTCGTTTAAATATATAAAATGAGAAACAGAGGAAATGAAGTGTGTCGCCTGTCTGCAATGTGTGTGAGTCAAAGCAAATGTCATTTAACACTAACCGGGGATGACCTCAGCTCGGCCATAAACGGCAACAATAAGACAAAGTGTGTGCGCTGTCAGGTGAGTTTAACAGCTGTGTCACACAGCACTGGTTAATATTTAAGTTAGTGTGAGTCATAATGAGGGTAAACTGCACTCACATTGCCTTTAAGAGTGGTGTGATGTATTAATGGCCTGCTATTAAAATCCGGACGGCGTGCTGACACACTATAACCTCCATCAAACGTTTACTGTGGGTCCGGATTCTTTCGTTCTTTACGCTCCTCGTTGCAAGCGACCGAAGTGGTGAGTGTGACACTGAATGAGAAACAGATAACCGGCTCTAAAGTGAGTCATCTGGAGAAAAGGCAGCGAATTCATAAGAAATTTAGGTGCTTTCATACGAGGAAATGCAAAATTGATGACGTGTTCCTGCAGGTGAGGCTGGTTGGTTTTTGTTTACAAGCTCTGCCGGAGGGATATTTTCCCTCAAACATTTAAAATTCTACAAATAGATTTGTATCTATACAGCAAACATTATTTAAGGTTGACACACAGGTCAGACTGTGTGTGTGTGTGTATGTGTGTGTGAATAGCAAACAGAGTTCAAAGGGTGCTGTAATAAATACTGAATGAATGAACAATGGAATAGTTTACATATACTAAGAAGTTTGTTTTGTATGCATATACAACAAGATGTACATGCTAACTTACAGTGTGTATGTATACTGTAAATATCTAGCCTGTTTATAATGTACGTTCTTTTTGAACTTTTTATAGTCGTCGTAGGAGCTAAAAACCTTTACTTTAATTTGTATTTCTCATTTTTAAAGACCTCCCACCTGTTCATGTGCACATGGTTTTTTTAGACAATGAGGGGGAGTTTGGCTCCGGCCCGTTACGCTATTAATATCCGTTATAGATCTTAGGTTTTTTTTGTATCGTAATATTCATTCTCATCTGTGACAGTTTGTCGGTGATCACTTTGTGTAATAAACTGCACAAACTTAAATGGAGTTAAATGGCGTTTTCATTTAGGATTTAGAGTCGCTACGGTTGTATTGTTAATATCTTCCTATATTGTACTTCCACATATGTGGAAACGCATGTTTATTATATATTATCTTTACTGTCCTTGCTGCTGTGACTATGTAAATTTCCCCTTTGTGGGACTCGCCAAATGTATTATTCAAAGGTAAAAGTAAAACACCTTACAGAAGGTTCACTGCATGTGGATTCAAAATATGACTGTCAATCAGTGATTTGCATAAATACAGATGTAGATAAATAGATGTCTAGCCTACGATGCATCAGTGAGGCGTCTAATCCGTCCCCCAAATCACTCTGCAACATCTGACAACAACCACAATCATATATACAGCCAGAATCATAAAAAAAAAAACCTACCTTCAGAGACAAGAGGAGGGGTCCTGCAGCAGATGGTGTGGCCCCCACGGATCCATGAAGTCAGTATCATGGAGTCAATCTGGGATTACACAAGGAGGAGGAAGAAGAAGAAGAAGACACTGAGGCAGAATCTCAAGATGTTGGAAACAACAACCTTCCTGCCAAGTACCTGGAAAAAAATGTATGTGAGGAGCAAATTATGCAGCTTTAAATATCAACTTAGTTTAGATTTATTTTGTTGATTTATTGCACTTGCAGTTAAAACCATCCCTGGTGTTGTATTTTTAATCGCTTGTTCCTCAATGCCCAAAGTATTTAGACAGACACAGAAAGTCAAAGTCACACGATAGATCACATATATGAATTCATGATGGAGGCAGAAGTGGATTCACAGTTCCTGTGTGCCATGATGTCAAATGTGAATACACAATTTCCATCACATGCTTTGGAAAGGGAAGGGTGAAAGGGGGAAGTCCTCCATTTGTTACAATCTGCAGTCTTGCTATTTCTTACACACTGGATTTTAGGCAGGTGTACATCTTATTAGAAGTAACTGTTAAGAATGTGGTCCCACACACGGTATATGAAAATGGAAGTAGTTTTTCTGGTTGCGAAAAAAAACTAAACTCACATTTCTAAACCTTGAGTTTCGCGATTTGACAGCACCACGGCAATTTGTGCAGATGTTGCCTGCAACCGAGCGTCTGTTGGATTACATCAGCTGTCAATCACAGTGGTGTCCACTGTGCCATCCTTTTATCATCTATTTTCCTCGCTCCACGTTCCAGTGAAGACCTCAAACTAGTAATTGGGACATTAACTCCACAGGAAAATGTTAATTCATGTTATAAATCAAGTGAGAAGTCGCTCGTTAGCTCTTTAACTGACTTTAACTGAAACAGAGATTCAGGGGGGATTTAGGGGTTAGGGGTTATTTACGTCAACGACAAAACTACAGAAGAGGATCAGGGCCAAATGTAAAAAATGTAAAAAACAAACAAACAGCCTGTCATGTGAGATTAAATTAGATCTAAATACACTATACAATGCAATGGTGTGAACCATTGCCTATATTACGTCAAATAAACTAAAGTATCTGTGGAACGTGATCAACTCTTCTTAAAATATAAAACCCAACATTTTACACTAATGGCGACTACGAATAATTTACGTGTATATCTATATATTAAATATAATCTGTATAAATGTGTGTAATATAGATATAAATGTACGTGTTAATGGTGCGTTTACTTTAACTCGTCATCTACTACAACACAGCTCTGTTGTGTTCTTTTTACGAGCAGCACGTGAAGGCACCGTAGCTCCTTCCTCGAGCCTCCCGGGGAGACTCGTGATTGGCTGACAGTGACATCATCCTCCTCCTTGTATGTGGGACTGACGGCGTTGAAGCTCCTCCCCCTTATCCTCCTCGTCCCCCTCCATCCACACAGCGGAGGCAGCGGGCTCGGCGAGGCCACGCCCATCGCGGGGGTGGGGCCGGACCTTACTGTACCAAAAACGGTGCAAATGTAATATTAATGAAGTCGCGCATTGGCTCAGAGTGGCGTCAATCCGCGCGTGTAGGCTGGCAGACGTGCTCCCGTGTTATTTCTGGGGGGAGCAGCAGGGTTAAAGTACTAAAAAAAAAATGTTGCCGATCCACAACACGGGGATGGACTGAATGGAGGCAACGTTGTCCGCGAGCGAGACGAGCGAGAGCAGCATAACAGTCGTTCATCCATCCACAGCGCAGCGCGAGACTCTCCGGTAAGAAGCACATCCGAGGCAAGTTTGAGTGATTAAATATAATCCGAGGCACAAGTTGTTGTTGAAATGCACAGTCATAGAGATTTCTATTATTAATGACGAGGAATTTTAAAAATTGCTGCAACCGTTTTATTCTTAATTGTATCTCAATATTGAGATAAAAGTTAAACCCCCTCCTTTTCTTTTTTTTTTCTTTTAAAATACAGCCATGTCATATTTCTCTCTATATTTTACATTTGATTATATATGTAATTCATGCTGGTGTGAAATTTTTGGTTGGATTTCCTCCAGTGATCCAGCTCAGCTCAGCTCGCCTCGTCCTCAGAAGCCAGCTCACACATTCTCGGCACGTTCTCATGCCGGTTTCTTCAATGAATTTTTGGCCATGAATGATTTGTGCTGAGGCTGAACCTGCAGCGATGGCCGGGACAGGCAAACAAAAATGTATAAATAAAATAAATAAAAGAGAAGAGAAGCTCGGCGGGTGTCATTTACGCAATGTGCCACGATGACATGCTTTTTATTTTAATAATTTTTTTTAAACAAACGCTCAGGCTGCAGATCAAAAGAAAAATGCCACCCCATTTATTTCTTCTTCTTTTTTTTTCATGTACTCAGACTTTTCCATCAGAGGGGAGAGAGAGACCAAACTGCGGCGTGGCTGATGCAGTATTTTATTTTCTCTCTCTCTCTCTCTCGCTCTCTCTCTTTCTCTCTGCAAGCTTTGGATCAGAGAGTCCAGGGTTGGAGTGAATAAAAAAATCCAACATCACACACACATGTACAGTATAGAGCTGGGGGATGATTCACATCAAATACAGCTCCAACTGCAGACAGATTAGATGATTCCACTGTGGATAAATATTATTATTCGTGAACAGTTTGTCACAAGTCTTCTCACCAACTTGGGTGTTGCCCTGCAGGTGTTGACACTACTAATATTCGGCTCCAGCAGCCGTTGTCTTATCTGCACGTTGATCAAACAGACAAGAGGTTGCATGGCCCTGTGTGATCACTCTCGTCCTCATGTCTTCCTTCTTTCTTGTTGTCCCTCCCTTTACAGAGCGGCTTGTTGAGTTCTCCATAGACGTCCAGCCCTCGGCCTCCCCATGCCTCCATCTCCTCTCGACGACAGAATTGTGGTGGCGCTGCCAAGGCCAATCCGACCTCAGGAACTCCAACTGCGCCTGGACACCAGCTACCTGGACTCCATCGCCAGCAGCAGCAGCAGCAGCAGCAGCAGCAGTGTGTGCAGCGAGAGCAGCGAGACAGTAATCAGCACCACCGTGGTGACGATCCGAGCGACGGCTAATCTTGTGACGTATATGCCCTCATCCAAGGGCTCCACGCGCTCATTGTCGTGTGGATGCAGCAGTGCCAGCTGTTGCTCTGTGACTACCTATGAGAAGGACAGCCAGAGCCTCAGCCACAGCCCGGTGAGCGCCAGCAGCCCCAACCTCAGCTATGCCACGCCTCCCACGCCGATGGTCAGCAACCACGAGGCACGAAGCACCCCCAGCCTCACCTCGGGAACTCCAAAGGCCATATCCACCGTGAGGGTCATCCATGCCAACGAGCTGGCCAAGCGCATGACCTGCTGCCCCATGGGGCACCCCATAGGGCCAGTGCCGGTGATCATCGACTGTCGGCCCTTCATGGAGTACAACAAGAGGCACATCCGTGGGGCCGTGCACATCAACTGCTCCGACAAGATCAGCCGGCGGCGGCTGCAGCAGGGCAAGATCACTGTGCTGGACCTGATCTCCTGCCGGGAGGGCAAGGACTCCTTTAAGGGCATCTTCTCCAAAGAGATTGTGGTTTACGATGAGAACACGGCGGACCCCAACCGGCTCACCTCGTCCCAGCCGCTGCACGTGGTCCTGGAGTCGCTGAGAAGGGAGGGCAAGGACCCCATCATCCTCAAAGGTAAGGTTTGATGAGGATTTTTGTTGAAGAACATTATTTATATTCTGCATCTTTCATCTGAAAACAGGCTCCGCCAAGCACTACTATCAGACCTGACTGAGGGAGCGTTTGCGTGTATACAGCAGTTGCACAAAGGCGGTTGGGGACAAGAAGCATTTATCCCGTCAAAGAGCTGAATGATCAGGGTTTTCTGAGCAGTAGAATTCTCCTCTTTTTGTGGACACTTCTTTGTGTTTTCAGTCATACTCCAACCCGTTTGCCGCCGTCTCACTTTACTAATGCAGTGTTGCTGTTGGCTACTTCTGTCTTGACATAAAACAAATCACTTCCTGTGTGCAGTGCAGGAATGTGGCTGGGCGACACAAGACCTAAACACTGCTATACTGAGAGAGAGAGAGAGAGAGAGAGAGCGCGAATACATGTGGCACCAATAGGAACTCATTTAACAAAAGCTAAAATGTAATGTGCATTTGTTGATTTTGAAAAGTTCTGCACCACAAGACGGGGAAAGATTGATTCCCCCTATTAAAAGAGGCAGAAAGATACATTTTCACAGGCCTTTGTCGACTCTGGCTGGAGTGAATTTTAGTTTAAGAAATGTGAAAACAATTGCGTGATTGAGCCGTTACAGAGGTTCAAGTGGAAGTGGAATACAAACTGATATGTAAAACGGTGTGAAAGCAAAAGCAGTGGGCGAGTAAAGCTTCTAAAGTTTCTAAATTTTGACCTTTACTTTACTTCAACAAACCTCTGGCACTGGTTACACTCTGTCTACCCTCACACATAAACACACACTCACTGGCCACTTTGTTAGGCACACATGACACATATTAGTGTCCAGTGTGGTCTTCTGCTGCTGTAGATGACCACATCTTTAGAGTTCAGAGAGCTTCATACCGTGGTTGTTAAACGTAGTTATTGGAGTTACTGTTGCCTTCCTATCATTTCATTCTCCTCTGACCTCCAGCATCAACAAGGCATTTACTCCTGGAGAACTGCTGGATTTCTCTCTCTTTTTTTTGGACCCCTATCTGTAAACCCTGGTAATGGTTGTGTGTGAAAATCCCAGTTGATCAGCAGTTTCTGACACACTGAGAACAGCCCTTTTGGCAACAATAATGCCACATTTAAATTCATTTAATTCACCATTTGGTCAGTTTGAACTTGGGCAGGTCGTCTTGACCACTTATTCATGCCCTAAAATGCATTAAGGTGCCGTCATGTGATTGGCTGAATAAATATTTGCACTGTGGCAGGTGAGCTTAACTACCAGGTGTCTTGTTTGACACATTTGGCAGGGAGAGTGAGTGTGTATTAGGAGCTGGAGGAGTAAGTATAGGAGGCTGGACTGGGAATTTTTGTTTCCTGAATGCCTCCCAGTCACTGTCTCACTGTAAAATCACAGCACCTTGATCTCGCTTTGATGGAGGAGGCAGGTCCGTCTGAAGCTCGCCTCAGTGGGAGGAACCGGCCGACCACCTTGCTCTTCCCTCTCCTGCTTCACGTCTTGCCGCCACCCTCTCTGTCATAAAACCAAATGACTTTTATTTTCATTTGACTGCATGTGCTCAAACATTTTGTGTCATAGTTCATAAAAAACCAGCCCTAAGCACAACATTTGTAACGTTTGAGCCTCATTTGAGTCATAATTATTTTTGCTACTAAACCTTTATGTCTCTCTATAATGTAATGGTGGTTAAATATTCACTCCCTCATAATAACTAGGGGGTTTTAACTAAGGGGAAGTTGGCAGAGATTGTTATCACAAGTAAGCAGTAATAGTGAAATATTTCAAACATGTATGAATGACGCTGAATAACTGACTCGTGTTCCATTATTTGCTGTTACCAGCAGGTCTTACTTGTCATGATTTATTGTAAATATGCTCCAGTGGAAACACACAAGTTTCCGTTCAGGATCTGCTGCAGCAGCACGGCGCAGTGATACGTTACATGTAACCTGTCAGAACTGCCATAAACAACGTGTCAGTTGTGTCGCAAGGGTTTGGGGTAAAGAGTGGGAAACAGCGGGTTTCTGTGGCGTGAGAGGGCCCCAGCGAGGCAGAAGCAGTTATTTCAGAGCAGGAACTGAGCCACGGGCTTTGTGAAAGTGATAGAAACATGTTTCATGTTTTGTTTTTTTTCCTGCGCAACTTTAGTCGAAGATAATGACAGACGGTCACACTCGACAGATTCTGTCTGACAGCGACATGCTGCTTCTGGAGCTTCTGTTATTCCCAGTTAACTGTGAAAATAAGGTGTTTTTTTGACTTGAAGAACAAAGATGAGCCAAAACAGCAAGTTGTTTTTAACAGTTAGTGCTTGATAAATGTTTAGCAACAATAAACCGAGATGAATTAAATGTCAGTTTGTCGATAGTGGTACACAAGTCACTGAATAAGGTCATACTCTGAAATAGTTAAAATGTAAAGTATGTCACATTATGTAGACATGTGCAGCTTGTTTATTAATTTATTATATATATATATTCAAATGTGATATATAGGCCGCAAAACCACAAAATAGATATAACAGCAACGTTTCCATTGCAGTGACTCAGGTTTGATTCCACCTACGTTAATTTTCATCCATTAAAGGCAATAAATAAATAAAAATAAAATAATAGCCGTTCAGTGTTTGAGAGGGAGTGGGATGAAGTAACACAGGCACGTTTTAATCAAATAATAATGTCCTATTTGCATTTTTCAGAGAGGTGTATACATAAAGTCGCCATGAGTCATCATCGAACTTTGCTCAGAAACATGTAAACAGGAAGACGAACGCAGCAAGAGTCTCATAGCAACTCATATAAACATCATCGTCAAAATAGCATTATTATCACAATAAGGTCAACAGTCGGATCATTGGTGCAGCACAGTCACCACGTCTCCATTCCATTACATCATGTTTATTTGCACAACACAGAGCAGTTTTGGGTATTTCTGGAACCACGAATCATAAGCTTTGACATATTGACATAATATGAAGTGGATGTGGCTAAAAAAAAGAAAAATGTTTTTTACACGACCCGATAGAGTTGTTTATCAGAACTTTTTTAGTTGCAAAGACCTGCCTGCACGAGACACTTTCAACAAAACATGCACAATTTTGGACTATGGAATCAAAATTACTAGTTTAACCTCCACCACCACCACCACTAGTACTACTACTAGTACTATTACTACTAATACTCTTAACTTGAGAACCCAGAGCTCAAACCACTGTTATGGATTTCCGCAGTGTCAATAGGGATATATATCTTGATTCAAACCAAACTACACAGTAACAAATGACTTGGGGGCTAATGACCATCTAATCTGGTCAGGAGGGGGCTGGTCCTGAGGAAAAAAGTGGGAAAAACACCTGATTAGTAGCGTGTGGGCAATATGATCTTACAATTATAACACAGTATTCCATCACGATATCACAACGATATTTGTGATGATATATCACAGATTTCAAAGTAAAAGTCTACGGAATGACATTCACTTCCTGAATAAAAACATATATATGAAGCAAAATAAATCTATTAATATGAAAAACCAGACGTACCAGAAGTAAATAATAACATGGACAATTTAAACTGAATGTCTTATTACTTTTTTGACAATATTGCTGTTAATATAGTTGCGGGCCATGTTTTCATTGTAACATGATATTAAGTGGTGGGCCACATGTAAAGGACATTCTGACATCTCTGCACTAGTACATGCTTTTCTTTTTTTCTGTGTGGTTATTAAATATCAAAAAGTCCCTTATTTCACAAAATTAACAGTTGTTCCTGAATCTGAGTTCATGTCCATGCCACAACCAAAATGGTGCTTTTACTTTCTTGGTCCTTTATATTTTTAGTTGTTCTGCTTACCAACAACAATAATAATAATAATAATATTACATAGCTGAATATACATTCTATATTATTTTACATACAGTGAATATTTTGATTATCCGTCGTCTGGTTTGGCCTCAAATATCCCTTTAGCTCAGTTTCACCTAAATGTGGCGCATCGTCCACGCTTAAGTCTGTAATGGAAACTAAAAATAAAAGAAAAATATCATCATCACTGGAATGTCCCTCCATGTTTAGTACTTCCCTTTGGAGTATAATTATTACTACAACACCCCCACCCCACTTCAGGCTGAGCCAGTATCACACTAATGTCCAGTTTATGTCTGTAGTCATAGATGAACAGTTAGGTGATCTCCATGTGTCTGCTCACTGTGGGGGAATTTGTGTGATGACCTCACTTATACCATGAAATAGAGAGAGTGTGTGTGTTGTTACCTCTTTAGGACATTTCTTGGCATAAACACTGACCTTGTAAGGACCTATTAGTCCTCATGGAGACTAAAACCTGGTCCTAATGAGGCAGCTGGTTTAAAACTGTAGTGTAAAGCAGCTCATCAAGACGAGAAAGGCTCTATATTAAAGACAGACCATGACCAACTCTTTTTCTTATGAATTTATTTGGTAGTTACGATTAACAAAGATAGTTAGAGGAAATGTGGTGGAGTAAAAGTTAAAGTTGCTAGAAATATATAACAAAGTACAGTAAAGAAGCATTTGTACTTACTTACATTACAACACTGGTTTAAGTAAGTGTGTTATAGTGTATGACATGTGTAGTTTTAGCATGTAGTTCTAGTGAAATTTTAGCATGTAGTTCTAGTGTAATTTTAGCATGTAGTTCTAGTGTAATTTTAGCATGTAGTTCTAGTGTGTTATAGTGTAGTTTTAGCATGTAGTTCTAGTGAAATTTTAGCATGTAGTTCTAGTGTAATTTTAGCATGTAGTTCTAGTGTAATTTTAGCATGTAGTTCTAGTGTGTTATAGTGTAGTTTTAGCATGTAGTTCTAGTGAAATTTTAGCATGTAGTTCTAGTGTAATTTTAGCATGTAGTTCTAGTGTGTTATAGTGTAGTTTTAGCATGTAGTTCTAGTGTAGTTTTAGCATGAAGTTCTAGTGTACTTATAGTGTACTTTTAGCATGTAGTTCTAGTGTGTTATAGTGTAGTTTTAGCATGTAGTTCTAGTGTGTTATGGTGTAGTTTAAGTGTAATTTGATCATGTAGTTCTAGTGTGTTAGTGTAGTTTTAGCATGTAGTTCTAGTGTGTTATAGTGTAGTTTTAGCATGTAGTTCTAGTGTGTTATAGTGTAGTTTTTAGCATGTAGTTCTACTGTAGTTACAGTGTAGTTTTAGCATGTAGTTCTAGTGTAGTTTCAGCATGTAGTTCTAGTGTAGTTTTAGCATGTAGTTCTAGTGTGTTATAGTGTAGTTTTAGCATGTTGGTCTAGTGTGTTATAGTGTAGTTTAAGTGTAATTTTAGCATGTAGTTCTCGTGTAGCATTAAGTCATTTATTTATTTAAAGTTGCTAGAAATATAAATAAGTAGATACGTGAGTATTTGTACTTCGTTATATTACAACACTGTTTAGCACTGGTGATGGTGAAGTATAAAAATAACACTTTGTTAAGGGCTGCCTAAGTCCTAAGAAGAATATCTTCACAAACGTGTGTGTGTGTGTGTGTGTGATGGTGTAACACTTTCCATTTTCCACCCCTCCCCCACAACTGAAGGGAAACTTTGGCTGATGGCATCACTGGCAACAGGTGCAAAGCAGTTATTTGGAGAAGTGCAGATGTCCAGTGAGGAGAGATTAAACATTAATTGCATCCATTTACCTGCAGCGTAACAAGGGGGATTTCTCTCATGTTGTTTCACGGGTGGAAAGTGTCTCTGCTTCTCAAAACAGTGGACAGTTGACCTGGATAAGATGTGTGTGCAACATTTAGCTCGACTTGGCCGTCATGTGTGTCGTGTTGTGGACACAAGCACGAGTGAGTGTATTCTAAGCCGCCGTTGAGAATTGAACTCTAAACCCCTGACATTACTAGTTTCAGCTACAGGGGGCCATTTGCATTTAGAGCAAAGTCATGGTTTAAAAAAGGAAACATTAAACAATGTTCAACAGGTCTATTGTTTAAATTTTAAGAGGTTATATATAGCATACGTATAATTGCGATCATTAAGTCCACATTATTGGAGAGCCTTGGTTGCCAGGAGTTACCGAAACATGTTATGACATTACATGCTTTATATATGCTTTATGCTTTTATATATATATATATATATATATATATATTAATATTTTTTTTATGGATATGCGTTCACAGGAGGCCTTGGCAGCTTCAGGCAGAGCCACGAGAACCTGTGCGAGCATTCACTGCACCTTCACGAGGGCTTGGACATGGGTGCAGCCGCCGGCCTGACGGGGGCGCTACCTCACTCCCTGCCCTCCACCCCAGACATAGAGAACGCGGAGCTGACACCAATCCTGCCGTTCCTCTACCTGGGGAACGAGCAGGACGCTCAGGACATCAACCTGCTGCAGCGCCTAAACATCGGCTACATCCTCAACGTGACCACGCACCTGCCGCTCTACCACTATGACACGGGCCTCTTCATATACAAGCGCCTCCCTGCCACCGACAGCAACAAGCAGAACCTGCGACAGTACTTCGAGGAGGCGTTTGAATTCATCGGTATGGAAACGGTCACGTCGTGTTGCTTTAGACCTTTTCAAATCACGGTTCTATAGAGACTTGTGAGGTTAAACCTGCAATCTTCTCATGAGTGAGAGAAATAGAAATAACTGTTTGCACTACAGCGTTATGTTTTATAAATTCTAGTTTGGAAGAATGATCATATGGTGACACTTCATCATCATGTTAAAAGGAACTGTGTCAGTCTTTACTCTTTACATCCCCTGAATCCATATTATCTTTTGAAAATTGATGACAAAACTGAATCTGTGGAGACTGAAATCCTACATTTTGGAGACAAAGACAGTGTTGTGTAAAAAGAACAACTCCTGTACATGGTTATGTCCTTTTTTAAGTGGTATAGCAAACTGTTATTATTACTAAAATAAAGGAGGTCAGTGAGGTGCAGAGATGTGATCGTCGAACATATTTCTCTGTCAACACCTACTCAGACACCTCAGGGTGTCAGCCAGTAACAAACACCTAATCCAGGGCCAGTGTTCTCTATAATCTAAATTCACCTCAAGGTGAATACAATCCTTAATAATGTTAATACTGAATGGATGGATTAAAAGAAGCATGAGGCAAAAGATCACCTGCTTTGTAACTGTAACTTCCACCCTGACTATACAGTATAAAAAGGAAATAGTTCATTTTTGACATTTAAAGTCATACAAGTACGTTTGATAATAAATAGGGTTAATATGGACGCACCTGATGGACATGATCTGTGTACACACACATGGTCCCTTTAAAATAAGCAGTATTTAGAGTAGTGCAGTTACGGGTCTTGGGTATTCTTGATATAAATAAAGGACACTAGTTGAACTGCAGTGCTTTTATCAAACAGTCAATCTGCATTATTCTTTGTATTTGCAGGAACTTGAACTTCCCTGTCGATTATATTTGACTTTAATGACTGTTTTGTGTTGTTCCTCTTTGCAGAGGAAGCACATCAAGCAGGTATGGGCCTTCTGATCCACTGCCAGGCAGGCGTGTCCCGTTCCGCCACCATCGTGATCGCCTACCTGATGAAGCACACCTGGATGACTATGACGGACGCCTACAAGTTTGTCAAAACCAGGAGGCCCATCATCTCCCCGAACCTCAACTTCATGGGACAACTGTTGGAGTTCGAGGAGGACCTGAACAACGGAATAACGCCGCGAATCCTCACGCCAAAGTTAATCGGCGTGGAGACTGTTGTGTAAAACTAAGCCCCCTCTTCTGAATTGTACTGTTTTTTTTCCAAGAGAGACCAGCTGGTTTTTTTTTGAAGCATGAGTGAGAAAGACGCTGTGTTCTTCTCGAATCTCCTCATGCTCATCTTGGACTCTCTGGAGTTTGCCAAAGCTGTGGGTCAGTGGTGATGAAAAATGCCAAAAATCCCTGCTGTTTGGACCTGGCCGATGTCCGGGGCTGAGGAGATGAGTTAGAGAGGCGGAGAGAAGAAGGGGAGGAAGCGGTCAGTGGGATAGATTTCCATTTGTGATCGCAGAGGCGGAGTGAATACTTAGGGAGAAGAAAATCAGTTTGGGAAAGATATACTCTATCCTTAAGGGTAATTACTGAAGAAAAAAAGAGAAAGAAACTCCTACTAAAGCTCACACTGTGGCACAGTTTTTGTTTGGCGACTCGGGCAGAGTTGGCCACAGCAGTGCCTGAGAAGAAAAAACAAAAGAAAAAAGAAGTAGAAGACATGTTTGGTGTGTTAATGTTGTTGTTCTATTTTTATACAGGGGTTTATGGGGGTGACCATGACGAGCCCGTGGTGGCTCACTGTGCAATAATTTCAGAACGGAATGCAACCGAGACCTTGATCTTATGTGTATATATGGGTAATGATTACAAAACGTTTCCAGCGCTTTGCTGAAATGTCATTCTCGATGTGTTTGTTTGTAATTACTTTTGTCAGTCCAACCACAATTTCATGTTGATGTTTTTTTTTTGCTTCACATTTATTTTATTGTTTTTTTGCCCATTCCTGCATCCACAGAAGCATATGTTTTAGGTGTCTGCAGAGCCATGTAGCCATGTGAGTTTTCTATGCATGGCTGGAAGAAAAAAAAAAAAAAACTTCAGTGAATATTATTACAAAACAGGGCTACTGGTGATGTTTGATGTAACAGGGGCACAAATTTCACTGCCTGCTTCTGCCTCCTGTGTTCTATTCTTTTTGCTCCACTTCACACTTAAACCACCTCTGTTGTTATGTACTCCGGGGGTCGGGGGTCAAAGTTTCCCTTTCTGTGCAAGGTTCTGAATTACGTACGTACATTTTTTTATTATCGGCCCATTTTCGTGATGGTGAATACGCAGGACAACTTAAGTTTCAAGGTCCTGGTGTACTTCCGCACACATGCCTATCGCGGACCCTAGTATACTTGCGCAGAAGGGTCCTGTAGTATCCCACTTCCCCATCGGGTGGCGGTACAAGTCTGGACGCAGGGAACAACAAACTACCAAAGAAGAAGAGAACAATGCTACAGCTCCTTAGGACACGTCTGGTTGAACTAGACACACCCAACGCGCTCTCTGCGAGTGGTTCCAAAATCTGGGCTTGCACGCACTGCCTGCACGTGGATGGCGCAATTTGGTCCGTGCGAGTTGTGCACAGAAGTATACCAGGGCCTTGATTCCATGCAGATAGCAACATACTTTCTGCTTCACGTGTGGAACGTTCGGGTGGCGGTTTAAATTTGATATGAAAGGAGAAAATGTCTCTCCGCAGAGACAGAACGTGGAAACTCTGACCCCAGTCCTTCCCGTCTCTTGTAGCTGCATGGTCTCTTTTGTTGTTGTTGTTGTTGTCATAGCATTTTCAACTATGATTTGGGTCATTCTCAAGTAGCAGAGTAGAGGTACTACGACAGATTATCAGGGCCAAACTGAATAATTCATTTGGTTACATCCGAGTTCTGTTGCTATATTCTTTATTAACAATACATTAGATAATGATAAAAAGGAATCTCACAAAATTACGACTTTATTCTTGTAAAATTACGACTTTATTCTTGTAAAGTTACGACTTTATTCTTGTAAAATTACCACTTTATTCTCGGAAAATTACTTCTTTATTCTCGTAATATGACATTTTTAAAATTACAACTTTATTCTGATAATAGTACGACTTTATTCTGATAATTTTACGATTTTATTCTCGTAAAATGATGACTTTTATCTCATAATATTAGTACTTTTTAATTACTACGTCTTTATTCTCGAAAGATTAAATCTTTTTTTCTCTCTTCAGTTTGGCACTAATACTCTGTCGTGAGGTACACACACACACACACACACACCAAAAAAAACAAAACCTAGAAAACAAAACACACACCTCCTCCCGTGGGTCACAGTTTTAGTTTGAGTGACACGGCCCTTGTTTTATCTGTCACGCCTGTCACTGACACTGAGCTACAGTAATGTGAGCTCTTCTGCCTCGTGGAGGTATAAGAGCCGCTGTCACGTGCAGTTCGAGTGCCTCTATCAATGCCTTAATTCATGTGACACCGGTGGGCCTGTGCCTGGCGCACCGTCACGTGTGGAGGAAACGCTGATCGCACCGAGGTCCGAATCCAAGGTTGCTCCAAAAAGACAAAAGCTGTGTGTAACATAAACCATGATCTCACCATATCCTGATATAATTGTACGTGCATTTGTGTCGGCTGCATTTAAAAGATGCTGAAAAATCCTATGCGTGAATTGTAAATCGGGCGCAGTAAAGAAAGAGTATATGCACACATAAGAAGTTCATCCTGTAGCATTGGCAAACACTTATCCTCACGCCTTCGATCATATTCAAACCACCGACTTTTTGAATTACAGGTGAAAAAGAATCAAAATTTATACTTATTTATAAAAAAAAGGGGGGGGGGGCATTTTTAAGTACCCAGGTGGGATGCATGCGTTTTAAAGTGTAGTTTACTCGTCTTTTCAACTACCTGAATACAGCGGAGCACACAGTAACACCTTGGCAGGCTTTAGCCAGTGTTGTCTGAGAGCCTCGAGTGTCCCAAAAATCTTTCCCTTTGAACTAAGAATAGTTCCTGTTTAGCCCAAATTAATTTTTAACTTGATTAACCCGAGGGCTGATTAAGATTTTTCTGAGATGTAAAAGATGCGAGCGGTCCTTTGATACAAGTTTAAACATGACAGGGGGGAAAAAAAGAAGGAAAAAGATGACATTTAGCAGCTTCCTCACAAACGACGGTTCCCGCTCTGTTCCGTTTATGTTCCCCTTGTTTCTGTGCGGCTCTCGTCGTCTGTTTGCATTAGAATAAAGGCGTAAAAACGAAGCACAGGTACAATAATCCATCACTTTCAAAGTGCTAGAAGAAACTTTTCTTTCGTAAGTTCAGTGCTGAACCCAAAGCGACACACGGTGCACTCAGTCAGGCTTTTACAACACAGACATTGAAACAATAAAGCTTAAAAAAAAAATATATATATATCCCTCATGTGAAAAGAAATCATCCTATGCAAGAACAAAACTAACAGGTTTTTATTTTTAACCCGACTGTCATTAAAGAGTGACTTTGCAGCCTCACACTGAAGTGAGACGCGAGTGTGAGTTAATGACTTCATACGGTGGTGACGCACCCTCACTTGTTATTTCTGTTGGGGCTGTCATTGGCGTCGACTGGTGCT
Source organism: Solea solea (assembly GCF_958295425.1). Classification (NCBI taxonomy): domain Eukaryota; kingdom Metazoa; phylum Chordata; class Actinopteri; order Pleuronectiformes; family Soleidae; genus Solea; species Solea solea. The sequence continues at coordinate 14,863,615 of NC_081150.1, read as the reverse complement.
CCACAATATGTTTAAAAAAAATAAATAAAAGGGTATTTACTGTAATGACCATTTATCTCATACGTTTAGTAGCTTGTGCTTTTGTTTTCAGTGACCACCATTTCGGAAAAGAAAAAAGAGAGCGCTTTTCATCTGAGCCAGTGTTATAAAAAACGATGTATCTTTTTCGTCCGCAGTGGCACACGATGGCTTTTTTTGGTACGTAATGACCTGTCTGACTGAACAATGTAAAGTGTCGTGCCGAAAAGAAGAAGCATGCTGTGTGCTCCCCTGCTCTGTGAGGAGAAAAAAAAAACGCCAAAACACTCGCAGTCACAACGGTGCTGTCCATCCTTACTGTCGAGGTCACGGCCCCGAACGACCACGGCTCCCTTTTATTTGGAAAGAAACACGGTTCTTGTATCTGGACGACAGATATGGAGCCGTCACGTCTGATGTGCACTCACTTTCACGAGAAGACTTGTTTCAGAGTCTCTCGTCCTCGTGCTCGGAGGCTTCGGGTTGGATAAAACGGGCTTTCGCTCTACAAATCTCTGTATCTCTCTTGTCTCTGTAGTCGACAGTCAAGTATATACAGTATATAAATATATATCTATTTTCTTTGTATACATATATTCATTACTATTTTTGCACTGACCTACGGACAGATGGATTTATTTTTTCCACAAAAGGGTGCTATTATAACGGAGGCCTTCTCCCACACACCTTTTTTTGCATGACTTGCTCAGAAGTCCTCGACTGGTCTGTCATCTCTCCTACTCTTCTCCTACTACTCCTTAAACTATTGCAATTGAAGCACTGTAATTTTTGTAATCCCTACTTGTGAGCTTTGAAATAAACAGGGGAGGCTTCAACTTTGTTCTGGTGTCCTGCTCCTTTTTGATTTGATTTTGTTTTTCCAATCGCCCGCTTTCTCTCCCGCAACTACAGGATAAAAGGGAAACGTGTTTCTCGTTTGTTTCAGTGTTCTGACATTCGGCGAAAAATATTTAGATGTAAAAAAATAAAAAAAATAAAAATCTGAAATGAGCCAGATGTGTTTTTTTATGTTGCATGTAAGTGTTTAAAGCTGAAAAACGATTATCACTCAACTATAAAGTTGCCCTCAGCTCTGTGGGACCTTTATTCGTCTTTCGGGCTAATTGTTGTTGGGTTATTTTCCCCCAGCTTAAAACTTCAGTCACTTCTCTCACTGAGCTCGTTTGTAGCGGCTGTTTTCAATAAAGAAAAAAGTTCCAGCTAAGCACCAAAACGGCAAAGATTCAAAGTTAGCGACTATATGGTAACTCAGGCGTGTCCAAAGTCTGGCCCCGCGGGGCTCTCCAATGTTTCTCTTTGTCCAAAAACCGAAAAAAAAATTTCAATGATTTCTTTGTTAGATGGAGCAAAGAATTCACATTTAAGGAGCTGAAAAATCAGAAAAAACAAACAAAAAAAAAAACATTAAAAGCCATTCCCGACACTTGAATTAACTACTGTCTACAGTCCTGTCCATCTTTGGATCCACAAACTTATGCAGGTTTTCTCAAGCATGAACTACATAAAATCCAAATATTGCTTTATTAAAGTGGTTCTACATAATTCTGTTTTATTTTAAGTAGTTTTTTTCTCCACTTTATAAGAGGCTGTGTATAAACAGCAATGAAATGTCCACAGTTTTCTTTTTGTGGTCCATAAACAAACTCTAATATAATATAATATAATATAATATAATATTTATATATAGTGTATCATATACAGGGGACAAGAATAGACTTATTTCATACTGTACTTGTCTACAATCGACACTCTTGAAGATACAGTGACCTGGATGAAGGCTGGGAACTTTCTGATATATAAAACAGATATATGTCAGATATTAAGAGCAGCAGAAACCACTAAACACAAAAAAACAAGGGTAAAAATAGTGCTAATGCTGGACGTCCAGTGATTGTTTAGTCTGTGAAGAAAATAATTACTTTGAAAGGCTTCGCACAATTCCGCAAATGGTCATCGTTACAAATTGCTTGTTTTGTCTGATGAAAATACTCAACTTTTAATGACATGAAACGGGAGAGAGCGGCTGAAAAACATCCAAATGAGGCACTATTTTGACAGCAATCATGTCATTTGATGATAGGACAATGTGTGTTACAACACTCGGATATTAGACTGAGGGATAAACAGGAAATCGCGACCAAGGGCTCGGGGGGCTCACGTTACAGTCGAAGCTGGGGGGGGTGGGGGGGGGGGGGTGCTCCAGCGACTGATTATTGGGATCAATAACAACAAAAACAAGCCCTGCGACATGTATTTTAAGAGACAAGACGACACTTGACATTTGAAAATGCGGTCCGAGTACATGGCCAGAGTTGTGAATTATCTTTGCTCCCCTCCATTGAACCATGTGTCACATAGCTGCAGGAGTTATGGGCCTATATTTACTCCAACTTTGCAGACGTCTACCGCCTCACGGCAAAGCAGGCAGGAAGGGGGGGGGAAGGGGTGTGTGTGTGTTGGCCCAGGGGTCAAGATCTCTCCATAGGAACAGACCCAGAAATAGTCTTTTAGCGTTGTTTCTAATTACAAGTGATGAGTGCCCCGCCTCATTAATCCCTTCCTATCAGCACTGGGGCAGGCTGGGAGCACCAGAATAGCCGTGATCTTTGTGCCGCCGCGCGCCGCTCTCCGGCAAACCCTGCATGGACGTATTAGGCAAAGCAGCACTGAGAGAGCGGGAGGTTGGGGGGTGGGGTGGGTGTGCAGGGGGGAACTACCTTTTCTACAGACACACACACACGCACAAACAGGTACACACACACAGTGACGAGGAGGCGGTGAGAGAAAGCAGAGGATCTGTGAGCTTGCACAACTGCTGCACTGGATAACATCAACATTTCTGCCTTTGTCGCACGACAGCCTATACCTTCTATTGCAACACAACTTCTTCTTCTTACAACTCGTGGATAAAATAAAAACGTTAGTGCAGACAATGCAAAAAGGATGTAGGTTAACGAGAGGGAAAATTAGTCATCGCTATTTCTGGGGTCTTTGAGTTTCTTTGTGTCGGCCGATCTTTTCAGTATGTGACACTGCTCAAAGCTTTGGGGTTTGGGGTCAATAAAAGTGTCTGGAGAAGATGATTTAATGGACTGAAACGCATGCTATTTTACATAAATACTGTGATGTAAGATAGGTCAGGGTGAGTTGCACTACTTTCTTATCTGGACATATTTGTACACGGCAGACATCATCCTGACTGTGATGGATGAAGAGTCGCAATATTAGACGTCCAGCCTCGTAGCTTCATCTTTGGCCAGTATAAGTTGTGTTATACTGAGGTTTAGAGAGTTCCAGAACTTTAGAAAGTCAGAATCTAGAATCTCTTTGGGTGATGAATGTGTCTCAGGTCAGTATATCTCACCCCGTATTTGTGAATAACGGCCTGTGTGATGCTTGGCAAAGGTAGCAAGTGACATTTTTCAGCCAAAGTTAGTTTCAATTACACCACATGTTTTTAAATCTTTTCAAGGGATAGTTCAAGCCCTTGTGAAGTGGGGGTGGATGCGGTATTGACATGTTATTAATATTGACTGTGCAAATTTAGATCATTTTGGAACATGTTCACAGCTTTTTCTCTCACTTAAACTGCCTTTTTCGAGCTGGAAACTGAAGTTTGCAGGAACGCAGGTGTTCGATTATGGAATTAGATTTGTGTCAATATTTTCAAACAACACTTTTTAAGAAGCACACAACACAACACTTTATGAATGGAGCAAACAAAAATGAACCACACAATCAAAAGTGCAAATAACATTGATTGATTTAATCATTAAAAAGTACTGCCTTTTATTAGTTTGAAAGTACACTTTTTATTTGCAATAGACAAAGTCGCCATCGCTGTGCGCCTGGAACTTATAATTGCAAGTATCTAACGTTTGTCAGATTATAAACATTAGATACTTACAATTATTTTGTCGGATGTCGACAGAGAAAACGGACAGCGGACAAAAGCCTGTGACTACTTCCGGTCCATTTTTAAATGATTAAATTGACATTTTATTATTTGTGTATTTTGATTTTGTGGTTTGTTTTTGTTTGCTCAATTCATAGTGTTTGTTTCCTTAAAAGTGTTGTTTGCTTCTTAAAAAGTGTTGTTTGCTTCTTAAAAAGTGTTGTTTACTTCTTAAAAAGTGTTGTTTGCGTCTTAAAAAGTGTTGTTTACTTCTTAAAAAGTGTTGTTTACATCTTAAAAAGTGTTGTTTACTTCTTAAAAAGTGCTGCTTGCTTCCATACAGCTGCTGGTCTCCTGCTGCCTCATATGATAAGTTTGAGTCACTTTGGTAAATCGGAAAACAAAGGATTTCAAACTCTGAAGTCAGGGGACAACACATTTGAACTTGGTAATATAAGGCAGCAGTGGATTAACAACTGTGATGTAAAATCACTGATTTTCTCTTTGGATTGCAGTTTACAAATTGTACTTTCCAGCCAGAAAGGTCAATTTTATGGCAAGAAAATACATATTTTTAAGACTTTACCTGTATTCCATGAAAACTGTTTGCTTCCCATCTAGTGAATGTTTGGGAAAAAGGTCCATAAAGGAACATTGGAACAGGAACACTGACTACAGCCCCATTGCAAAACCTTTATGCCAGTACACGGGCTGTGAGCCAGACTTCACTGTTCAACATCAGTGCACTGGCCTCACTGATTCTCCTGCAGCTGAGTCGGAGCAAATCCAGGCAGCCAGGGTCCAACATTTTCTGGAAAGCCATCAGAGAAGAGCGGACTGTGTTCAAGCAGAGCATTAGTCTCTGTGGATTTGAAAATAAAATGATCACATACAGTAGTCATGCTCGAGTGTCCACATTTGGTCACACTGTGTGACACAGTCATGGTGTATTAGTCTGGATGAGTTCATCCGCAAACTGTAAATTGCACAGAACGTCAGCTCTTGGTCTGCGAGTGTGAATTATCGGAGCGCGGGGCTCGAGAAAACAAGCAGAGCGGCGAGGGGTGACGCGAGATAAAGGGAAAAGCGCAGAAGAGGTCGAGGCCCATTTCACAGAGGAGATCACAGGAGAGGTGCGGGCGTAACACGGGCACCCGGGCGATGTTTCTGCAAATAAGCAGGTGCAAATATGTCGCATGTGGAAGGACGGGGAAGGACGAGGAGCTCAAAGGGAGGAGAAAAACGTCTTATTCTGCAAGATCTAAGCGATAACAGCCGCCGATGACATAAACAAACCCATGCAGAGTCGAGATAAGAGGGAAACGCTTTCATGTGAAAATGCTGAGTCAGTCTTGTGAGTCGCTAATGGCGCACAATGGACTTTTGAATTGTCACATCTCATTACACATAATCCACACACCGACGCAGGTCAGTGGTCATGACTGTAGACAGTTTATGTGCAAAATCCAGTTTTGCTGGGACTTTATGTCTTTGTGATCTTTTGAGAGTATTGTGCTGTGTTTCATCGTCACGTTGTCAATTGAACAAGTATAAAAAAAAACCTTGAATCTGTGTTTGTTGCGCGTTCCTGTGCTCTGGAGGTGTAGCTTCGGAGGGAAGTCTGAAGAAAGGGGCTTAGAATGCCAGCTCTAACTGTTTTTTTCTAGGATCTCCAACCCTACATTTAAGAAATATTAACTGTGCATCTTTATTGTAATGAAAACACTAATTAAAAAACTGCTGAACAACACACCAACCATTCATAAATGCTAAATTAGGCTCAAATAGAAGGTTCTGAGGGAGACTCTCGAGAGCCGAGCCAAAAGAACCAAATCTTTGAAAAGAGCCGGACTTCCCATCACTACTTTATAATGAAAGTCTACGAAAATAAGCCTAATTGTCACTCGGTTGACAAAACCAAAGCATAATGTTGCATGTGAGCAGCTGCTGCTGTGGCCTGGATTGGGATTCATTAGGGTGGCTCGAGGTGAAGCCCGATTTCCACCAGAGAGTCATTCAATCAGACAACACATCATAATAACCCCCCCCCCACATTTATTTGCAGTCACTGTCACGGCTCTAATTTGCCGTGTGATGATACAGTGAGGGTACGCTGTATTAATAGAAACTTGAGAGAGCAAATCCTAAAAGTAGACGCCTACGGACATCAAATTAACAACAGCATGCCAGCATCATAAGGTCAGACGCGACCGATATAGAGCAAGTGCAAGAATTTGACAGGTTATAGGATGATCTAATTGTCTTTTATGATGACAGTTTCACAGTAGAAAATTAAAAAAAAACAACACTAGGACATACAGTTTATGTTCTCAATGTTTACATGAATAGAAGTGAAGTCTGTCTGAAATGGGGTTTTAGGATAAACTGGTACAAAAGAAAATCAACCAAGCCAGAAAAATCATTGGACAGAGATGTCTATTTTAGGATTTACTGTACATTCCCAAGTTTTTGCTTTTTAAACAAGGCAATCCAAATCTACCAGGATTCCACTTCATTCTCCATCCACGATTTCAGCTGCTACCATATGGCCGACAAGAACGACTAAAACAAAAGTCATTTCATCAGCTGTGGCTGTTCTCAAAAAAAAAGGACTGCTTTGACTTTTAATTCTTCTTTTTTCTACTTATTTCCATGCAAATCACACTTTTATTAAATGTGCCTTTATTTACTTCCATTCATGAATTAGGACTATGTTTTTGTTTGATTGTTTTATGTGTCTGATGGATTTTCAGTGTTTGTCTGTGACCACAGGCTGGGGCCACTAAGAGGTTGCTTTTGGGCCACATGAGGCCCGTGCGCCGCCATTTAAATAGGCTGGCTTTACAGTTTAAATTGACATTTAAGTCATCTGAATGTGAATTATACTTTTTGTAAAATTTAGCTTACAAGCTAGCAAAAATGAGTAAAAAACCCAAACATCTTTGGAGAGCTTCTTTGGAAAGTGAAAAAGGCCCAAGGAGAGGAAAAAAGAAGAGGAATATCCTTCAACTTCCAAGAAAGCTGTATTTAATAAACAATATCAGGTTTCCTACTTAAAATACGGGTTTATCGCTACAGGTGATTCTCACACACCAAGCCCGCTCTTCATAATATGTGGCAACAGGCTGGCAAATGAGGCTATGACGAATTTACACGCGATTTACACGCGTCGTCACACCTCTGCACAGCTGTGACATACTTGTGAATGTGTTTCGGTTTTGCATTGATAACATCACGATTGTACAACACAAAGAGTGCACGCCCTAAAATGCAAAGCAACACCAGTGAATTTGCGAGGCCGAGCGGTTTCTCATTTCTCCTCTGCCAATCTTGTCTTTCTTCTGCTTCAGATGACTTCTTTTAATTGCTTGACCTGGTTTTTCTCCTTCTCCTTTTTCTTCTTCTTTATCCTCATAAATCAAACATGCATGTACACACTGCAGGAGCAGTGGTGCGGGGCTGGTCACACCATCAGTCTTGGTGTATGCGTCTCATCACCAGATAACAAATCAGACATGAACATGACAATATTTTAAGAAAATGATCACACTCATGTCTGTAGCCACCCACGTCAAGAATCTCCTGATCTGTATTTATGCCGTGTGGGGGGAACAGAGTCACGCAACTTCTACATAAATATTTTAAAAACACCACTGACGTCGAAGGCTCTCTGTGCTTTATATATAAACACGCTGCCAAAATTAAAAACTCAAATCCAGAAAGTCAGGTTACTCGTTCTTTCCTCTACAGTAAATTCAGACATTTGGCTTTTTCTCCCTCATGCTGTCGACAGCTTCCTGTTCTGCTACCGCTCATGTAAACGAAGTGGAGGTTTGAACCAAAAAGCCTACACTGTCTGTGATTTCTCTGCTGCAGGTATCTGGTCCTCCTCCTCCTCCTCCTCCTCCTCCTCGTCTCTCTGTAGAGAGAAAGCAACCCCTTGTTCTCCTTCCTCCTCATCTTTCCATGTGCTCTTTTTTTTTAAACTCTGGGAAACCCCCCCACCACAGTCTTCATCACACATTTAACCCAATCCCCCCCTTATTATATTGCACTGTGGGGGGTCCGGCAAACCAAAAAACCAAAACAATAATCTAGACCCCTTTTTAGTGGAGCACTTATCTTCTAAGTGCTCGCACAAGAAGTCAAAACCACACATTGTTCTGAAAAGTAGTGACGGATGATCGAGACTTACATCATTTTACTCATCAACTTTAATTATGAGGAATAGAAGTCTGAATTTTTTTTTGATGTAACATTATGGTGTTAAAAATACATGTCAGTACATGACATTTTCAAAGATTTCAGCTCTATACAAGTGTGAATTTTCACAGTGTTGGGGCTGATAGAGACGTACAAAGCAGACGGATGAATTTAACATCAAGGAAGTATAAAACCAAAAGTGTTTTCAGGACATTCTTCAGAGTTTGCAGCTCACAATGGAAGAAAGCGTTCAGGTGACCGGCAGCGTCTGGGCTTTAGCATGAAGGAGGCAGGACATGAGAGTTCTGAAAGCCCCTCTGACATATTCAGAAATACTCTATGTACTGACTTCACTACATATTGGAAATCAATAAAAAAAATCCACTTTTCATTTGTAGCTCTATTTAACTGCTATTCTATTCAGTCTTTTGTTAATGTTAATTTCCCCGAGGGAACCTCCCAAAGGGATTAATAAAGTCGTCTGTCTGTCTGTCTGTCTGTCTGTCTTTTTGCTAAGCTAAGCTAAGCTACCCGAGTCAGGTGCAAAGTTAGCGTTACAGACAGATGTTAGCAGCTAAACCTTGTTGTGCTTGTTCCTTAACCAAACCTGGTCTTAAAGACAGAGGAGGTTACTAAACGTTAACCCTTACTATACGTTTAGTGTCCCCCAGGTTACCTGACTCTGAGACCTCTGTGTTAGATAGAGGATCTCAGTAAAACAAAGCAAATCATTGAATATCACAAAACTATTCTAATGTCGATCAGTCAGAACAACCAGCCAACCGCAAATCTCATACTCTGCGTAAACTTACAGTTCAAGTTCAACAATCTAAGTATTAATAGAGTCTGACCTTTCAGTCAGGAATCCATGGGTGTGTGCATGTGTGGACACGGTGGACACATGTGCATGTACTGTACCACACACATGCACGACATCCCATAACAACTTAGTAGTAGTAGCTTGGCTCGTCTCAAACTGTCCTCGTGTCTGTGAGCTACACACAGTGAGGTGTGAAGTAGGAGCTCATACCCTTGACTGGCTCGATCATGGAGGTTTCATACTGTAACCAAATAGGTCCATCAATTACCGCCGTTTCCTGGGTGTCTTCACAAACAACAGCTGCAGAGTTGAATAAACTACCCCACGCAACTCAATCACACGGGCTAAAATGTCACGAAAAGTAGGCGCCCACTTGTTGTCGACACTGTGCGACACAAAACCTTTTTAAGACGCGCGTGTATACTGGCAAAGCCTTTTGTTGTTTTGACTGAGATAACCTCTGTTTTCAGAGTGACACACTGTAAGGTGATCGAAGCAGGCTGACGCAGGGCTATGTTGCTGCAGGCTTCATTTTTTTTTTTTTTGGTTGTTGAACAGAGGTACTTTTTTTTTTTCTTTCTTTTTTTTTTCCATGGTAACTGGAACCTCATTCAATACACCGTCCTTGAACAGATATGAAAACAACCATCTTCTCTCAGATTGAATTTGAGTCACTGGTTCACACTTGTTATGTGTTATTCATCTGCTTCTGCGGAAACAAAACATGAAAAATAAAGATTGAAAATCAAAACAGTGATGGAGGAGAGGACAAAGAGCCATGTGGGGTTTGTAGTGGTCGCTGGACTCTACACAAGCAAACAGAAACGCACACAATAAAGAAATGGAAAATAACGGTGAGTGGAAGTGTGACTGTATTCTGATTGTCCTGTCATCATTCACCTGTTCTCATCATTCACAAGTCCTCACCTTCACCTGTCCTCCTCCCCATTCACATGTCCTCACCTTCACCTGTCCTCCTCCCCATTACATTACATTACATTACATGTCATTTAGCAGACGCTTTTATCCAAAGCGACTTACAATAAGTGCATTTAAACATTTGGGTACAAATAAGAGCTAGAAGTAAGTAAGAGCCATTCACATGTCCTCATCCTTCACCTGTCCTACTCACCATTCACCTGTCCAAAGTTTCCAGTACGTTATTTTTTCCCATTTATTTTTAAATTCAGGCGCACATTTTTTAACTCAGTAACAAAAAAACCTACTCAATCACAGTAACGCAAGTAAATGTAACCTCCCCCTCTGTAAATGATGAAGGGCAGAGGAAGCAGAGGGCGTTTGAAAACACCTTCAGAAGGTGAACCTCGTTGCACTCTAACACAACATGTGACCAAATGATTCACAACAAGCCGTAGACACGCACACTTGTCGATGACGGCCACACGTTACTGAGTGAGTCATTGCAAAAAAAATGGTAGAGAAAGTACAGTCAAAATTCCCACTTCCACCACCAGACAATGACATCCTGTGTTGTGGGGGTGGAGCCTTGATGAGAGTGCTGACAGGAGGGGGCGGGTTTATCAATGAAGGTTAGACTTAAAGGTGTGTCACATTTATGTGTGACATTATTGACAAAAAACTGAGTCTACTGACAATAACAATGGTTGTACAAGTGTCTAATTGCTTTACAATCATAAGTGTTTTGTGTCTGTTGCCTTCGAATAAAATGTTTTACATGTACTTTAAGCAAAAGCCTTGCGGAGACAAGGAGGACGTTAACTCCTTATATGGACATCCTGGGGGGGGGGGGGGGGTTATGCATCACATCTTCAGGCTTTGCAATTTTTTTGTCTACTTATGTGTTTTTAAGTCAAAGTTATGATTAATTTCATGTCGTATATTAAAGTAGTGATAATTTTGCAAGTCACTACTTTAAAAGACATTTGAGAAATTAATAATTTGTGAGCCAAGTGAACTTTGAGGTGTGACACATTTCAAATTTTCATAGTCCTTTTTGCTCAGGTGTGTTTATGTAGTTGATGAAAATAATAAAAAAAACAAACAAAGAGACAAACAAGACGGAAAAGAAACATGAAACGCTGCTGCTTGTATAAATGACATTTTAGTACTATAAACATGCCAAAACGGATTCAGAACTGTCTTGTCTAAACTTATAACATGATACAATTGTTGTATTTCTGCTTCTGTCTCTCCCTCCCCCACCTCTCCTCTGTCCCCCATTTTTCCTTTCACCACAACCCGTCAGAGATGTTGTAAAGCTTTTTGCCTTACTCTGTACAGTGCCTTGAGATAATGTATGCTGTGTTTTGGTGCTATACAAATAAAATTGAATTGAAACCAGCAATAAGTTTTTCTTTGGCTGTAGCACACTGACACCTTAAAGTCCGAAAGCAATAATGCATATTAAGAATTATATTAAAGGGGTATAAAATGAATAATGATGAGTGAAAGGTTTATCTTTGAGGCTTCCGACACATCCAGCACCAAACACATTTATTACAGTATGTGACGTCACTGTGGTCACCTTGAAATGTGACCATCAAATTTTAAATCAGGTCATCTTTGAGTCCGATTATGACACTTCCTTCCCGATTAATCGCATTGACAGCGTGTAACAAGTTCACGTTGTCCTGTGACTTCTGACGGCAAAAGATCTAATCGCTTCATCATTTAGTCAAAGCGGACTTTTGTTTCCAGTTTTGTACAGATTAATTCATCAATTCAGTGTAAATCACTTTCAAGGAACCAGAAAAATGTGGTTTTCACAGTCAATGACCTTGTCTTTTGACCTTTGATGGCCAAAACTAATCAAGTCACACACACACACACAAGTCCAACTAAGCGTTTGTACTAAATTTGTTCCATCCCAGTGGTTGTGGAATCAAAGTAGAAGAAAGAAAGAAACGACATCATAGTTAAACTTATACTTGGTGTAAGATGAATTGGTTTTTTTGAAGCTTTTGTAGGATTTGTTGAGAATAATCAAAAATACAGAATTACATCAGATGTGGGATGGGGGGGGAGTGTACTGTATGTGGTGCGGTGGAATCAATCCGCCCTGACATGAGAACAAATAAAAGAGGGGGAAGCTGATGAAGTCAGAACAAAATAAACAACAAAAACTCATTCATGGCCCTGTGTGGTCTCAACTCTTCTCCCTTCTCTCGCACCAAGAGGCTCACACAAGACGCATGAAACATACGAAAACTTAAAATATAACAGTCGATGTCATCAAATGCAACCGCAACGTTGAAATTTAAAGAATAGGAACATCGGTGAAGTTGAATCAGGACTTTTAAAAATAGAAAACACACACTATGATGACATGACTGAGCTCCTTCTCACTGAGAAGAAACACATAGTACTTTTACGCATAGTATACGCATAATACTTTTGTCTCTTGTACACGCTACCGTCTTATTTATGCATTTTACAGTTCACAGTTTATTATTCATTACACCCCTTATCCAGCTTTAGATCCATGAAGACTAAGACAAACAGACTGAGAAACTGGTTAAATGCTGCTATAGACTACATATTTTGATCTGCTGTAGTCCATATATGTTTACATACATTGTTTACATCTCTTTTAATCATTCTTTTATCAATCCATCCATGCCGGGTTTATGTTTTCATAGTTCAGGACACAATAATAATGTCCGTCTGTGTCTTCCTTAGTTACTGTAGGATTTTGTAACATATTTATATTTATATTTATATTTATATTTATCTTTTATTTTTCTTACCTTCTATACTTTTCTATATTTTGTCAATGTTTGTCCTGGAAAAACCTGCACTTTTACTTTCGTTGTGCAATGTCTCGTTGTCACAATGACAATAAAGATTCTGATTCAATTTCATTCGATTTTTATTCTATGTACATTGTGTGTCTTGCTGCTGCTACACTCTAATCCCACAGTTTGGGGTTACTGAAGTAAATCTATTCTATTCTATTCTATTCTATATAGTGCAGACATGGAAGAGGACGCTGCTGCCCCCTGCCTTACACACATACTCACTGCAAGGAGCCTTTTTGAATTGACATATTGAAAACATCAAAATCTCACTCATGCACACACACATTTAACAACTGTAAACCAGTGAGTTGGATCCGCTGAAGGATGTTTCTTGTGCTTCATCATGTAAAACATGTTGAATAATAACTTAATAGTTGGTTGTTCCCATGGCAACAACCCTGGATATGAGGTGTATTCTAACAAAGCAGGGAATCACCCAGGTTCCTTGAGCTGAGCGACGTTTTATTAATAATTACACTTTGTATATGTTTGAGGTTAAAAGTGACTTATAACTAATGAATCAATTCATCTATAGCCTGTTCATAAAAAAAATGGCGAACAAGTGCTGTTTTTTTTAAAAAAATATTTTTATATCATCTTTATTCTTTTATTTGTGCCTTTGCTTTGATTCATTTGACATTTGCTGCTCTGATTCTGTGTCTTTTGTTCAATGCGCCGTCTTGTTTTCCTGTCGCCGAGTATCCTTGTTTTTGTCAAAGCACTTTGTAAACTTGTGTTTATCGACTCTAAAAATAAAATGATCTTTGTCACATGTGACACAATATTGATATGATAGATTGATGTATTTTTGGTCACATTTTAAACAAAGCACAGCAGTTTGTGTTAATATGCAAAGGACAGAAAAATAAATCATACTTTTTTTCTTTTTTACACAGGTCCATTTTTATATAATATACTTCAAAACAACCACTCACCAAAAGAAGAAACAGGCTGAAGCTTAAGGCTTATTTTTGCTTCTCTTTATGTTGATTTATCATCTATTTAATTTCTAGTAATCCAGATTAAAGTGAATTTAACTCAAGAGGTGTTTTGCTGATGTTAATGATACTTAAAAAAAACAGACATAATCTTCCTTTTTGATGAATGAGGCCAACTTTGAAGTAACAATATATTGAATAGCCACCAGAGGGCGACACCTCTACTGTTTTTAATGGGATGCTTTTTGAAATTGAGCTTAATTTACACTTAATTTAAGTTTCGGGTATTTAGAGAAAATATAATGATAAAGCATGGCACACATGAGCTGTAGGAACCAATAATGAAAGTTGGTCTATTTTTAATGTAATAAAGCCAATAATGTCATAACTTGCCAAATTTGCTTTAGTGACCAATCATGTGATGAACAATTTCCTTGAGAAATGCATAAAAAAGCTTTTAATTCAATGTTTTCCATGACATTGCGACAATGCATGAAATTATGAATTTACATAATATCTAAGCAAATAAACAATGTTCTAAATTAAGGATTTTGTACAACAAATAATTCTCAAATTGTCTCTTACAACATTGATGAATGAATATTATTAAGCCGTCCACTAAACCTATTTTTAATGAGCAAACCACACAAAAACTGCAAAAAAACCCATTTTATTTCCAAGAAATGCAGTTCTATTTATGTATTATTGCGTTATCGGCTGCAGTTCCATTTTTGAAGTATTTTTTTGAATTCTAGGCCAATGACGTCATTGGAACTTTATTACATTATTGGCAAGGACAGGTGAATTGGAGTTAATTGTGAGTGAGTGAGAAAGTGAGAACATATTTGGTGACCTTTGACCCATGTTGACTGATACATTATGTGTTTACATATTTTATTTTGTCAGCACTTTAATTAGTAAAGGTTTGCCTTTAATTAAAAACAATTACCTTGTTCAAAAAGTAACCAAGTAACTTTTACTCCGAGTACATTTTAAACAAGCTACTTATTTTTTGCTTTAACTTGAGTCCATTTTTAGACGAGTACTTTTACTTGTACTGTGGTACTTTCACTTGAGTAGAATATTTCACTACTCTTTCCACCTCCGAACATGGTGCATTAACATACATCGTTAATCTCGAGGCATCAGAATGGAAGTTAAGATTATTATGGGTCACGTCACGAGCAGTGCCCACTTGGACACAACTTGCTCACAGCTGAATCACCTGTCCACCAGTGTGTGCTCTCTTTCTCTCTCTCTCTGTCTTGATTTGTTTGCCACAGCAGTTGAACCAGCCCTCTGCTCTGATGATTAATGCATGTTTATGAGATGCTGCATTAAAGCCGTCATTGTCCAGAATCACCTCCTCCTCCTCCTCGTCGTCCCTCTGTCCATTTGTTTTTCTCTCTGTCTATACTTGTTGACTTATTTCCTCTCAAAAGTGCTCCATTAATACGACGGGACGAGACGGCAATAAAAGTGTCATTTTTCACCTCCTTTATAAACAGGTCGTAATGTTGAGATGAGCCATTGCCTATTATGGGATGGGGCGCAGGCTGTGACACGAGTAAACACCGGAGCGGGGACAGCTCAGCGTGAGCAGAGTGTGGGACGTCGGGGGACGTCTGGACTAGCTCGCCGTCCCATGGAAAACCAGCAGGTAGACACAGTGCTTGTTATTATTGAGGCTGAGAATAGACATCGCAGGACACTTATCGAGCTCTGTCCTGCGAGGCACAAACTTTGGAGCAGGAATATCACAGAGGTTATGGGGGTGATGGGACAGCTTTATTACTCTGACAAACACCATTTCTCAGGAGGGCTTAGGTAGGAGGACAGGGCCTGCCATATGCCTGCCTCTTCTGCTTTGCAAAACAGAACGCTGAACTTTCTAACTCCCCCCCATCGGGCCGGCCGGCCAGCGTGTGACTTTTTATTCACCTTTATCCTTCACAGCTCGACCCCCACGCAGTTGCTGCAAATGAGCGTCTAACTTTAGATAGATAGATGCTGAGAGGCTGCAGGAATAATTTTAGGGAAATGTGTTTGATGTGGCTCAGATGACAGACAGATACACTTTAACTAAGCTCTAAAAGCTGCAGGACTCATTATGTCGCTCTCCCTTTGGACAGTGATGCACATTTTTGTCATAATGCAGGTGCTGAGGAGGGAAGGAAGGAAGGAAGGAGAGAGAGGAGTGAAGGAGAGACAGATGGAGAGGGACCATATGTCCCATCATATGCCTCTCATCCATATTCAGGCTGCTTGTGTCCATCTCTGTCTCTATAGTTTACATATATGACGCAGTGAGATTGTATAAACATCTCATTAATCTGCTGCTCAGGGAAAACAACAACAACAACAACAACAACAAGAGGCCTGTAACTGCTGCTGTCAACGTGTCACACTCACAGTGGGATAGGGAAGGGACACACCGCCCTCTTGTGCACAGAGGCAGAACTGCACCAATCTCATTTTTTTCCCCCCCAAGTAAAATTATAAAGTGTAAATTGTATTATTTTTTGTTTTAGTTCCTCATCTAAGGAATTAGACACATATATGTAACAAATTAAATTATGACAATTAGTAAATTAATTAAATTAATAAACAGTCGTTTAAAACCACAGTTTTAAACAAGAACTTTTGATTTCAACTTTCTTTCAAGTTTTAATCGTTCAACTTGTACTCAAGAGCAAACACCAACCTTAAATGATCTGACATTTATTGTAATAATTATTGATCTATGACTTATATGAACATCTTTATTGCTATTTAAGGATTTAATAGGCATGTTCTTTCCCCCTTGAAGATGCAGTTTGCCATTTAATTTAAATAGAAGTTCCCCAAATCACAATAAAACAGACAAAAAAACTGTTATGTCCAAGTTTGACACGTCGTTTGTCTTGTTTTTTTGTTAATAAATATAAATACACAGTACAGAAACTACACTTACAGGCTAATATAGTTTAATTAAAAAGGTATAGTGCACAAAAAGCTAAATATTCCCTCACCTCATTCTTCCCTTCCAAGAAACTATCTCTCAGTGAGCATCAAACCTCCACTTAGTTTGCCTAATGTGGGCTACTGGAAACGCATGGTGGTCCAAAATGGCCGCCTCTGTAGAGCTGACGCAGCTATATGTATATAAATATAAAAAGGCTCATTCTGGCCTTTTCAAAAGTTCTTTAAAACGTGACTTAGGTTTAGTTCCGTCGTGAATGAACGGTCACACGGAGAGAATCTGAAACTTTATGTTGAACTGCCACTGACGCACACTCTCACTCTCACAGCACAGACATTAATAAACTGTGCTTTTGTTCCTGGTGTCCCTCACTTCATCGCACGCCTCGCCTTGGGTTTCCCCCACTCATCTCTGCCTCTGGTCTCCAGGATTCTCAGTGGGCTTGTAAAGACGCTTTAATAGAGACGGACATAAATCTGTGAGTGACAAACTCCAGTCGTAGCAACGCAGGAGCCGACATGTGTGTGTGCATGTGTGTGAAACCAGGACCTCCAAGGTTCCTGTGCCCTCATGTGCTGTCTCGAGACCCCACAACCTCAAAGTCTGAGCCACAACACTCAGACTGAAGGTGAACAGTCAGTCATCGAAAGACATTGTGCCTGAAGGACTTTAGTTTCGGACGCTTTTTTGAAATCCAGTTTCACAGGGAAACCTTAATTCGATTTATAACGTCTTCTGTCGACACACTATTTCAATTTTATGAAATGCTTCAGGCCACATTTCTGAGGCAAATATCCCATATAATGAAATCTATTTCTCTCACAATAAGTTCATTATCTTGAGCAACAGGCTCACGGCCAGGGCAACAGAATACGACCACGGAGGAACAGACTTCAAGTTATAATCCTTTAGATGCTTTTTCATTTGGCCACAGCTGCGAAAACAGCATTTCATCTGGCTGAGTAAATCAAGGCATTTTAATGTCACATCGGCCTGAAAATGATGTTATTTTATCGCATTTGTTATTGTTTTTTTTTTGACATTTTATAGGCGATGATTGCAAGCACTTTTGGAAGCAGTTATAGAAGTTATAATTCTAGAGTTACAGTCACCTCAGAGTTCTGCTGATTATACTGCAGTACTCCTAACATTCATGACAATGTTATGACATTTTAAAAGGCCACTGCATAATCAGAAAAAGAACATATGTGACACAAATTTGAAGCCCTGACAAAAGTTGAGTTTTCAGCCAAGAAATTAGACTTAATTCACCTGAATGTATTGATATTTGGTTAAAAAAACTAAACATTGATGCCGACACATTAAAAACAAACTTTTTTTTAAAAATGTATGTTGTTGATGTGGATTTCATATACAGCTACCGCTTAGACTCCCCAGTCCCCACTACTGTAAACAGTTAAAATCATATGCACCATTATTTACAAAGTTTATATATAATAATATATGTTTATTTACACTATAGTGAACACACATTTATTTTTATTTATTTTCATGTTTTGATTGTTTTTATGTTTTTATACCTTGTTGCTGTTCCTTTTACTCTGTAAAGCACTTTGTTCAATGGGCTCTAGAAATAAAGTTGACTTGACCTGATTACATAATTGTATTTACAAGTATGTACATGCACAGTATTCCCTTAATCATTTATTTTGTGCTTCTTTAATATTTCATTTTTAATCTTAAATTGTGGCAGTGAAGGAATTCCAAACAACGTTTTATTCACATTTCATCAATTTAATTGCTTATTGTATTGGGGTATTTTATTGTATGTATAAAATCTGATGATTAATTGAATAAAGAGAGATATTAATAAACCCAATTACAGCCGCGAATGTCTTGAACGTGTGTCCCGCTCATAAAATCTGATGGCTGATCGCTGTTAAAACCGCCACGATTATGCAGAGAATCTACACAGTGTCCATGAGGTGGCACTGTAAAGTTTTTGTTTTTTTACAGCAGAGTACAATAACATGTCCCCCCCTGTCTTAAAATGGAAGATAAAGTGACTTTAAACTGTTAAAACAACAGCTCGGACTCACTGGCTGCTGAGCTGGAGGCTGTGAATGTGCTTTGGATTCCTGTTAGAATAATGGAATGATAGATTTAACAGGCCTCACGTCACAAATTAATAATTCTGCTCCACATTGCGGAGCATTATATCCAATCTGTCAGATAGTTTTCACTGCTTCTTTTTTTCTCTCTCCTCCTTTGTTGACTCCACCTTTTTTCCATATTTTGCTGGAGTTGAATTTGGCTTTTGCTTTTCCACTCCCTCCCCAGCAGCTGTGTTTTGAGTCATTTACAGCTCAGCTGACATCGCAGCTCCATTTAATGGATTAGAGAACAATGAAATCATTTTGGAAGAGACGCCTTCAGGGAGGAACGATGGATCCAGTGAACGCGGCAGCAGCTGATGAAATAGGACTTCATTTTTTGTGTGTTGAAAAATCTGCACCCAGAAGATCTTCATCACATCTTCATCACTCAGTTTCACAGTGAAAGGAAAAACGTGGAGTTCCTGCAAACTGTCAACACACAGTTTCCTTTAAAAACTCACCGACTTTCATCAGGCAGTGAAATATAAAAGTTATAACAACTGAGGTTTCGTTACGAAGGAGAAAAAATAAATCTAATTATTCTCTTGTTAGCTATATATCTCCAAACTGATGCTTTTTCCGTCTGAAAAGTTAAAAAATGAACAGCGTCTTTACTCCTCAAAGTGATAAATACAGTATTATTCAACATCTGGGGGATTTATTTCACATCATAAATGTGAAATTTACTATATACGAGAGCAAAAATATCACATTCTTTGTTTCTCACTTTATGTATTAAATCGGTTTGTTATTTTTTCTAGCACTGTTCGGGGCACGTGCTAGAAGACTTTAACCAAACTATTAATGCACTCAGCGTGAGGAAATTCAATAAACTCACCTTTTTTGTAATGTTGTACATTATTTTGTATTATAAATATCTACGTGAACTGCAGATTGGAGAGACGGAGCATAAGTGTTGTTCAATAAATGTTTCATTTTGTGTATGATTTGTTAAGTGAAGTTTCTTGTACTGTGTCTTTATTAATGGCACCTGTAGTTTTTGTAAAACTTTTCAAATCTATTTTCCTTCATAATGTGAGCTAAATTGACCCAGAACTGTAAATACAATGTAAATAAAAATCTGCAAAAGCATTTTATGTTTGGGCTATTTATTTCTCCTTCTTTTTGGGAGAACAACATCTGTTAAACCGTTGGACAATAATATCTTTGAAATCAGCACAAATGTGTTAACAGCTTCATACGTTTATAAATGGACTAATATTGGTATCGTCTTATCGGTATCGTGTTTTTAATATGGGTATTGGAATGAAAAGAATGGTATCCCCCCCATCCGTAACTTAATTTGTCACATTAAAATATTGTAGTTTTGTATTATGATGTCAAATTCCAGAAGATGTTTCCTCACAGTGAAATAAGTGGGTTCTGTTCTGAACACACTGGGTGGCGACACTGGCATCACACTGGAAAGCATTACCTCTGCACCGTGTTAATGGACTTACTTAACTCCCGGGTCCTGACTTATGTTTTCCGATGAATTAAAGTGTCAGGGGCCACAAATCAGCGTCTGCGATCGGTCATGTGGCTACTCGGGGGGTTGTGGGGCAGAGTGTGGGCCCGGTGGGCTCGGCGTTCCTCCTTAATGGTTTGTTTCCCCGGGTGCATGAAACTGGAGCCTCAAAAAAACCCTCAACCTGTTGTTACCGAGGCCCCCCATTTGTGCGTCCGTCTACCCGTAACACACACACGATGCCAGTCAGGGACTCCAGTTTTACTCCCTCATACAACCCCCCCCCCCCCCCCCCCCCCCCCCCCGCGTGCTTTGGAAGAACAGTAACATTTACTCAACTAAATGAATTAAGTAATCGTACAATCCCGCAGCCTCTGCATTACAGAGGAATTTCCATATTACAGCATCTGATATTCCCTGTTCACAGTTCTGCTCTGCCACTAATGCAGGCCGCGGGCCAGGCAGGCTGTAACCTGATAGCCAAGGGGATTCTGCTGCAGCAGATGCAGTCAAGTGAAGAGTGTGTGTGTGTGTGTGTGTGTGTGTGTGTGTGTGTGTGTGTGTGTGTGTGTGTGTGTGTGTGAGAGAGAGACGGAGAGAATTGAAGTGGTCTTAGAGCTGGACACTCACTGTACTGGTCCTGCTTTTTTTTTTTTTTAAGAATTATTACAGCTCATTAGGAAGGGAAATGACTTGCTACTTGCTTCATTTAAGCCACAAGTCACTCAAAGGCTGCAGATTAGAGCGGGTTAGA
The DNA here is from genome assembly GCF_958295425.1 of Solea solea. Lineage (NCBI taxonomy): Eukaryota > Metazoa > Chordata > Actinopteri > Pleuronectiformes > Soleidae > Solea > Solea solea. The sequence continues at coordinate 14,842,640 of NC_081150.1, read as the reverse complement.
ATATCCATGACTCAGAAAACCTGGGCTTAAATGACTCTGCTTTTTAATAATGGCATTTAAAAGCACAGTATGTAACTGCTGAGACTAGGGGTCTCCCGGTGAGCTTCAGCTCACTTTCTGTTCAAGTGACTGAGCCTCTCAGTCGTCGTTTTTAATAAAGTTGCTTCTTATTCAGACAGTTTTAAGTTGCATACGTAACAACAAACAATTATATGCCTTTTAAATATGTGAAATACATTTTAAAACACAAAATTAATGGTGATTTTCAAAGGCAGGAGCACCATAAAGTAGATGTTTGGGCAAGTAACTAAAAGTAGAATTTATATCCCTGTAGTTCGCAGCACCCTGGTGGGCCATGAAGATACTGCAGCTGGGCAGTGAGGCATTAGGTGAAACCATTAAAAATAAAATATTTTTTACTTACTATTTTATAATGAAGAATCAAATAACCAAATACATTTTTAAGAAGAATTAGAATGTACTATTCTTTTTTTTTTTATCTTACTTTTTATTAACTGCCAATGGACTTGATATAACAGGTGTTGACCTTCCCACATTCACACTGGAACACATCCAAAATAAGTGAGGGGGGATCATATTTAATCGTACACTTAATTATATGCTGGACTGAACATGATGGAGCTGTGGCTTTTCAGGTGGACAAAGGAAAAACATGTGTTGATTAGAGTTGTGGTTTGTTTAGGTTTTGGTGGGACGCGGAAGATTTTCAGAAGTGAAATCAGGTGGTGTTAAGCTTGATAACGGCTGGTTCAAGGAAATAAAAGCTGAAAAGTTTCTATTTTTTTCTTAATTTACTCATATAGCATCAAAACTAGCTCCACTGAAGGACAGATGGGGCGAAGTCACACATATGCAAGTCTCAAGTCTTAACCTTCAAGTCTTAAGTCAAGAATCAAACAAGTCAATTCAAGTCCTTTCTTTAAATCAAGCAAGTTACAAGTCATAGGAAAATAGAAGATGATTTCCCAGATAATCCACATTTAAATATGCCAAAAAAGACAGTTTGAACTGTTTGAGTTTTATCGGTAAAAGAAACCGCAGTATTACTCATAAAATGCAAGGACAGCTTTATAATCCCATACACCTGAACTGTTTATACAAAAAAGAGAGAATGAATTATTTGAGAAAATGTAAATATTCCACAAGTGAAGTCATTTTGAGTGATCTTACCAAGCAAGTCCTCAAATCTGCGACTCAAGTCACCTCCCACCTCTGGTATGTGCTGTATTTACTATCTATTTTCCTCTAAATGGGAACATAGTTTACAAAACTGGCATCACGTTCTACTGAGAAAGACCTGAGACATTAACTCCTCAGAAATATGTGAAATCAAGTGAGTAGTAGAGGCTCATTTTCTCATAGACTATTCTTTTTTCCTGGTTGACTTCAGAGGAACCTTGTACCACCGTGTCCATATTTTCAATACGATCTACGATTACAACAAATTCCCCGACCCTCTCTCCTCACAGCCATCCGCTGCCTGCCTGACTCTGCCCCATGTGGCAGGATAATTAAACCCAGCAAGGACAGAGGGCCACACACAGCTGCCTCCACCTTCTGCAGAGCAGCGCGGGGGCTTCGGGCTTCACTTAGCGAACGGCCCCGAGCACATTAAAAGTGATGTGCTCAGAGGAGCAGAGAGGTGGAAAGGTTGAGTCAGAACTGGACCTGGCTGCTGTTAAACGCTCACAGTGATGCTGTTGGCAAACAAAAACACTCTGTATTTGTATTAAACATGCAGAGTGAAAGTGGGGTTTTTGAATTGCTCGTGTTTCTGGCATGGTGAATACTAAACAGATTCAGGGATCCAGAGGATGAGAATTTCAGCAAATTCTTCCTCGCTGCAGTCAGGTGCCACAGTGGCAGCTGTGCAGAGAAATAGAGAGGGGGAGAGGGAAAAGTCTCTCAGTCAGCAAACACTTTTACTCACCCTTTAAATCTCCCTTTTCCCCTCTCCTTACCACGGCTGTGGGAGTCGTGTTTCAGCAGCTCTCTGTGACTGTAATCAAGAGTGTTTTCCCATTTCAGACACTTCGACGTGACGCGATATTTTGGCCACGAGAGAAATACTTTATACATGCTTTTACAACACTCCAAAAATATATATAAAAAAAGTATTATAAATTATTTTCATACTTTATAGAGAGTTTTATTGTTCTATAGCTGCTCATGTTTTACTGCTCTATCTACAGTGTTTCTCAACTGGCCTTAGCTTATGGCAGAAAAATGTACTGCGATGTGATATACGATGAATATTTGTTTTGGACACGCGGTATAAAAGTATATAAAAACCACTACAGCCTCACAATAAATTAAATATAGCGAAAAGCAGATTATTTCCCTCTGAATCATAGAGTGGTATTCAAATAAAGTACCGCAGAATCACACTTAAATAGTTTTCAGTAAATGTAATCGATTTATTTCCAATATTAATATTTTTAAACATATAAAAGATATTGTGTGACAGACCTGTGCAAAACACTCTACATCTGTGAGATGCAGTGACTCTTTACAACCACTAGGAGTCGCCTTTTCTCATAATTTCCTTGACTCCACATTTCAGTGGGGAGAAATAAATAAAAAGGTTTATTTTTGTCATGTCTTGGAAACTTTTCATGGCTTCATTCGATTAAATGATGTATTTTATTAGGATGATAATGACATTAAACGTAATAGAAGAAAACATTATACTGTTTCACTTTCACAGTAAATGTTTCCCCCTTTAATTAATGACGGTTAAATACTCACTCAGTGTTTTTGAGGAATCCAGAGTTGACTGGTCGTGACCTTATGCACTCTGCTCCGACTTCCCATGTCTCCCCGTCGATGACCAATACAGTACGTTAATAACTCTGAGATTGGGATCTTCTTGGCATCGGCGGCGCTTGCAGCTGGAGGCTGGACAAACAAGGTAATAATCAGCAGCAGTAAACAACATGCCGTCTTCCTAAGGACAATCATAATCACCAGGAGGAAGTTTGACTGATTCCAGGAGAACAAAATACGTGATAATGGCCAAGGACTACAGAAAAGGTTACGGCAACACTATTGACAATATACATTTGGAAATAAATCACATTTTTTACAGTTTATTCTGGATTTCATCTTCTATAATCCACTGATGACAATGTAGTTAGTGATCAGTAATGGAAGATGACAGATTATTTAATAAATAGCATTAGTTCCACCTTCTCCAGTTCCTCAATAATTGCTACTAATGCAATCTTTAGTTTGTTCATTCATTTGACCAGAGGTGGAAAGAGTACTGAAATATTCAACTCAAGTAAAAGTGCAACTATTTCGATCACATTTGTTTTACTTTACAAGTAAAAGTACTGGTGTAGAAATGTACTCTGTGAGTTAGTTACTTAGTTAGTTTTTTAACAAGGTTGGGGTTCTTTCTTCTGACGTGCAAAAAGGACACAAGGGGACACAAAATCTCACATTAATTGTTTTTCATTTAAAAGGCAAATTAAAGGGCTGATAAAATAAAGTATGTTACCACATAATGTGTCGGTCAAAATGGGTCAAAGGTCAAAAATGCATTAACGTTCTCACTTAACACCAATTCACCTGTCCTCATTCCCTACCAAAGTTTCCGGTGTGTGATTCATTTATTTTTATCTTTTTTTTTTTTTATTCAGACCAGCATTTTTTGGCTGTAATTTAAAATGTAGCAAAGTACAGTACTTCCAAAAAAAACATACAAAAGTCAAGTGAAGTAAAATTACAAATTTTAAAAATCAGTGAGTTTCAGGGTATGGAAAAAAGCCTCAAAACCCCTCAAATTCCTTCAGTTTCAACAGGGTCCACCGCATCTTGTGTGCTGAAAATTACTCTAAAAAAGTACAAGAAAACCTACTTGTGTGGATCAAATGAAAACCTGTCCATCAGCATCTAAATTAAAAGTAAAGGCCACTTCATTTGTGACGCACCTCACCTCTAACACACGTACTGCACATACACCGGCTATTTTCATCCCCTGAAGTGAAAGGAAGCAAATAACAGTGCATTAGCACAGGCTGCTGGACCCACACACAAAAGCACGCACACACACACACACACACAAAAGGTGCTTGGATTATTTTGGCAAGCGGTGAGTTTATTATTTTGTTTTATGGGGCTGCGAGGCGGGGGAGGTTGTTTTGCGGCACTGCCTGTGATACAGCGGCTCTGTTTGTGAGCTTGTGAGAAAGGAAGCACCAGTAAGATCAATACATCCTCTACGCAGATTTCCAGCAGCGTGTGACGTGTGTGGGGGGAAATGAGCTGGGTCGAGGATACTTTGCTTGTTATGGATTTGACATGAACTTGGCCCCCGGCGTCTCAGAATGTGATGGATGTATTATTTTATCTTCCTGTCTTTGTTAACCTCCTTTTGGCCAAAGGCAACGGTGATTCTCGCTCCCTGAGTGGATGAAACAACATCCCCAGCTCGGCCTTTTAGATTTTGATGAAGTATAATAATGGCCTGTAATAATAATAGAGCCTCTCCACAAGGAGCTGTTTTCCCCAAAGCGGACACGCCACTGTGCTGTATTTTAGGCACACGTGAGTCAACAGCACAGGGTGGTTTTTAAATGAACACACGAGGCGAGGCATCGCGGAGGACGGCGACAGCTGCGTTGATGGGCCTTGACAGCTACAGCTATACTCTAAACAAAAACAAGAAGTTGTTGGAGTAGGTTAGTTCAGAAAATGAAATCATTTCAATTATCTGACTTTTTTGCCAATATCTGATATGCCGATATATTAGGAGCGCTTGAGCCGATACAATGAGGACATTTAGTCTTTTCTGTAGTGAAATTAAGATATTTTTCATACTCATGTTGTGACAGCATGTGGATATTAATTTACTTCATTGAGTAAAATAAAGAAAAACAATAGTTGTCAAGAAGCCAAGAAGGTAGTAGTAACTTATTTAGCCTACTGTACTCATTAGTCATATCGGCAGATGCTGGCGGTTTTGCCGATATCTGATAATACATTTTAAAGCCAATATTGTGCCGATAATATCATGCCTTCTTACTATTAAACCTAAATAAAACTGGGATAATGAATAAAACACAAACCGTAAGAAAAACAGGCGATTATGGGCTAATAATGACAGTTAAACTGTCATTTTGGATACTGTGCATTTCACATAATAGGAAAAAAAAACCCACATCAATCAATTTAAAAAACTATGTCATCAGTCAAGTCTTCAGTCTTAATACGACTCAAAAAAGCCCAAAACCTCCGTATAATTCTGGTTTATGAGGGCAAGAAGTACTCTACTGTACGGCAAATAATTGTCTGCCTGTCTTACTTTTAAAACTTAGTTACATCTTGTTTAAAATCTAAGACAAAGTAACTATTTAACTGAAATTTCACTTAAAAAGTGCAAATCCTTTTGCACTGATCGACCACATAAGTCGGACAAAAAAAAAAAATCACTATTACTGTCGATATTTTATCGAAATCCTTCAGCTGCATCCTGTATCATGACGATGTTTGGATGTACAAACAGGTAAAAGGATGCGCGTGTGTGTGTGTTTGAAAAGTTTGTGCCACGGTGCTAAAAATAAACGTCTTGCCAGCAGCTCCAGACGAAGACGTCAGAGCTTCTGGAGAGGATTCAGAGTGAAAAGACAAAGAGACAAATTTAGACCTCTGGTTTGTTGCCCTAATGGGAACGGTATTCGTCACCTTTGAGTCAGAGATATTTCTGCCCTGGAAAAAAACAACGCAAGCAAACAAGCACATTACGAAACAGGTTGAAAAAAAACAAAAAACTGTATTACGTATGAAACTGTTAATGGTATGCTCTTATCTGATTAAAGTTAGCCTTTAATTAACTGCCTGACCCTACACACTGTTGTATTCAAAATGCCAGAGTAGCTCACCGTACACTGTCCTTGATCAACAGTTGGCTACAAACAGGCTTGCGAGTGTGTGCAACCCTCAAAAATGTAGTTTCTGGTTCTTTATCACTTTACCACTGAGTTGTGTCATGACACAAAGCCCATATACGTACAATTTATACCAATGAAAGTGCAAAAAATTATATAAGTATAAGTTATAAATGGAGAGGCAGCGTCATAAAAACTGGCAATTGTTAATCTCTGTACACAGAGATGAAGAAGAAGCTAGCAGGTTATTCTTTTGAAATTGAAAAAAAGCTAATTTAATGGTCTATTGGAACAAGCATCAGGATTTGCACTTTTACCTGGACTGGCAAAATTACTGTCACTATGTTTTTATGGCAATTTAAAGAAAATTAAATACTTGCACTGTGTGTTTAAAACAATAAAAAAAAAAAGTTTGATGGAATTGTAACCCCGAATTTGGACAGATAGCGTCCTCGGGGCTGCGGGTCATATGCGGGTTACAATTCTTGCACATTTCACACCCCGTCACCGTAATCTAGTCAATATTTAATATGCTTTATATCATTTATAATGTATATAATTGTTATATTTCATAGCATATAAGAAGATATTATAGTAAACTTAATTTGCAACATAAATGAATATAAATACAAACTGATATATAGCATAACTAAGGTTTCAGTATCTTGTGTGGTAGCACTCCATCTCGTTTTAAATCTGTAATCGTAAATATTAAAACTGAGGCTTGACTTTATTCCAAAATCATTCAGCCCTACTCACTAATAACATACATAAAAAGCCAAAACCAGAGATTTCCTACTTTTAAATAACAACCTTGGGTTTCAGGGAACACAAAAAACCCTATTATAAACCTTATTTACATAAGGCTTTGAAATACAATCTTCACCTCATACAAAAATATCCTCGGCGCGATCCCCGGCGTTTGTTTGCATCACTTAACTTCAATGCTTCAAAACATAAATGTTAGACAGGATGCTCAATGTGCAGTGCAATGGAGCTTCTCAGCGGGCCGGCGTGACCTGAAGCCGGTGAACCGGCTCCGCCACCGACAAAATGAGCCAAGATCCTTTCAGGAGGCAGAAAACACACCAGCGAGAGGGAGAGATTCTGTCAGAAAGGCGACTTGCCGCGGGAGACGTTCCAGCTTTGTTTTGCAGCGTGACGCTAAAAATACAGCACTGAGTTGTGGACTATAAATGAGCGCCTCCGTCACAAACTCTCCAAAGAGGTGGATGACTTACTGTCAGCTGTGGCGTGCAATCAAACAAATACAGCGTTGGGTTGTGAAGCCCCGAGTATCACCAGTGTGAGGTGATGTCTCCACCAGTGGGCAGCCAACATTAGCTGTTATGTCTTCACCCTCCGACTGCTTTTCACCACATTACTTCATCCGTACGCCATCACTCACGCCTCATATTTGAGCACACAGGCATGGTAATTCTTAAAAAAATACAAGAAAAATCCTCACCACCAACAGGCGGAGATGCAACCCTGAACGTCACAACTCAACTCCCCCCACAAAACACCCTAAATCGGTTTTCATTTGGCAGTGCCAAACCACATAGGAGGGGGAACAAAAAAAGCTAAATCTTTTAAAAATTTGCAATCATAAAAACTTGTTGTTTCAACTCTATTTAAAGCGAGGGGTTTGACTTTAAAGCCTCTGATGAAAGATTAGGGTTAGCTTTAAAAACAACTTGCTATAGGTGCAATCCAGCGTCGCAGCTTTGCCAGAGAGGATCAAGCTCCTAAATTTGGAGCCTTGCCTCCGCAATCAGCTGGACACGAGTGACCACAAACCAAGCCACGCAGGGCAACGACAGCCTTCTGGATGTTTTATTGGATGTCCCTCTTGGTCACAGGGCAGACCAGCAACAAATCATGCATCCACACAGAAATACAGATAATCGCACATCTCTGCACGTCAGGTTGTCCAAATTAAAAAGGCATTTGTTGGAGATGAAATGAGCTTGTTGGTTGGGATCTGTTCTGCACATTTCTGGGAAGGTAGTAAATTTCAATACATGCTTCATTTTTTTTTTCTCTCTCTAGTTCTTTTTGCCCCAAATGGTCCATTATATGACAGTGAATCAGGAGCCTGGAGTTGAGTGGTCTCCAATGCCTCTTCACATGCATACCTCAACAGTGCAGCCCCCCCTTGCACAGGATACAGGAGATTTGGATGTGCAGAGCTGTGCTCAGCCCCTGATGTCAGAGATGACTCAATCCAGAGATTTGCAACTCCAAAATACAGCTTGGAAGCAAAATGGGAGTAAAAAAGACCGTTTCCATGCCTCCATAAACATGTTTTCTTTATTAGATTAAAGTATCCTCATGAACACGTCTGTCACACAGCAGAGAATAAGAGCAGGCTGTTCCAAAGACTACATGAGGGAGAAAATATGTAAACATTTTCACGAACAGTGTCTCTTTTTTAAGGGAGGAGTGTCAACTTTCTTCTGCATCAGACTCTAAAAAACCACTTGAATTAAACACATCGATTTGTTTTCTTTCACCCTCCGTGAGGCTGGCTCTCACTACGAGCTTCCCGGGGGAGGATGAGATTAGCTAGAATGTGATGAGATGGTGACAAATATCCGACCCTCCCCCGGCATCAACAACCCCAAACGCAACCACAATGGAGCAGAAACGCAGCTCCGACTGGACTGGAAAACAAAACAAAACAAAAAAGGAGACGCGGCCAGGAAGCGGGGTATCCATTTCATGCCCCCCGTCTGTTTGCCTGCCACCTGTTAGACATGATCATTACCACTGAGCAAGGGTGTAGGGGGCTAAGCCAGCCACATTTATATCAACAAGCTGGGATAAAACTGTCTAATTATCCCCCACGGCCCAAAGCTTGGCCCCCGACTTTCCTCGCTGAGCCAGTCCCATTTGCCAGCCTGGCCTGTGGCCAAACTCTGCAGGCTGGTATGTGAAAGCACATCCTAATGACAGTGCTCTTTCAATCCCAGGTCTCTGTAATTGCCCTGGGTAGCTTATACACATTATGTGGCATTACTCCAAGTCAATATGTGAAGGTCAAGGAGAGGTTTAATGGAACAAGCATCAGGATTTGCACTTTTACCTGGACTGGCAAAATTACTGTCACGGAAAAGCGCTGTGGTTGGTTAAATTTTGAAAGAAAACATTGGTTTGAAAATTGTTCGGACTACAGACGGCCTTGATTGCACCAGGAACACAGTTGGCAAAGATCTGAAGCAGGGGGAGTAACTGCAATTTCCTGTAACAAGTGTTACTTCAAAAACGGACCACTTGTGAGCAAAAGCTCAAGTCAGGAAGAGTTAAGCTTTGATGATCGCCCGTGATTGAGAGCAAATGTAGACAAAATGTAAGCAATTTGCACCTGTGCAAAGCTGCCTATTATCATAACAGTTTTGATGGCTACAGGGGGGAATGCGGTGGGTGGGAGCGGGGCATCCACATCCCCGCGGGAGCTAGCATTAAGGTCTTAATTAGGACGCAGGGGGAAAGATTCAAAGTGCCCCACGATGACGAGGGATGCAGCGATGGGAAACCAGAGCTGATCGTCTTCCCTAGTTCAAGGCTAATTGCTGTAAAGGATCTGACATAGATGTGCAGGGAAACACGGATGGTATGTAATAAGACGACGTGAGGTCATCCCTAAAAGTTGTTGGACTCCTTCAGTATGTCTTTGGCAGCTTGTTGGTCAATTTTATTACACGTTGGTAACCAAAGTTTTATAAAATCACCTTAAAATCAAATTGATTTTGATATAATGGCCACTTTTGGCGGAAAAAGTACATATGGGAACGATCTTTACTAAATGAAAACAGTCTACGAATAGATGTCCTTTACAGCACTGGCAACAGCTCCGTCACTCAGCAAAAGCTGTCACAGTGGCCTGTCCACGTCCAAGAATGTATTTGTCCTCATGATCTCTGATTTAGTGGCAGCTGTGGCAGATATGATTACTACAACTGGGCACAACATTGGATGCTCGCCTAAAGTCCGGGAACTGAAATATGTCACTGCACATCGAGTCTAATCAGATACAGAAAACAGATATCAGAAAACAAAGTGTGAAAAAAACAAATATGATGTCGTCTATTAAACAACTTTGATTGCTTAATAAAAGATGTAATAAAGGCAACTGTACTGTAATAAAATAAGCACGGGCCATCAGTGCCAGCTTTTTACTACATCCCACAGTTGGTTTTTATTGTTTTCAATCTTTAGTAGCGCTACAAACTACTACATCTGCAAAAATGGGAAGATAGTTGATGTAGAACGAAGAGACGTATTCTAGGGTTGGCATGTACTGTGTGTGACGTTAGAAGGGAAGGATGTGAACCGTAGCTGCTGCAGTAATCGATTCCTTCACACATTAGCGACCTGGACTTTGGGAGTTTGGACAGCCAAACAGCAACTAAATTACTGGCTAATACACACTTTCATGATCCTCCACTGCTGTTTTACAGTAAACGGCAGCCAAAATGTCCATGTGCATTTTGAATAGTTTGTTGAAGGCACGGATCACATTGGCTCCCCACTCGTTATCCTCACCAAGGAGTTTGTTTTTGGCCACGTTGTCCATCTGTTTGTCTGAATCACATAACCCAAAAAGTAAAAGGATTTTGATGAGATTTTCTGGAGATATTGGTAAGAGATCAAGAAACATCCTTGGTGGATGTTTGTACTCTGAGTTGGCCAGGCTTGCGTTTCGACTGAAAACAGTATCTTTACTTACTAGGCGGAGTGTGCGCTGTGCCCGATGGTTGTCATAGCGTTGACGTTGTACCGACAACGAATGACGACAGGTAACGCGACACACCAGACAACAATGGAGGACATCCAGCAGCTTGGTTTGTGGCCGATTGCCTGAATAAGACGTCGAGCTTTCTATGAGAATAGACTCCTGGCGTCAAAGAAACACCGGTTGCAAAGGAGTGGCGCTTTTCTGTCGCCCAATCAGCTGACTTTTGTGGGTCTCGCCTCCACCCATACTTTACTCTGGTACCCCAGGAAAAATGAGGTTGAGGCCAGTTATCTCGGTACTATTCCTAATGTAAATACGTACCATACCGTACTAAACGGTCCCTGCTAGGTAGTTCCATTTCAGCTCAGAGAATTATCCGACTGTTCACTTGAGGCACATTTGTTATGGATAACGAATATCAAAGTAAAAGAAGGCTTATTTCTCATCAAAGGGCCACTGCAGAGAATTTTTATGAAATAAAATAACTAGACCTAATTGCCATATCAAATGAACTATTTTCACTGACATCACTCTTAAACATTTCTTCCAGATACAATCCTTTCGGGCCTAATTTGTGTGAAGTAAGGCACACTGCTGTTCTAGAGATCATCAGAAATGATTCCCCCGGCAGCTTCCAAACTTTATAGAGTGGTATAAGGCAAGCCTGCGCCAATAAAAATACAGGTGCTTTACTTCCTCTTTCAAAGACTTTTGCAGACTTCTGTTCAATTACAGCTAAGCGGTGATATGTCATTTGTTTATTCTTTGACTGATCTGGCTGGGGAGACGTCAGTGTTGGACAGGCAGTGTTGGGACATTCACTCCAAGACCCTTCCTTGCTGTCTGTGAATGATTTGCTGATCTCCTCCAAACATTAAAATGCTAGCTTGTACATCTCCCTGGTGGAAAACAATGATCCCCAGCTTTGAAGCAGCTGAGAGTGCAGAGGGATAAAAACTCTACACAATTTCCACATGAAATAGGAAGACAGGGGGCCCACTGGGAGACAGCAAATTGAAACTAGGGCTGTGCCTGTTGGACCACAGGATATGCCTGCAGAATTTAGACGTATCAAAATGGTGAAAAGGTCTGTTAGTGCCCATTCATATAAACTGAATGGCTTGTAATGTTCTCGGGCCCTTGGAGGATACTTGCAAGGTTGAGGGAAGACTACAGGAAGAGCAGAATGGTTTTTACATAACTTTATTTTAGTGCACTACAGGTTTTCTCTCCTCCCTGCAGTTTAATGTTGTATTCCATTGGGTCCCGGAAGGAAGCAGCCCAGTAAATCCCTGCTGCTCGACTTAAAAAGGAAACGGCAACTGAAGACAGGTGAAAAACTGAAAGATAAATACATCCAGGCCTCTTGCCTGTAGTGTTTCTCTCCAGAGGGTCATCTCCCAGCTACGCAATATAATGGCACAGGCTTTTGGTTTAAATTTAGCCAGAGAGGAAGCTATAACAATGAAATAACACTTGCTCACTTTTAAAACATAACTCATTTTGATTAAAAACTTACCTTACATGTTACAGACCACTGGCTGTTTTTTAGATAACCTGGTCAGCTATCTGGGTTTCCGGGCTCTTCTGCAGCAGTTAATTGGGAGAAAGTAACTGGGAACATTTGAAACCACACAGGAGATGCTCTGTGGGGGTTTGAGAGGTGGTAGGTGAATTAGGAAGTCTTCACTTAGCCGGGCATGATGAAGTGAGCCGATGTTTCAGGTTTTACCTTTTCATTTGGAGGACAGGGGGCTTGGGGGTCGAAAAGAAAGCAATGAGAATTTCTGCATCCACCTCAGTTGCTCCCAATGCGCTTCAAAAAGGAGTTGCCATATGTTTTCAAGATTGGAACCAAGAGCCAGTATCAGCATTTCAAGCCATTTAAGTTAGTGTGCTTTCCTTGCACATTTGTTTTCACTTTAAACTACTCTGTGGTACTTGCTGTCACATAAATCACATACTTAGGAAAACCATTAAATAAATGTACGCATATACACTCGCTGGCCACTTTATTAGGTACAGGTCGGTTGGTAGTGTCTACAGACTACACAATTCAGGCCTGATTTTGAACGTCGGAAGAATGAACGGACGTGTGGTGTAACCTATTTGACATCTCTTCCAGGGACTAACACGACACTAAGCACTTCATCAACTCCTTGTCCCGCCCCCCCGATAACCTTTGAACTCGTGCAGTGTCATGAACAATGATTGGTCAGGGTCATACTTGTAGTTCTGCCCGTCCCTCGAACAAGACTGAAAGACAAAAGTATCATGTATAGACCTGGCATTAGGGATTAGGTTGCAATAGTAGAAATGGTACCTGGTGTGGTCTTCTGCCACTGTATAGTAGATTTATCTGCTTCAAGGTGGAATATATTTTCAGAAAAGCGTCTTCAGTAGGGTTTGGCATTTCCTACACCCTCATGTTAAGATTCACATGAATCATGACAGACATTTCATATTGCAATACACAATTATTTTGAATAATAACCACATCATAGAAGGCATTTACTACAACAGCTGCTTTAGACAGATCCCCACTTTAATTTTGAACTCGTCCGGCCATTTTTTTCTGACCACTAGCATCAACGAAAGAACTGCTGCTCACTAGATAATTTATCTTCTACATTTCTCTCTAGTTGGTTGTAAATGAAATTCCAGTAGATCATGTCCACGACTGATATGCATTTAGTTGCTCTATAATGGTTTGGTTATTAGATGCTTAAACAGTTGAACACATGTATCCAAAAAGGTAGATTAGAGTTCCGTTCCGATCCTATGCATTTTTTTCCCTGCTGTACAGGTTAGTAATCACTATCAGGGTGTGCCTTTAAGGGGATAACACATCCACCATATGCTACACTTCAAGTGCCTGTCATAGTGAAGATGAATACTGGTGTAGTCGTAGATGGTCGATGGTATCTAAATCACTGCATGCTTTATGGAGTCATCCACTAAGAATCCGACTGACAACGTAATAAATAGATAAAAGACAGGAAAAAAACTGCCTCGGCCGAGTTTTATTTATTTAACAGGTAATTATATTATTTAAAAAGTTGCTCACACGTGTTTGACTCCTGAACTGTAAACCCACTGAAATGTTGCCCATAAAATGCTCATCTTAAATTGAATATTTCCACATCGTGCCAGCTTTGTTTTGCCCTTGTTAAACACTTTGTGACTGCAGCGGTATTCACCCTAATAAAAACGTACACGTACAGCACAGAAATGAAGCGACAACTGCACAGCAGGCGTGTGCACAGATGCATTAATAGAATAGTTCCATTGTCATCTTAACTTTGAGCCGAGTTCATTATTCTCTACTTAAAGTTAATCAGTGAGGCTCCCTGCTGCATGAATTGCATGACACAATATTTACATATCTGCTTTAATCATTGCGGTTCATTTATTTTTACCCTGTTAAATTAAACATGTTGGAGTATTACCAGCTGGCTAATAGAACGGGGAATTAAAAAAAACTGCAGTATAAACTCAGAAATGGTGAATTGCTTTGGTATGAGGAATTTCTATCCAAACAGTAAGCAATTTCAGTGCATAAGTTGTATATCTCCACTAGTAGGTTATGTAGGATTTTGCAGGGCGGGTCAACAGATCGAATGATTCAAGAGTCCCACAGAACAGGAGGGGATCCCAAAATCTTGCAAAAGTTCACAATAACATTATGACAATATGTATTTAACATCCAAAAGGACAAAAGGAGACCTGCCATAATCGCTGAACAAGATGCAGACCAAATGTTCAGAAAAGCATAAAAAGCACCATGAAACCCGAGTGTTTCAATGTCCAAACATGCCATGACCGCCGGCCATCTGTTTTTCCCTTGCTACATTGGGAAGCCAATGGAGAGGTCCACAGTGGTGCGTAACCTCAATAAATATCACAGATCCACAGAGACATCCCCCAATTTGTCCACTGGTGATTCATCTGGGAACTAATAGTGGAAGACAATAACCATCTGAAAGACATCAGTAAACATGTGCATAAATCACACTGACCCAAAGCCATGGTAGGAAAAGTCTGTCTGCACAAAATCTTCCTGTGGTTAGATGAGTACAGGGCTGACGGCAGGACAACATGGAGGCTATTCCCAGATTCTCGATGCTTTGCTCGGTATGAATTATGAGAATGTGTCCTTTCAGTGACCTTGCAAGTAAATATGCATTTTTGTCAAACAAGCAAACCAATGTGTTTACACAAAAGTAAGCATAAAAACTGTTTCCTGACAGTTGAAGCTAATACAGAGCAACATCCCTATCATTTACACACATGGATGTCTTTAAGACTTATGGGAGGTTAAATCGTTGTTTTTTTTCTGAGACTCTGGTATAGGATTGTAGGTCAAAAACAGCTGTAGCTCAATTACTTTCCATCAAAGAAAAGATGGAAAAAAGACTGACTGAATGGTACAATGTGTTAAATAACTGTCAAGAACTGTGCTATGACAAGGTATAAATGTGTCATGACACTTTTATGAAGCTGGCAATAAACCAGTTTCACATTTACTTATAATCAAAAATGGGTGTGTGCAAACGGCTAATATCAAGTGTTTTACAATGAAAGAAAAACATTGTTTAGAGCAGAATTTGTGTGCTTGACTTTCCATTTCCTTCAAACTATAAAGCACCTTTTGACCAGTAAGCTCTAGCTAACTATCATGACACATTTTACTGAGTATATATAAAAAAGGTTCTTATGTAGTATAAACTCTACAAGCTACAAGTCCCACAGGCAGTGCAGAAAAAGCTCATATCACTGTCATTATACTTACTGCCATGTCATTGAACATTGTTTTTAATAAAAATGCAAAAATATGCCACGCTTTCATCGTGGTACATTACGGTTTGGAATAGTAAAGCCCTCGTTCAGGCTTGCGTTTCACTGAGAACAGTATCTTCTCAGTCAAACACATGGGGTCTAGCAGACCAGACCTTCTCATCCATTACTTACATTTTAGCAACACCAGCCTCAAAACAGCATCACAGAGTAAATGTCTCACATTTGATTTCCATGTAAATGCGACCGCTCTCTGAAATGGCATGCTCATTGGTACCTTTTTGCTCATCAACAACAACAGAAAACATATTTGCCTGACCACACATTGGGTACACACAGCCCTGACAAACACCCCCAGAATTTAGCAACATTTGATCCTGGTTAATCTGGACATACCCTATGAGTGCACCCTGCTTTTTGTGGGGTAGGGGTTCAACAAATGGCCAATCTGTACATCAAAGTTTTAGCTTTAAAGTGCCACATCTGGATTTTACGTAGTAACAATGTCTATCCTAAATACATATTCAGGGATAGTGCCATGGTTTAATCTGTTATTATGATTAATGCTCAATCTGATTAAGTTCAGTCTCCACTTACTCCTCATAAGCAGCAGACATTAACACTCGGCCGTAAACACCCATGAACACGAGAACCGTCACGCCCGTATATCAAAATCCATCTAATCCATATGCAGTGACAATTTTATTGTGCTCATAAAATGCTCGCAACTGCCCTTAAAGCACATTGTATTTTCAGCAGGCGGTTTAAAAAGGCTTAAATTACACTCAAACAGCATCAAGATGAATGGATTGGCAGCTCTAATGCGAGTGCACTTTTTTTCTTCTCAGAGAGGGAATTTTCCTCCTTGCAGCTTTGCCAAGAGCAGGAGGAGAAAGTCAACTCCATTCAACTATTTGTCAACTCCCTTTAGAAACATTTAATAGTAATAAAATTTATGGCTCTAGTTTCCAAAGGATACTGCCAGTGAAGTTCATCTCTACGAAAAGTAGTTGTAAATGCTACCATTGTTTCAGAATTTGATTTACGAGTCAACCTTTTGCTGAGGTTTAGAAATATAAATACTGAAGCCTGTAGGCAGAGTGTATAACGTATATACGCATTGATATATCCATCACTTATTTATCTATCTATCCTCTCTGCCCGTCTATCCAGTCAGTTCCATACTGTCCATAACTTAAGGATAGAGGCTGGGGAAGATTCACTCTCCTGTCCGTACGATGAGCAATGACAGCACCAGACAACTCTCAGGAATCCACTGGAGCAGCGCATCCAAAATGGAGTTGCCATATGGCAGTGGAGCTTAAATGTTGCCTCGAGACAGGTTACAGCATGAACTCATATGTCACGTCTGTCAGCTACACTTATTTGCTTTTGAAACTTTGATAAAAAAAAAAAAAAAACTCCATCCACTGGGTTTATATAAGACGCGGAACAGACCTAATGAAAAGACAAGAGTCAACAATTTGGGGATTTTAGAACAAAGTGGAGTCCTTTCAGGCTCTGTGTGATTTACTCATTCCCTCCATTTCAATTACTTTTGGGGTCTTTTCTCCATTATTCCATTACGGTATAATTCACGAGATATTATAAAGTATGTTAGTCATACCGTGGATCACAGTTCAAAGTGTAAACCTTTTATTAGACAGTGTAGAATTGCCTATAATAAGGTCATTAAAACGTGGCGCAGTGGATTGTGAATCTGACAGTAAGAAGGGGGGAAAGGGAATCATGGTCAGAGTGAGTTATGGACCATCAAGGAGCCGTAAAACCCAATGATGAATTAGTATGCGTTTCTTTTTTTTTCTTCTTCCCCCTTTTTCATCCCAATGCAGGAAAGGAAATGCTTTTGTTTTCTTAGGGATGTGCAATTTTCTTCTCGTCATCTCCTTTTCAAATCCTCCTGCCGAATCCTCAAGCCATCAAATGGAGGATTTAGAGGCCTTTGGCGGCAGTTATGCCTCCCTGCAGAAGCTGCCTCATGATGCCGAGTGGCGACTCGGTAAGGTCAGGGAGGAAAACTAATTTGCAGGAGAAAAAAAAAAAGGAAAAAGAGAGAGGATATTCCAAAAACCTTGGCAAAACTTCCGCAATTCAGTTTCATATGGAGCATCAATCAAGCCTGTTGCTCTCTTTACAATAATTACTGGGAAACGTTATAAATTTTGTGCAGATTCTGAAACAAGCGCTGAAGACAGAGGGATAAACGCTTTGTACAGAGTGAGTCACTGTTTGAATTATTGCTAAATCATAGTTTAAAAAAAAGATGTATGAAACATGACATTCATCAACGTAGAGTTGAAAACAATTGTTTCCCTTGATAAAGGGATTTTTTTCTGTGTGTAATTACTGCCACGAGGGGCCTTTCAATCAAAAATAACAAAAACAAGTAACAAAAGAAGACGCTTGATGATGTCTGCAGTGTGGAATCATGGGAACTGTCTTGTTTTGTTCCCCGGTGAGATTGTGTTTTACGATGAGAGCTTTGGTGGTCAAACATGCGGCGAACGGCAATGAGTCGCTGTGATCCATTAGAGACAAATACACGCAATAAAAAAAGAAAAAAACAACACAACACACTGGCAAAGTAGTAGTATGGAATATTTCCTTCCTCACTCTGGTGTTTCACATGTTCATATGATGTTTTATATGAATTTAAAGACAGAAATGTTTTGGCTAACATCATTCTCATTGTTTTTTCAGATGCTCTAATGCAGAAAATGTTACATATTGTGCCTTTAAACAAAGAGCGAGGAGAAAACAGAGCAGCAAACATCATCCACGCCCTCACAATGCACATGTGTGCACATGTGTGGATTACATTATGCTCTGGGTCCTGCAACAGAAAACCTGTGTAATTTATGGAGGAAATAAATCTACCCCCTTCCTGACAATAAACCACAACTCTAAAGGGGTGGCACAAAAAAAAGAGCTCTCATTTAAAATAAGAGAGAGGGGAAGAAATAGACTGCTCCTTTCCTAAATCACTCGCCGTGAAACACCACAGGGCTCTGCAGAGTTTTCCTTGTCAGTATTGAACACCGAATAGGCGTAACGCCACGTGACAACTATGTATCAGCATCAACATTAAAGTACGCATCTGTCATATCCCCCAGCGAACAAGAGGAGGGGGAGGGCTATTTTGCGAGTCGAGTTCATTCAGTTGCTGCTCAGCTGACAGGTGGCTGAAGTGATGATGGAGTCATGGAAGCCACATGCAAAACATACACAACATCGTGACATCGTACACTGAACAGCTTTATAAAAGGGGCTTTGACATTTAGCGGATAGATGTCGGGCAGGGTTCCTGAAGAGATAACGGCACAGATTAAAGCCAAAAATCACGTGTTTACACATTTAGGTGTACATTACAACTATTACCTTCAGTTAACAAACTGTTCCTGTTTTTTTAAATTCAGAAAAAAACAAAAAAAAATTCTATTGACAGGTGTTCAGGAGCCAATTTGTACAGTGGCCTGGAAGTGCAAACACTTTTACAAATCAGGAAATACTTTTACAAATCCCCAAACAAAAGTTAAAACAAATTTACAAAATGCAAAACACACACAACAATTCCGCTATAAACAAAAGAAACACAAACCAGTTACCAGCCAACTGGACGTTTTTTTCCTTCTTCATTTTCTTCAACTGGCCAATGTTATATAGCACCACTTCCTTTCAACCTGCCTTTCAAAATAAGAGCCACTGACTTTGGCTTTTTTTTACTTCCTATATGAAACTATTGCCATAATGTTCACTGTATTAGCTAATTCTATAAAATAAAATTAAAGGTTTAATGTCATTCCACAAGCCTTGTCTTTGCAGTTTGTATGTTAAACAGTCAAAAAGCATTGTGGCATTCAGTATATTCCCTATTCCGTAAGAACTGCGCCTTTTGTAAATTTGTTTTCGGGATTTGTAAAAGTGTTTGACTGTAGATTTTGAGTCCAGGATAACAGGTTCTAACCATTGATGAACTAACTTAACACCAGACAAATGTATGTATGAACAAAACACAACTTCGACAGCAAACTAATCTAATCTGGCCTAAAAACATCATGGTATAATTTGGAAAAGACATGGAAAACTAAATGAAGACTTCACCCCTTTCTAAACGTATTTTGTATCCTGTCTAACTGCTTTCAAAATTACCAGCAGCTGCTCGGTTGTATAAGACCGTGACTTGTTGACACAAGTTTGGTGCTAAATCCTCAAGCGGTCTGACATTTATACAAATTCAAAAAGTGCTCAAATATTCCTATAATCTGGATGTTCAATCCAGCTGTAAAAGCAGTTGATCAAGTTTAGCTCTTTTCCAGGAGCCTGCGAGGCCTTTAAGGTCCAGCTGCAGCACATTCAGGTCGTTGTTGGGGTCCAGTGTAAATTATGGGATAACGGGGCTCATTTTCAACTAAACACACCACATATTTTCTAAGAGGGAAATGCTCAATTGATTTTACGGACTGAATTTCCTGAAATTAAGTCATTACATCCTGAGGAGCTGATGAGCTCACACCTGACAGGAAAGACCGTGTGACTCAACAAAAACACTCAAGACCTTCAGCTCCGCTCCACTTTGATTCTCATCTAAACTAAATAAATAATAAAAAAAAGATTGTTTGATTTTTTGAGAACTTTAAAGTGACATTGTGGCTGAAAATACAAAGTGATCTTGGCTTTCATTGACTTCCAATAACTTCCCCAAAAAATATGGATTCAGGACAATGTTTTTTTCAGATGTGGTTTTTCTGGCCGGAGTCCATCTGTGTGCAGCTGAAACACACATTGTTTACTGAAATATGTAATACTCTACGTCCAAACTGAGCATGAAAAGTCAGAGGAAAATCCAATTTTCCCCGGTGGTGGAGATTCTTTTTTGGAAAAAAAGTAATTTCTAGACTTAGCCAAAACAGCCGATTGATGCTCTTAAATAATCCCTGTTTGAAAAGCTGCACCACAGAATCCAAACATCCAGAGAAGTGTTGCTCCTGGCCAGCAGAGGGTCATTGACTTAATGGTGAATGAATCTCTAATCCTGTGTAAACGTCAGGACTGAGTAGCCTGAGCTCCAGCAGAGGGATCTTTTTGCTGCCTGTGCTTTTCAGCCAAAAAAGCTCTGCGCTGTTCCTCAAGCTGGAGACAAGGTCAAGGAAATAATGTTTGATCTGTTATGGCACTCTTATAATTATTTGGGCCCTGGAGGAGGACATTTTCTTTGGCTTGGCTGCTGCCATCTAATATTTCATGTGAAAGATGTGAAAGCCATATCACAACTTGTGGTGGAGGTACTCTGCTGGAAATTCCTAAATCAGCTTGGAAATGTATTCCACGTTCACTTTATTTCTTAGAATTATCATTAACTTTAAAAGCTGTCTGTTGGGCTGAATTGGATATTAGGCATATAGTAGATTGAAAGTCATAGAGGAAGTTTGTATTTTAAAATGTTATTTTCAGTTTCAAATGACTATATGCACAGTCACTTCCTGGTTTACAATAAACCAGCACACATTTCTGGAAAGCTGTCAGCCAAAGATGCTCTACAGTCGGTGTCTGCATACGTTTAGCAAGAGTATTAAGCCATGAATTATCAAATTAAGCAGCGGCTGTGCTCAGAGGGATGCACCCCGTTTTATTTTAGGCCATGTTCCTCAGGGCTCCGGAAAATACAATTTAAACACATTTGTTTGATATTGGAGGGTTTAATCGATAACATTTCCTTCCACAAGTTTGTGACACCAAACTGAAAGTTATACTGGCTGGCTTGTATTTTAGTCAAAGTTGAAAGAGACTCTCCATGCATATAGTCAATTGGTTACAGTAATCCAGACGAGAGATGGGATAAACCTTTGATATGCTCATTTATTGTTGTCCAGACTTGCATACACTGGCAACAATTTGACTAATTGGATTCTTGGAGAACATGCAAACTCCATGCCGGGTCACAAACCCGGGTCTTCTTGCTGCAAAGGCAACAGTGCTAACCACTTCACCGACTGAGTAGTCCAACTTTCTTGTCCATTTTCCTCAAAAATTATTGACAAAATCAGCACCATTTTCTACAAAGAAGAGCAATGGAAATTTACACTGAGACCAATAACACCAACTTTACTGACCTTATAAATCAAGTGGTCTCATTTTCAAATGGACTTCTTTTTGCAACCAGTAGAGTTGCCCCCTGGTGGCTAATCAATATATTTCCACTTCCCATTTGGATTCAGGAGTAACCCAGAATGTTCTTAACCAATAATCCACTGGTTTCATGAAGATCTATAAAATATTGTAAATGGCTCAATAGGGGTAAATATAGATTATTCAATCTCAAATAATATAATTTATAATATAAGATTTTCATAATCAGAACCCCTTGCCCCATAAAATGCACTCAGTAAAATTTCACAGTAAATTCTATTTAAAATCCTTTGTCAGCCAAGCTTTGAACGTAAAGGAGTGAATGAGAATTTAAACATACAGTTTAAAAGGGTACATCTTCATAAAAGCAGTGATAAAAGTGAAGCCAGTGTTATTTCATTCAATAAATCTCCCCCCACTACAGAAGGAAATAGCTGAAAAAGTGTCGGATTATGATCCAGTGTATTTCTTGTACAATAAAGGACTTAAACAAGAATGCATGTTGTACCACAGGAGCCAACACACACACACTGTTGGTTTGAATGGGAGGAAGTGAGGGAGACCTGGGAGTCTTCAGTGGGGTATTGAACTCCGAGGTGGGCGACATCTTCCTCACCGCGATCATTGAGATTTAATAGTTGCTGAATGCAGCTGGCGGTGAGTTACGGCCCGTACGGGCAGCAGAATGACAGCATGGCAGGTTTACAGAGAGGATGGTAAAAAATGCGAAGGCCTGGACAAAAGATCATCTGCAGAGAGTGAGTGACAGGACTGTGAAACACTTCCTGCTTCTCAGTTAAAAACACACACACACACAAACTGACAGTCACATAACCATGACTGTGTTATATACACTACATCTGAGATTTAGCCGTGGAAATCACAGGTAGCTGTACTAAACTTCTACTAATTCAAAACATATTTGTAGAGAACATGGCACTTATTTCACTCTCCATACAGATTTTACAGTTTTGTATTTTTGTGTAATATGTGCAGATTTATGCCTATTTCAATGTAGCTTTCTTGTTGCACTAAATTGCAAAGGCTACAATTTATGCAGCCTTTGCAATTTGCCAATTACTATAATCTCAAATTGCAGTTTTGTTATGAAACGTTTTAATTGTTCAGCCCCAATCAAGCACAGGTCAGGTTTTTAACCCATGTTTCATATAGGCGAGATTATTCTGCAGGTAATCTCTGTAAAATAACACATTTCCCCACCAGATGCTGCAGGAAAAGAGAATTCCTGTGGAAAAAAGAGCCCCTTTTCCACCACAGGCACTTCTCATTTTAATTGGAATTTTGAAAAACCCTTGGTGCATTTCCACAGAAATCACCCGGGGTAAAAAAACTTTCCCTCTACCCCAAACTTTCACCGAAATAAGTACCAATTCAATTAATTTCAAACTGTCGAACACTGATTGGTAGAACACTATTTGCAGCTGCACTTTTAAACGAGACCTTTAAAAGAAGAACTTATTCATGTCGCTTTCGGTCATTTAAAAAATACGGAGCAAAAGAAAAGGACGGTACGAAAAGTACGGCGAGGTCCAGGCTCTTTTGAACATATTTTGTTGAGGAGGTGGTTCAGCAGTTGGTGAAGTGTCGTTTTCCCTAGAACTTTGAGGTGCGGTGGGAACACAAACCACACATTTACCTGGGAAAAGAATTCCCGCTAATCCAAGTTCCTGAGAATAAAAGTTCCTGGAAATGTTGGTAGAAAAGAGGGCTTTGTGGAGTCAAAAGCAGTTGTGAGGAAGTGATTATCTGTGAGACAGGAACCACAAGATTCCACTACAAAAAAAAGGTCACTAAAACAAAAAAAAGGGAACATCATGACTGTGCAATACACCATCACTCCTCTCTGCCTTTTTCCTCCATTTCTACTTTTCTCTGTTGCTCCCTGGCTCTGTGGAATGCCGTGCATTCCTCTTTGTTTGCTCATACTGAGTCCTCCCTGTGGATCCTGGGCCTGACTTTCCCAAAGCTGATATTAATATCACAGGCCATTGTAATGGAGTTATTTTCATGGAAGCCCCGGAGGAAGTCACGTGGCTATGATTAGTCCCCCGAGGACCCGGAGCCTCCATTAAGCTCGTTGTTTTAACTCACATAACCACCAATGAAGTGGAAAAGCTGAGGAAGTAGCTATCACTCTCGGGCCTGCTGGGGTGTTTTCTGAGGACCCATTTTGTTAATGGGGCCAGAATATTTTCCCTCTCTCTCCCTCTCTTTTTTAAAAGAAGGGGGTGGGTTATTCTTAAACTGTGGTTTTTCGAAAGAACCTACACATGTGCGCATTTACACCGACCCAACGCCATTATGATTGATAGCAATGGGATCTGGTGGTTAACACACTGTTTAAAAAAAACAACATAAGGAAAAGCACGAGGACTCACACACACTCACCAACTACACGCAAGGGTGAGCTCCGATGCTTCTGCCATCAGGAGGACGACTTGAGTTAAGATGGAAAAAAAAAAAAAAAAAAGGAAGCACCCTGGAATACATTTACTCTGTCAGGTTACTACTTAAACACACACGACTGAGGAAAGCAGACGCTGCCACACTTCCTCTCATAATTCTGTTCACCTCTCGTCTTGACCTTAAAGCCACTGGACCGCTCTGCAAACTGGGCCACTTTGAAGCAAACAGGAAAGAACTGGGCCGGCACAGGCTTTTAGACGGGAATGACGGGGATATCGACCATGTTCAGAGGTTTACTGTGAGGAAGTGAGGGCTGTTCCTGCTCTGCAAGACAGAGGCCTCGAAAAAATGACCTTGACAAAGACACTTCCTTAATTTAGTTTTCTATACAGTACATAAGCTTTATAAGATGCAGTGGTGAATTACTGACATAATGGAGCTATGTAATAAAAAACAAATATTGCAATTCTATTTTTCAATAGCAATAAGACATTTTATAAATTAATAAATTAAATGTAATGTTAAGCATTGAGGTATAATCTGTATGCACTGAATGCATCATCTCGTCATTTTCAACATATTCTTCTTGCAACATTTTTAATCTGTTGAAGTATTTTTACATAAAAGGTCAGAAAACATGATAAATGATGTTCTGAAATTTTCAACTACAAACAAAACATATTTTAATTCACTGTCATAGAAAAGCAAACACTGAAACCACTAAGAAAATGTAATCACTTAAAATATTTGGCAATTACTTTAATAATATAGCATAAATGTATCATCATCTTCATTTTAAATATCCAGCTCTGATTTTAACATTTTTGTCACTATACATTTTTTGACCATATCACTCTGACCTATGACAATAAAACCTGAGGGACAACAAAAATACTTTCCCCATGTTAAATGTGAATTGAAGCAGTTTTCATTTATTTGTTGCTGTTGTTTTCATTGAGAAAACGTAAATACCAACTTGGCCCCATCATCGTCACATCTGCATGTCGTCTCAAAAGTGATGTAAGCAAGTCTCCCCATCACTTCCCCTTATTAATGTCAGCTCCATGTTGGGGGCTGAGCTACATAAACACCCACACACATGTTAATAATGCACATGCACATGCAGCAAGACTCTTACGTGGGCCCCTTTTGACCTGTGTGTGTTAAACAGACACACACATTATACGCCATCTAACCCACCCCCTCACTCACGTTCCCCACGCAGTTTGGTCCTGACTGGACCGGCTGGAGGGAAAATGGAAGATCCACATGGACTTTGTGACACTGCAGACCGCTTTTCCCCAGTCGCCGAGACCAGAGGAGGTCGATGGGCCCGCTGCACATTAACTGGAACAGGTGCAGCGAGTGGGGGCTTGTTTTTCCTTCATTGGCTCCTCAGGAAATCATAAAGCAAATATATTGCTGGAGGACAGTTTTTGGGGTGCCCTGTGAGCAAACTGAGAGGGGAAATGGATCAACGAGCGGCCACCGGGGACAGTAAATCAACAGGCTAAAAGGAGAGCTGAATGTACTGTGGAGGCCCCGGGAGCCCGGCCCAAGGCCGGGGCCTCTGTCAGTCAGAGCCTGGTGTTAATGTCAAAGCCAGCTGGACCTGGCAGCACACGCCTATAAGGAAATGATTGAGCTGTCCATGTCAATCGGCAGTGCACCACTAGAGGCCATCATGTCACAGGCCAACATTTAAGGAAACTTCAAGGTTCATATCCGTCTGTGGCCTTGACGTCAGGGGAGAGGATCAGATTGTTCTTGCTTGCTCAAAAGAATCCCAGAAGCTGGGTTTTTTGGCCATATTTTTTTGACACAATATAAACATGATGTCTTCTTTCAGGATTAGAAAAGGAGAGGTTGAGACAAAGTCATGCACAGTGAGATTTATGCATTTGTGTGTCGAGAGCGCTTTTCTATGACAGCAGTAGAGCAGTTGAAAGTGTAGGCGCCTTTCCACACACACTCTTTGGAGTAATGGGTCGTCACTAATCGATTTGTCCTGCTTGTTTAAACTCCAGTGAGATATCTCTGTCCCTCTGTCAAACGCTTCAGAGCGTACACATTTCTCACTGGCTGGAAAACTCTCTCTCTCTCCCCCTCTGCTACTGCACTTGATTCAATCATCGTCAATCAGGAACATATGTCCTTTCTTGCCTGGTTACGCCTTCCCTGCCCACGAGCTCCACTGCTGCCAATGTATCCACTGCCACACACACACACACTAACATTCAAGACTGCTTTTTTTTTTCGCCTAGTTTACACATTAGAGCAGCTGAGGTTTACGGCTACTTCATAAAAGGCCGCCGCTGCCACAGGAGGCCCAGTTCAGGCTGGTTACGTCGTGAATGGGGCATTAATATGAGCTGGAGACTTGAGCTGGTCCAGCCCAATTTTTCTGATTGAGGGTTTCAACACATCATATAGGGAAACAGCTGTACTACAAATTAGAACGTTACTCCGTGACATTGACAAATGTGTTCTTCGGACTCTGTAGACGCTCCGGCAGTTTCCAAAGGCCCTTCCCTTCTTGCCCACCTTCAAAGCACAGGCGACGCACACATTTACACACATGTTGAACCCGTGCTCTTGGCAGAAGAGGCAGGGTAATAGAGGCTCTTGTGTGTGATCGCTCTGTTTTAATAGTCTGTCTTTCATTCTGCTCACCGTTGCCAAAGTATATACGAAGGGTGTTGTGCAAGACAGCATCAATTGTTGAGAGACAGCTGTCAGGTGTCAAGTGACGGAGCATGAATCAAACTTAAATTCATATGATGATTGATTTAAGAGCATGTTAAGAACCTTAAATTTAACAGTATTTGTGAAATCGTAAATTAATATTTGGTTACGTTTGACTCCTTGTAACCAGTGTTAATGATATAGCAGGGCCTTGAGATACAGTACGAGACCCAGAATGGAAAAACCTACAAAAATGTACCGAGGCTGGACAGGAGTAATTGAACTATGAGGATGAAGAGTAATTAAATGCTGCACAACTGTCTACATTACTACAGGGAGGTAATACGCGTATGGAAATTATTGCTGCAGCAATACATTAATCCTCCATTGTGACTAGACTTGCTCAGTCCATCCATAAAAGCCTTGATGTTAAATTAAATGTATGCATGTAGGGCTGGGCATTTCATCAATTTGACAAATTAACGCAAAGTAATAGTTTACATGGATCTGCAAACTTGGGGAGCTGCTCCACTTGGGCTTCCATAGCTCACATTTCCTCAGAGAGACAAATATGATGGGAGCAACAACAGTAACAAGTTTGTTCCTGAACAAGGCTCAGGCTCCTTGAGTAGCATGGGACTGGTTTGGTTTTGCAGCATTTAAACGTGCACATTTTGTTTAAAAGCAGACAGGGTTGAGTCTGGCTGCATGAAAAGACGAGCAACAACGCAAGAAAGCCAAACTTCAGACAGATCTCTGGAGGGAACTTAAATCTAGGAAGTGGAAACACAGCAGAAATAGCATCAAGTGCTTAACAGTAAGTATCTTTCACTTTGTGCATTCCAGGTAATTGACGGTTTACACTTCTAAGTGCTTTACAGGTAATTGTGCTTATGTGGGGAAAGTCAAAACATAAGTCCAGTCACACTGCAATTCTTTACAAGTCCCTACAATTCCTCATGCCATTTGATGTGCTGTAGCCAGAGTAACATGTGGTTTGGGAGAGAGAGTGATTATGCCAATGTTTGCTAGGTATGTTGCAACCTAAACGAAAACATTTGAGAAGCGAGAAGTGAAACCACTTTTGGGTTTGAGCTGCAGGAGCAGCTGGAAAGCTGCACGCTCAAGGGTTAATGCAACAGGAAAATAAAAAAGGTACTTCCCCATTTTTATGCCATGTGCAATTTTCATATTTAATGAAAACAAGGTGGCGTACGCTGCAGCAGTGGACGGCGGAAGCTTGCTCTATAACGTGATGAGGGGTCAGTTATGATGCCGCTCACTCTTCAGCTCTTCAGCCTCCTCCCTCTATGATTAAAGAGTCACTTTCAGGTCACTTCAGTGGTGAACAGTAAGTCATAAATTCTCCAGAAAACTATATTGATACCGCAGCATCTTTACTTCCTCATTCTAACAATGACACATTGTGACCGTTTCCCCTTTTATTATCACCAGTGCTACAAGTTGCGAAAAAAACACCGAAGATCGATCAAGACACTGAATGTCACTGATGTAACTGCAACATGGTCACGGTGATTCCACAGACCCACACAAAAGCATTTTGCTGGTCCGTCAGCAGAATAACCACATTGTCACCATGGCAACCAAGTTCAAAACTCAGGTCGAAATGCCTAATAAAAAAAAATAAAAAAAAGGGCTACAGACCACATGCTAACTTTGAAGAGGCTGTTTTTGACGTTTTCAGTTTACTCTCAGCAGGCCTGTGATGTGCAGCCAGGCTGGTTCCTCTCAGGGTAAACATCACTGGGGTCGGAGCGCAACCAGCAAAAGGAGCCCGATGTTATTCTTTCTGCCCTACAGAGTGGCAGAGACGAGCTAAATATCTACCCATAAATTTGACCCAGCGTGCGTACGTGGGGCTGCTGGCGGAGCATCAGTGGGGTGCACGGAGAGAGTGTGCCAGGAAGCCAAGCCCCTGTTACCACAGAGCTGCTCATATATCCGACTCCTCGCATCACCCTGACTCAGTCACCGCATGGTCACCACACCTGAAATTGACATTATGAAGTGTATTTTAAAAAAGGGGATCGATGTTTTTACACGCCTGTTGTTGCCAATGGTTTTAAAACCCAACATGTCACAGCTCGACCCTCCTCAGCCTAACTCATTTTGTCTTTAGAGGCAAAAACAAGATGCTGAATGCATATGGTGCCACCTTTTCCCTCTCATTATCTGCTCTGTTCATTGGTGTAATGATGCTAATATTCCAAAATGAATGCAACTTCATCCATCAGATTGAATGTATAAACATTAAAATGGGATAAAAAAAAAAACAACAACAACCCATGGTTCTGCTAAATGTTAACCCTACAGATCAACTATAGAGAAATAACAACTTCACTCTATTAAAAATGTATTTCACGAGCGTTGAGGGAAACAAACAGAACGACGTGTCTCCACTCCAAGTTTTTATCAGGATCTGACAAACTTCTTATCAGTTGGAGCGGCTGAAGCTCTGCAGCTCATTCTCCCCCTCTTGGAAACTGTGATTAATTAAGGGGATATTAGCACTTAAGTGCAGGGATGAGCCAGGATTATATCAATCAAATTGTGGTCAAAATTACCCAACACTGAATCTGATATTGGTAAAAGAAACCCCAACATATCACATGCATGGTTGTGAGTGAACAATGCATCAAGTAAAAGATCAAGTAAACCTGGGATCAGACATGGATTCAGGCTGATTTTCAAGCAATTTTGGACGATTATGAACATTGGGAACAATGACTGGATATTTAATGTAGCATAACTGAAGTACAGAGATTTGGCACCTGGAATGCTCTGCGACAACCCTACGAGAAGTCTGGCATGTTAGAATATTTAGAATATTCTGATGCGGCGCAACAGACATAAATATGGCGAAGAAGGATGCTGCTGCTGTATAGTAGTGACGCACAGGAACCACTACAAATTAAAAAAAAAAAAAAAAATGTTGTTGAGAAATAGTGGAGACACATCAGCCACCCAGTGAGTCATAATCGACAACTCCTTGCCCCACCTCCCCGATGATCTATGAACACATGCATTGTCGTGAACGATGAATGACCATCGTGAAAGCCAAAAATATCATGTAGTCTGATCCCGGCTTGAGAAAAAAGTGAAACAGGGTAGTGTTTTTTGTCAAACAATTGATTAATATCTTTGCTTACAAAGCTCTGACAAATTGAATGTTTCCTTAACTCTTAGGATGAATCAAATGTTGTTATTCTGTGTTTATTTGAATTATAACTGGCTGTGATTAAGGAAAATTGTTTTATATTTGATTTACAAAACACATTTTCACTAGTAAAAGCTTAGAGTAACCGTATATGATAATAACAATGACCGACCTGGAGTCTCAGTATATTCCTGCCCCTTATTTTCTGGGTTTAGTATGTGAAAACTGCCGCACTAATCAGTCATTACATTTTCCCTCACTGGGTAACCTCACTCCAATTGGCTTGGCTTCATGTTGACACAACCGCCATCACCACCATGACAAGTCATAGTGACTGGGTTATGTCCAACTTCTTCAGACCAAGTTGACAAACAGTCACAGTCTACGTTACACACGTTTCAAAGGAAGCGAGGGCCGGGGGGAAACTATTTTAGCCGACGCAAAACCACATATTTCATACACATTTCTGCCAAGAGCGTAACACAATCTCACATCCCACTGGCAAAATTAATGTTTATGAGTATATTTAATGGGCTACCTCAGACCCAAGCTTTTTAAAATTATGCCAGCGCTACCAGAGCCCGTGAAATGATTTCAGAGCTATAAAGGAAGCGTTATGTTCTACCTCCTTCTCTATAATTAAGAGCAGCTCCCTTCAACAAGTCCTGTGACTTATGGCAATGATGAAGAGGCCTCATTATTGAGCTTTTAGTAAATCAGGGCTGAAGTTTCAACAGTTGAGTCATTTAAAAATGTAGAAAGTGCACTGGCCTGGGTGTTCACTAAAGACATTCAGCGTGAAGACATTTAACACTCTGCTTGTACAGTTACACAGTTGTTAGCACTTGGAAAGCAAAAATATTAATTTACTGTGGACAGAGAGAGCTGGCACGAGGACTAATATATGGAATAATATGTGGAATACTGCAGGTACAAGAGCAGGAGTCAAGAACCAGTTCTTCAAGATCTGAACATTTGTGTGCCTCTAATTTTATCAGTTCCTTTTATTCATGCTGATTGCTGACATATTTTTCCTGACAATGCAAAAGATCAAACTTGTCGAAATGTGAGTATTTTTAGGCGAGAATATAATATATCTCTGATGTTTAGAGAATATGATCTGCCGTGTCAAGTACATTAAACGGTTGGGAATAACTGAAATATTGCAACATAAATTGTGGATGCATGAGACTGGCTTTGTAAATAATCTGTAATGTAAGGAAAGTACAAATACTTTGTTACTGTACTCAAGTACAAAATTCACGTCTGCACTTCATTTTGTCATTTATATTTTGATCAACTTTTACAGTACTTTAACTCCACTACATTTCCTCTAACTATCTTTGTTACTCGTTACTACCAAATAACATCAGAAGAGTAGGTAATGGTCTGTATTTACATCGAGCTTTTCGAGCCTTGATGAGCTGCTTTACACTAGTTTTGCCATTCACACATCTTTCATACCCATTAACATGGGGTTAAGTGTCTTGCTCAAGGACACATATATAGCCAGAAATTGCACTCAACCTTCCAGTTGAAAGACATGTCCTACCACTGAGCTACTACTAGTGTTCAGCATATTGTGATTTCATAATAACAAAGTCAAAATGAGTGAAAATAATAAAAAACATGGGGAAGTTTGGGTCCAACAGTGGCTGCACACCATGAAAGTATTTGCACTTGTTAGTAGATCGTAGGGAAGTAAAACTGGGTTTCCAGTCATAACAGGAATCATTCATTTTTCATCACAAGAGACAATAGAGTTTGTCTTGTTGCCAGCGGTGCTGAGACATTTTGAAAATGCTCAGACTTTCACAGCCCATACTGACGACAGAATGAGGCACACTTCCTGTTGTTACTCACCTAATCAACAGCATCTTCAGTGTCTTTGGTAATCAACCCAATAATAACATCTAAACTGCTAATGGCCTTTCGTTTTCACAACTACTTGCTGCAAAAACTAAAACCTCCCCACAGAAGCTACTACATTGCTTCATTAGTTTATAATTTCCCTGAATTATTGCACAACAATTAGATATCCAAAAAAAAATATATAAATATATATATATATATATATATATATATATATATATATATATATATATATATATATATATATCAAACAAAAATAAAACATGTGGTTGATTCATTATTAAAAGACAAAGACTGAACCCAAAAAGGAGAGGAAACAATACAATCTTGGTCACATTAAACCTTAAATAAATCAAGCAAACAGTAAAGTTCGGACCCATTTTACAGTCAAATTAACACATTATTTCACTTTGAAGGGCATGACCTACATTGGTAGCTGCATGTCAGGCTGCTACAACAGTGCAATGACGCACAGATGTGGACAATTTGACCGTCCATATGTCTCACATGGAGCATTTTATTGCATTAGCTTTCACATTTTCTGTGCATTTTGCTGACTACAGTGGAAATGGCCCTTTTTTTTACTCCAGGAAAGGAAGTGAATAATTTTTCCATTGCTGCCCAAGTGAAATCTCCATTATGTGTATGAATACAATTTAACAGAAATAACACAATGTACATGATGATGGTGAAAGCACACGTGTCCTCAAAGAACATCACTGTTACTCACCTCTTCGCTCTTCACTTTCACTCTGGGAAACAACTTGAGAAGGAGAAGAAGGCTAAAGGGGCTATTGGTTTAGCATTTAGCCGTGATGCTAACTTTTGCTTGGCTACTCTGTTATTTAACACCACACAATTCTGTTGTTTAGCATTAGCTATGATACTAACTTTGCTTTGTCACCATGCTCTGACTAACTCGGATTCTGCAAACCCTTGTTCATATCCAGTCAGTCTTCCTGAGCACGTTCTTGATTATCTGACTCTCACACACCTGTGTTACGTGTGCTGTCCCTGCAGCCAATCACCGGTTTAATGAGCCGGTGATTGGCTTTATTTTTTTAGTCAGGCACAACGTTGGTCAGCTCATTAAAGCTGACCAACATTGTGCCTGACTAAAAAAGAAAAGTTTTTTTTAGCTTCCCAAACTTCCTAATTCACAGCATAAACCATGAAAAAGCTAATTTTACTACACTTTCAATAATAATACACATGGATTTTTTTTTGTTATCCTTTGTTGTCCTTATATGTAGCAACAAAACAGGCGTTAAGTTTACAGCTGATCTAGTCTCCACTTGAACCTTTAACCTTTTTAAAATTAAAACTTTGCTGACATTTTGTTTTGTTTCTTTATATATCTTTATAGTTTCAACTTAACCTTAAGTATTTTTTTTAAGTATTAAGTCTGGTCATAGTTTTGATTAAAAAAACAACAAAAAAAAAGGAAAACTATTGCCAGTATATAAATGAAATGACCACACGTAGGTCCATGCTGCACAGACAGTATCAGATTTTACTTACAGTGATTCAAAATCAAAACCATTCTCTATAAACAGGAACATTTTTGGCCGTGCCATTGTGAGAGTATGTGTGTAAATGGAAAACACAGACACATTTAATATCCAGTACTTGTTAAACCTCACCACGAGCACTTCTGTCTTCTGCACAGTGATGTTATTATGAAGACATTTTTATAAGGACATGCTCTGGGCAGCTGTCTGTGTGTGTGTGTCTGTGTGTGTGTGTGTGTGAGTGTGAGTGAGAGTGTGTTTAGAAATGTTTTCCTCCTGACCTCAGTCAAGTTTGCCATGGCCCTGTTTTAAAAAAGGTTAAAGCCAGAGAACCCTCTTACAGTGGGGAAGATGAAATGTTGCGTCAATGTAAATGGATGTGTGCGCGTTCTGCTGCGCCCCTTTGAGAGGATTTGGGAGCCCTTTATCACCTTCCCGAGCTGTTGAGCAAAAATAATGCCCCCTCTGTTATCCTCATTACCGATGCAGTGAGCACGTCTGAGGGGATATCCTGTTGGCCAAGTGAACGCATTCATCCTGCCTGCGGCGGTTTTGGTGACACAAGATTTACAAAATGTTCCACCCGCCTCCACTTACCTCTTTACAATACACTGTATATAGAGTAATGGGCCTTAGATCCTCTGTTATTTCAGAAAACAGAGGATTCTCTAAACGGTGCCAACTTGAGCGGAGTTAACGCGGAGACCAATGGCAACAGGGCTGTTCTCACTTACTTTGACAGCCAGGGTTTTAAGTACTCACTGCACTTTCTGTAACCGGACCAAAAACAGCCCGAGTTTAATTTAAAATTATTTATGACCCCTTTAAAATAAAAGTACACTCTAGTGTTTCACGTGTTCATTTCAATGAAACATTTTTTGGGTGAGAAACTTCTGTGACCTCTTGGTTTAAACATGGAAACGCAGGATATTTACGAAGCCGTTAATATTTTGGAAATGGGTTTTTTTTTATTTGATGGAACTGTGTCTTCTGCACTTAAAGTGATGTTATTTGTCAGCACATATTATATCGCATTGCAGATTAAGTGGATTATTTTGTATCATCTGTTTAAAACAAATTTTTTTTACAGACTTGTCTTTTAACACTTTATTGCTAACATGATGCGAACAACCGATAAAGGTCAATGAGAAGGGTGTGGGTCAAGATGGCAGATTACTCAATATGCAACTCAATGACTGAGCTAAGTTTTAAAACCACTGTGAAACAATTCTGTGGACTGGGTAAGGAGGAAACATTAAGTAGCTGAAGTAATTCAAAACATCCACTGACCATAATACACCATGTGGTTTCTGATTTCTGGAAAAGTGAAGTACTTAAACACAATCGCATTCGAAAACTTTTCTATCCTCCTCTTCATTCCTTCCTTCCTTCTCTGTGGCAACAATCTCCACCGTGGGACAAATATACCCCGATATAAACGCTGAGAGAATATTTCTCTCTTATGTAAAAAAACACGGAGCTGTATCCTGCTATCACTGCTCGTCCCTTTTGTCTTGACCCAAACCACGGTTGTGGTGAGGCTCCTGTCATACCAGCACAAGCAACGACATTAACATCAGAAACCAGAGGAAGCCTGGTTGCGGGCCACCCAGGTTTTCCCGGGTTCTGCAGAGCCAGGGAAAGTATATCTTGGACAAGTAGCTGGAATACCCTCGCATTTCCTATTATTAATTGTAGGCAGGCCACCGACCCTGCTTTATAGATCATACCTGTGGTTTAAAACAGCCTGATGGGTCTCCTCTTACTCTTCTTTCTCTCACATGATGAGTTCTGGTGATCGTCTGTCGCTCTCCGCCTGTCTCTTTAGCCGTCACGAGATATTATGCTTGTCACTCAACATGAACACGATCCGATCCTGAAATACCATTGAGATTCGTCCATATTTAAAAAACTCCCAGCCAAAGTGAAAGTGCCTTTTACTGCATATCCTTTTTTTTTTTTTGGCATGTTTGCTTGTTATAGCAGCATCGCAGCAACACGAGAGAGGAAACTGTGGCAAGAACTGGCAACTTATTGCACCCTCTGGCCTTCATCTTGAGCAGAGGAGAGACACGCAGAGTATTATCCTCTCAGCTCAATGTAACACAGACACTCACGGTTTATTACTGAGGTCAGGGAGGCCATTACGCGCACGCTCAAAGGCTCAGCTCTCTGTTTGTGTTCAGATTTGACATTAATGCAGCAGATACTTCATATTTTTTGACTTCTTTTTTTAAGTTTCACATGTGTTTTTCAGGCTCCATGATCGATTCTGGCCTTTTGTATGTATGGAAGTGGTGTCTAGATCAGGGGTCTTCAAGCCTTCTGCAGTGACATCGACCCAAACCTCGACAAAACTTGTCCTGTCCGTCTTTGGATCCACATATTTACTGTTTATGCCGGGCAGGTTTTCTGAAGCATGAACTGCATGAACTGCAAATATTGCTTTATTTATTTCAAAATGGAAGGACTAGGTCAACATAATGTTTTATTTCAAAGTAGTTTATTTCTCCACTTTATAGAAGATTTGGCTATAAACAGCAATGAAATGTCAACAGTTTTCTTTTTTGTTGTTCTTAATGCAACAAACTATCATTATTTTGTATATAGTACATCTGTCTTATCTTAATTTTATGGGTCAAATGGGTTTTTGTGGCTCCAGATTAAATTTATTTGGGTGAAGACGGGACATAAATGGCTCTTTTCATAGTAAAGGGTTGCAGACCCCTGGTTTAGATGCATGAAGATTGAATGTTGTTTTCATATATTTTATGTGTAAGAAAAAGTGATACACAAATTAAGTTTTACTCAAGTTTAATTTAGTTTGTTTATTAACTTCATTTGTATCACGGCTTTGTTTGTGTGTTTTCTGGTTCTACTTCCTGGTTGGTTCTGTTGTCCACATGTACCTCTGTGTGTGTGTGTGTGTGTGTGTGTTCCATTGGTTCTGTCTGATTGATGAATCATGAAGGAAATTCAAGGCCATGATATTTTTTGCCCTCCTCTGTAGCGTACAACTGCCGTCCAGGCCGCACGATAAATGAGCCTGTCAGTGTAAAAATAACGCTGATTGAGATAGATATGTGATGCGAAAAAAATTTAAGTTGAGTGGTCAGCTATCGATATACAGTACGCTCAGCACTCTGTGTTTCATGCCAATCATAACTGTGGTCCCTTCCAAACACTTTACCCACTGCGGGCACTCCTGCCTCAAAAATAGAGACGAGTATATACTCTGACAATCCTAAACACTAGTTTGGTCCACAAATGACTAATATGCATTTACGGCAACTTTACAGGAGAAACCTCGCAGGGACTATCAGGCACATCTTTTGTTCAACACACTGAGCCCATTCACTTCTCCCTTTGTTATTGTATGTGCCGTAATCCCATTTAGGAAAATTAGATTTTTATCTCCCCCGTGTGTTAAGTCCTGCCACACAGAGGGAGGGAGAAACTGCCTGTGAAACCTCAAGTGATCGCTGTAGTCACTCATTTTTAAGGTTTTGGCACGCACGCTCGCTGCGAGGGCGTGGAAGCTCCCACTGTGATGCATTTACTGAGCTGGACTCTGTCAGAGCACAATGGCAAAGGGTTTAAGTGCCGAGCCGTAAAGCTGGCTCACAGAAAACACAGACTGACAGAGGTGCGATGTGGATTTATGCGAGGACAAATGTGAGGTATAATTGTTACCCGACTACCATGTACATACACGCACCAGCCAATTTATTAGGTGCACTGATATCTCACCTCACATAGTGGCAACTCAATGCATTCGCATTTACTGTATATGAAAAAATGTAGGTAGTCATCCAGTTTGACATGTGACGCCCTGGAAATAGGAAGGAAGCAATTAGCCAAAAATAACTAAGTTTGAATGGAAGTCTATGGGAAAATTAACCTATTTACCACTTAATTTGTAATTTAATGGCTAGGTTTTTACAGGGAATGGTCAGAAAAAGAGAAAATATCCACTGACCGTCTGTTCTCAGGGTGAAAATGTCTTGTTGATGCAAAAAATCAGAGGAGAATAGGTTGAAAGGCAACACTCATTTACAACAGTTACTCAAATAACCACTTGTTTCAACCAAGGCATGCAGAAGACCATCAGAGTGTGGTCTACAGCAGCAGAAGACCACACTGGGTGCCAATCCTGCCGCTTTATTAGGTGTCCTCTGTACCTAATAAAGTGGCCAGTGAGTGTATAAACATGAACATGTGAATTCTCTGTATAAAATTTTAATGGTGGTGCAACGGTTAGCAATGGTCCATCACAGCAAGAAGGTTTTTGGTCTGAATCCGTGTTCAGCTCCTACTGTTCAAACACACCCAGATTGTAGTTATTAAGGTTAACTTGAACCTCTAAAACCAGGGGTCTCAAACTCAAATAACCATGAGTGCCACTGAGGGTCAGTAAGGGGCCGGTCAAGTCGAAAAAAAGGCCAACTTTCTTGAGAAAGACATAGAAATAACAATATTTGTGATCATATTTCCCATGATTTCAAAATAAAAGTGCTTGTTTTGATATGGAACGATAAATAGCTTAAAATACAAATGTAGCTTTGATGCAAAATGAATGAATTAATAACTGAAAACATGCAGAAATAAGTCAGTATAAGTTGATATTAAGTGGCGGGCCACACTGTATGTGTGAATGTGAGCATAAATGGTTATTTGTTTCTGTATGTTTGGTCCGCATCTGACGTGATACAAGCTGGAATTGGATAAAATGTTCCCTATGACCCTTAAAGGATAAGTGGTATAGATAATCATCCTTGAGAACTTTTATCTCACATGATTCTACTCCAAAATGTTGCTCAAAACAAATTTTGGTCACGCAGCCTTTACTTTATAGCAAATAACATAAACACATCCTCGGCCACCGCTCTGAGCTCAAACAATAAAAATTCCTTCTGTTAAAAGTCAACATAATTCAAATCTTTGTTGACTTAGCGAGTGAATGCTTAGGTTTGAACGCTAAGCAGTGAGAAACCTCAGCCCCGAGACAGCTGGACTCATAAAGATGGACCTGGAATGTGCCAGTAAAGCTGTGCAGCGCAGAGACTCTTCTGTGTGTGAATATGTTTAGATTCAGTGTCATCCGAGTGCATTAGGTAGAATGTAAACACGCCGCAGACATTTACTGAAACCAGTACGCACACTTACCCCGTGGAGCAAACAGGCGGCAACCGCTGCCACATGCGAACTTTAAATGTGACCGTCCTTATTGCTTCAAACACCGTAAAGTCTCTTTTTCTCTGAGAGGCCGAACGCAGCGACTCTAGTGTTCGAGTCATCATCTCCTCGAGACCACAGACAGACAGCTGAGGGAATTCTTAAACAAAGCCGTGGAAATCCATCATATCAAAAACGTTTTAGGTTTTATTTGGGCCTCTGGTATCTCTCATCTCTTTCGGAACATGACAGTAATTACAGCCATCAAGGTGCTTGTCTGGAGCCATCAGCCAAGCGTGTGGAGACTGCTTCTCCTCAGCTGCTGCTGCTGCTGCTGCTGCTGCTGCTGCAGCTTTAACTCCTCACATCACTGCTCGGTTTGTCTCGACGGCCCCCGAACGATGGCAGACAAGCCAGATTTATTCCGAGGTGTCACCACGGTGTAATTCATACATTAAGTTAACTGTTGTGGGGCAGATAATCTTATAAACAAGGTGACGTATTAGCCGCGGGATGGAATGTGTGTGGATGAACTGAAGAGGGAAGTCGTATGTGTCTGCAGTCACATCGGTGGTTCCTGTAAAAGGAAATTCATTTAGTGAAAGTGAACTTTTATTCATTAAAGTTACATTATGACATGTTCAACTACATCAGCGTTATTAAGATTTAAATGGAGGGGTGTTGTTGCAAATCAGCTTGCTCGGGAAGGGAAGTCACATAAAACCCCTTATTGTAAACTGTGGTGATTAAAATGGTGGAGGAGGATTTCCTAGATGATCATACTGTTCTTAAATTAGGGAATCCTACTTTGCTACACTCTCTATCCAAACCAAAAACTGTAAAATGAAACAAACTTACACTACAAATACAATAAAGACTTGAAAGTCCAAGTCAAAGAGTTTAAAGCTGGCTTTTAAAAAGTGGAAGAAAGTTTCTCAAGACAAGTTGCATGATGGGAAATGTATAACCCATGATATTTCCCATCCTATAGATTCTTCACATTGTAAAAATTAAGTTTTTTCAACTTTTTTATATTGCAAAACATGAATAACTCACTATTTAATTGACCTGTAAATCAAAGTGAGATTTTTTTTGTGTGTGATATTTAACGTATTTGTTGCCAAAAAAAGAATAAAAGATCTCTACACACAGCTATGACTGCACGGATGAATTTAAAATAAATCACAAAAATAAATTGAGACAGTCTTATGGGAACGTATACGGTTCCGTTTCTTAAACTGACTGCACCACTGGAGGTTAAGTACTTTGCTCAAGGGCACGGCGATGTTCGTGCTGCAGGCAGAACAACGCAGCAGTCATTTGCTTCCCCTGCCAGACTCCTGTGATCCAGTCCAGAGCTTTGAACTGGCAACTGTCCAGTTCCTTCCATACTGATATACAGTAGCATGGAGCAAATTTATGGTTATTTTGCGTCACGGCTGATTCATGGGGATCAGATTATCACCATTAGTTGCATCTATCAACAAATCCACGAGCACTGCAAACATTAATTTCCTCGCGCGTATACGTAGGGTTTGTTTAAATACATTTGTGAACGGTATGATTTAATCGGCTTGTCATCAACCCGGCCTCTGTGCTGCTAAGTGTTTTTTTTTTTTCTATTTGCTAACTTAAAGAGTCAAAAACAGAGAAAAAAAAACATGGCAGATATGAAACCCAACTTACTGCTAAAAAAGAAAAAAAGCAAAGACGGGAATTAATGCAAGTGATAAATGTTGCCCTATTGGACGAAAAACACAGCCAAGCCGGACTTGGCAGAGCTTCCCCACAATGTTCCATGAGCAGTGAACTGTGCTCCAGTTTCATGCTTGTTTGACAATGTTGTCACACTTTTTCCCCTCAAATATGAAACACTAAACACATGCGTAACAATTATATCACTTTTAACAGCTATTAAAAGGCAAAGACAAATTATTTTTCTACATAAAGGGAGTTGATTGATTTGCAGCGCTCGTTACTTGGGTGTTACTCTATTAGGTTTCGGGAGTATCATGTCCTAATGATGTCAGCTTTTCCCCCCGACCGCCACATATTCATTCAAAGGGAAAATGGTGCAGCTAAATCACGCATAAACTCTTCATAATGCTCTAATAAAACACAGGCCCCGGATAGAAAAAGAGTCACCTCTGGAGAGAGAAATGTGCATAACATCAACAATCTGCCCGTGAAATGTGAAATGAAGAAAGTGACCTCCAGTCCCGCTGCTCTTGCTCCACTCCCATCCATCAGCCTCTCGTCTCTACTAAAAGCAAGGCTGCGCAGCCGGTTGGCGCTCGCACTCTAAAATATGTTCCACTGGATGGACATAAGTGTCAATGAGGTGGTGTTTCTCAGGCCTCTTGTCTTTCCGTTATCACAGGATGTGGAGCTGAGGAGAGTGAGCGAGCAGAGCGGGGAGGACTGGAGCCC
Organism: Solea solea; assembly: GCF_958295425.1. Lineage (NCBI taxonomy): Eukaryota > Metazoa > Chordata > Actinopteri > Pleuronectiformes > Soleidae > Solea > Solea solea. Next base: position 14,801,765 of record NC_081150.1, on the reverse strand, counting down.
TAAAGCATGATTTACTTGACCTCGCAGTGGTGGAACTCGCGGCCAGAGCCTCATTAATTCCCAGGGTCATTGTGTTCGGACGTAAATTGGTTAAAAAATCAGATCGCGTGGACGACTTCCAGACATACAAGAAGAGTTATGAAATCTCTGGCCTCACCCCCGCCCTCCCCGCCTCCCCTCGCCACCCACTCCAAGAACCAAAGCATTTCCAAATCGCCCGATGTAAATCACACAGGTCTGGTCGGAGGAGTCGCTTAATCCTGATTGGAGGGCGGCGGCAGATGGAACATTTTGTGCTTATTAGGCAGCAAATATGGCGTTGCTTTATGTGATTATCCACTGTGAATGATTTTTCACTCCCATCCATTCTGAAACCTTGGCCTGTCTTTTGTTTGGGAAAAAGGAGCTGGAGGAACAGCAGGGTTGAGAGGGAAGCCCAATAAATTACACTAATGCACACATTTAAAAGGGTTCATATTCCCTCTGGCCTGTTATCAAGACTACTCCAGTGAGAATGTAAACTACCTCTTTCTGCCTCCCTCCCCAGGCTCAATATTTAATGTTATCATCCTTTAAAACAACTCCACTGTTTATGTTATCACAAATAAAGGGCAGATCATTTCAACTTTTCTCACTATTTCATACTGGGCCCCCAGATTAGTCAGGCAAATAGTTGTATAATGGTGCTGCCGGGCTCATTAATTCAAGAAGATAGACCCGGAATTGTGTAAACACAGTGAAGTCAGGGCTGGTGAATCACACCTTCAGTTTATAGAGAGCGACAGAGGGGGAGGAATGCTCTCTATGAGCCCACACAACGAAAGCCCTGGAAAGGAAAACAAGCATAATCCCGCTGATAAAAGCAGGATTGTTTCAACGTTTATTTGGACACGCAGTGCCTGGCTGAGGTTAGATCCTAATGAGACAGCAGCCTGTCCAGAGTGGATTCATCACCGCCGGATCAGGGTTATCACCGTCAGCCGTGCTCCACTACTTTTAATCAGGCTCCTCTCTGGTCACTCCCTATCAGCAGCAGTCCATCTCTGGAGCCGTCAGCATCCATCAGGAGCTGCAGACAGGTCCGGGGAGCACGGGCCGAGGCGTGCATTAGTAATTTATTGCCCGGTGCTTCAGCTTTAGTGTCTGTCACATGTATATGTACATGCACCTACATAGTTAAGTATTTATTTATGGCCGCACTGATAGAGATGAGATGTTGCAGTAAAAAAAAAGCAGCAGTCTGATACATGCAGGAGATCAGCGGAGTCGAACCCCGCAGAGCTGTAAATCAAGAGCGCATAAATGCAACACCTGTAGAATAACAGGCAATCCAGAACCAAATCTGATGCAATAAATAGTCATTTTTGTGATGCTTCGTAAGCTCAGTTCCTAAATAAATGGCTACGTCCTGAGGGTGTGCTTCTCCCGCTGAGAGTACGATATGATACAAATGTAGATGCATGTGCTAAGATTCATGAAAAATACTTTTTTTATATCATGGAATGATTCCATTTGGTTTGATTCAATTTGTTTTTGATGCAATAAGACATGACAGACATTCATTATAATCACAAACACTATGAGGCCTCATTCCGCAGTGTTCAGCCAAATCCTTTTTGACATGACAAGTACGGTAATATGACAATATGAAGATGAAGATTAAACATGAAGTCTCACAAGAGTCATTTACAGTCTTGTATAAAGTACCTTAAAGGGATACTTAAAAAGTAAAGTAAGTAAAAAGTTAAAGTATCTTACCAGAAAATGACTTTGGTAGAAGTCGAAGTCACTTTTTTTTATAATATTACTTCAGTAAAAGTCTTAAAGTATATGACATTTACTGTACTTAAGTATCAAAAGTCATTGTCTGATATAAAATGTACTTCCGTTTTAGAAGTAAAAGTAAAAGTATTAATATATTGAGGAGTTAGGATTGAGCCATGGTAGCTCAGTGGTTATGTGAGTTGTCTTCCAACTGGAAGGTTTTGGGTTCAATTCCTGGCTCTATGTGTCCTTGAGCTGTATATGAATACAGACCATTAGGAGTGTTTGTACTTGAACAGTAATGTCAGTAAAGTATTTGTTACATTACAATACTGGTCATACTGCTCATGTATAAGACTTTTGAAGACACAATGGTTTTGATAGATACTGTAGTTTGTGTATTGATGTGTTTGTATCATTAACTTTAAACTACATCCTCAAATTTGGGCCTTTCTTGTTGGATAAAAACGTATCGCCTGCACTCACACACTTGTAACACATCTCTCTCTGTGCTTTGTCTGATTAGCTGAACTTTAAAGGTGATTTAGTGCTGTTAGTTTTACTCACCACCGCGACACGACCCGTTCCCACCTCATCAACGTGCCCCCACAACCCCAAACAAGCACATTAAAGTCACAACAGCTTTCCATCTTGTTTTGTCATGATGACGCGGATGTGATTGTGCGGCTCACGACCTGCATCGTAGTCTGCATGAATAAATAACGTCACTTTAAAAAAGAAAAAGAACGAAAAAAACCAACAACATTTCTACCCCTGGTTAAGTAAAATACACAAACTGTGGACACGTTGAGTGGTCTTAAATCACTCATTGTTGATATTTACACCAGTTAAGTCAATAATCTCAATCTTGTCTTGGTGATAAGTGATATTGTTGCTTCTCTCTGGCTGCATATAGCAAAAACATCAGTCAGATCATGAGATAGGCGTCACAGGCCTCGGGGGAAGAAACGGTTTAATTACTTCTTCATGAAGAATATATTTAAAGCTGACAGACAAGAAGGTGCTATATTAGAGACGAGTTCTAAGAAGACACAGTACAGTGTCTGTGTGTAACAAGCGAAGAGGGGAACAAGGTCATGGGAAACTTGATGGGTGTTAGTGGTTCAAGACAATGCAGACACTTTTGGTCGAGTACCTGTAGAGGTTAATAACGCAGTATAGGGAAGTTGCTCTCCACTTATACAGATAAAAGTCTCTGTTCAGCCACAAGAGCAATGTGATCTGAGTAGATAATGATGCACACAGTACAACTTTTCCCTAAAGATTGACGATCTATACACAAATGCAAGTATTTGACTAGCTTTATATAGCATCCAGGCATAGAAATATTTTGTTTTAATTTTGAAAGTGCATTTTTGCTTTCATTAGACAGACGGACAGGGAACCAGGTCTCTATGTTACATTTGAATACTTATGACTTCATCTTAGTTGTTCAACTGCCATGAAACCCATAGAGTATAGATTAAGAAAGTATCTGTGATATTTACTCTTCATCAGTGCCTCTAGAAATTAAATTATTATTATTATTTTTTTTACAATTACATTATTTAATGACCCTTAAATGTGTTCTCTGGTGTGTTCTTAGAGTGTCATCCCTTGCCTCCCTGTCAAGATCATCGTCAAACATATGGATTTCCACCACATGACATTGTATCTACCTGTCTACCTACCTACCTAGATTATTCCCTATACTATGTTGAATGATTGAAAACCCATGAAAACCTTGTTTTCAATGACTTAGCATCAGTGCTATATCCCCCTGCTCTGCACATGCAGTAATTACAGGCTGTGTAGCATGTGTGTGTGTGTAAGTCGTGTGGCCTGTGCAGGAGCCCTGCATCCCATCACAGGCCGTTAATGGAAGCCAGATGTCTCCTTGTCTGTTTCAGGCTCATAATCAATAGCTTCACTCACAGAGCAGCTCTGACTTTCCCTGCCTCGCTTCGACAGCTTGTTATGAGAGGATCTTTGAAGGAATGGTGCATGTGTCTGCTGGAAGTGAGTCAAGAGTGAGATTAACTAATTGGATTCCCCACATGAGTTTTTGTTTGGAGGAGGAGGAGAAGGTGGGGGGTGATGTAGTGGGGTGCAAGGGAAGGGAAGTGATCCCTCCCTGTAGCCTCAACAAGCTACATGACACTACAGGCTTGTTCATGCGGCTCCCAGACATCAACTCTGGGACTCCAAGAGTGATGGAGGGAAGGGGATTCCCATGGAAAAAAAGGGGGAAAAAAAGAAAAAGAAAGAAAAATCCATCCAAATAAATAACCTGAAGGGGGTACTTGAAGTAATGTGTGGAGCATCTCCACTTCCTGTGACTGTTTCCTGCAGTCCGACGTGATTGCTGTATATCTTAATCCACAAACTTGCATCGAGGGAAACATTATGAAGTCGGTGATTTTCTTTTTGGCGAGGGGAAGTAGACGTTACAGCAGGAAGAGGGAGAGGTGTGGTGATTGGAGTGTGCGGGTCGTGACCCCCAACTTGTAATGATCACCCGATGGATGTTGTGAGCCTGAGGTCAACTGTGTGTCAGCAGAGAGCAGAGACGTGGAGGGAGGGTCAGATGTACATGTTCAGGACGTATTTTTACCACTCTGCGATGTTATTTATGTACGTGTAAATAATGATACAGACAGACGTCATAAGCATAAACCAAATTTGAATATAAGCTGTGTCATTTTAAGCTGGTGATTTCAGTTCAATGGACAAATTCACTTTGGTCTTAATGTATTGTTTTCCAGCACTTTGAAGCGCTTCAGTTGTGAATTTTGTGTCTCCAGTTCTGAAAATAATTCCCAAAAAAGGACTGAGATGAAAGAAGATGATCCTGGAACCCAAATCCTTCACATCAAACTAACATTATATATAAACCCCCTTTTGCTTTTATTGCATGATATTCTGTCACTGATACAGACAAATCTGTATATTTACCTCGTCTTCGCCTCCTGTGCTGTCTTGTGTGTGTGTGTGTGTGTGTGTGCTTGTGTGTATATCTTTCCTGAGCCAAAATTCCCATGGTTTCTATGTTTTTTTGGCCGGTCCTCACAACTTCCAAGGGCTATTTCAGGGATTAAGGTGTGAGGGTTAAGGTTACGGCAAGGTGGCTATAGGGAATGCACTATGTCTATAGAGCAGTACAAGTATCTTAACATTACTTTGGTAGTTGAAGTCAATTATTTATAATATTACTTTAGTAAAAGTCTTAAAGTATATGACATTTACTGTACTTTTCTGATATAAAATGTACTTGGAAGGCTGTGGGTTCAATTCCTGGCTCTGCTCGTCTATATGTGTCCTTGAGCAAGACACTTCACCCCATGTTGCAGCGTGTGAATGGGTATGAAAGATATGTGAATGGGTGAACAAAGCACAGATATACGTGCATTTTGTGCTTAAATAGCATCATTAGGACGTTCAAATTATCGCCTCTAAATTACACTTGCCAAACATTCAACATGGCGAATTGTTGACATTAGCATTTAGTTCTTCTAAGCTGTTTCCATCGCACAGTCTCACGTGTTTATTGACGCAGACTAATTTTGACTCTGCATCTTTGGAAAAACAAATCAGGTCTGAACGAGTTGCAGTTTGGATTTTTAATCGCAAACAGCCTTTGGAGCAGCACGAACAGAAGAGGGCGTATTTATAAAAAGATAGTGAGGAGTGGTGGTGGAACTGGCAGGTATGCAGTGACAGAGGGAAGGAGGACCAGGGATGTAAGGTGAATGAATGGACGGAGCAGGTGAACAAGCTGGCCGGCGAGGAGGGGGAGGGGGAGGGCTATTAGCAGGGGAAACAGTTGAGTGAGAACACTAGAGAGGCCTGAACCATAAAAAACTACAACCGTAGCTGAAACAAAGATCTGGTGAAGAGTGATTGAGGAGCCTTATTCGATACACCGCAGGATGATGAGCGTGATGGAAGGCAGATGTGTACGATCGTCATGGAACCAGGAGGCGGGAGGGTCAGGGAACGAAGGAGCGCTATGCCTACATCGACCATACACACACATACACTCTTGTATGGCGTTCTTTGTGTGTTACTTGTACTTTTACTCAAGTTTCCGCCTTCAAGGTACTTTATACAAGACTAATTCTACCTCTGTCGGATCTTCAAGAACAGAAATGATGAAACATTATTTATTTGCTGTGTCCTTCATCTGCAAACAGATGCTCTGTCAAGCAACACTATCAGACCCGTGTGAGGGAGCGTTTGCGTGTATACACAGCAGCCGTCTCGCTTTACAAGCACAGTACTGATGTCGCCATCTATCTGTCTTGCCGCCGGGCGACATGACATCTAAACAACACAGATAGAGTCGTGTGGAGCTGATAATCACAACTGTGTGAACTCATTTGACAATGATCTGTACGTAATAGACATTTGTTTACTTTTAAAAAGTTACACACTGCAGTTATAACTTGATTTTGTTTTACTTGAAACAAGGTTTTGACAAATTTCACTCAGTTTATAAGCAATATCCCATCATGCATGGTATCCCTGGTCTGGCTGAGTGTTGTTTAAGTGAGCCTGATCACATCTGTGCACATATTAGTACAAACTGCTATCTAAACAATCCTCACACTGCTCCTTATGAGGGCCACTGGGAGGGAAGCTGCAGATCTGGGGGTTGAGGCCTCTGTCGGTCCAGAGTGGGAACAACTCCACCTCTCACTGATAAAGGCAGCGAGCTCTGGCGACGCTCAGTTAAGTTTTATAGCGCAGATATGCACAGATGATTGAGCCAGCTGTGCAGTGTCATATATTCCTAAACAAACCCTGCAGGAAGTGAACTCTGACCCCGCTGCACATATGGGTTACATGGCTCGCACTTGTTCATGCACTTAAATATGTGCAAACATCGTACACACACACACGCAAACACAGCCGAAGGAGAAAGTCACAGTGTGCCCAGTGACTTGCAGGAAGGCTACGACGGTGTGATCCCCCCGTTGAGGCAGCGTAAATCATATTCTCTGTGAAAGTGGATCGACAGTTGGAGTCGTGGAAATGGCTTTTCTGTAACCACACAGATGCAAATAGGGGACATTAATTATGATCTGTCACCCGCATCTGAATCTGTCTGCTGTATCAGTTAAAAGGAAGTAGGAACAAAGGATGTGAAACTGAGCAGCACTTTCTATAAATCACCTGGTGACTCTCACTTGTGTGTCTCGTCTCTTGTTGCTGTGGCGATGAGCGCGTGGCACAAAATGTATTAAAAAAAATAAAAAAAATCTAACAAGCTGTAAGTATGCAAGTAAAACATATGATTAACCTGGAAACAAGAGGGAAAATCTTTACTTTAAAGCTTTACATCACTGTCTTTACAAGTCCTTCTTTGCAAGTGATGCACAGATGGACAGCAGGACGGTGGCAGTGGAAGCAGGCAAATGTGTGGCGCTGTCGAACTTCTATCTCATTTTCAGACTCATGAAGAAACCGTCCATGCTCGATCTTCATTCCCGGAGAGATAAAGAAACTTGAACATCAGTGGTCCACATTTATTGAGTTAACCCTTTAACACCTAAGCCTCAGAATGTCCATAAAAGATGCCAGAAAATGCCCCGTGAGTAAGTGCTTTTCCCCCATTCTTCCAGAACACTTACAACTTTCAATATCTGGCACTTATTTACAATTGACTTAGTTACAGAAAACTACGTTGATAACATTATGCAAGAACTATCTTCTGGGTGAGACCAAGAGCTTTTTGAAGTACCCTTGTACTCAGCAGCCCCCAAAAGCCCCCGCAGTTTTCTCCAACATGGCTTTGCTTATTTTGGAACAAGAACAAGACAAACCCAAGTGACGTCTTATTTATTTTCCTGCCCTCACCCTCTCCTCCCCTTAACAAGCAGAGTCGTGAAGAAGAATTCCTCTATAATCCATCAGCATCAGTCCGGCGTGTGTGTGTGTGTGTGTGTGTGTTCTCTGGAGTGTTGACATCAACCACACACACACACACACACAGATATAATGAAGTGTCACCGGGTCGAAATGCAACAACACAGTCAGATAATAGGGGGCGCTATCAGATAAAAGGGCATGAGCAATGAGTCAAGTGACAAGCTTGATTAGGGTTTGTACCTGAGGTGGTCTAAACACAGCAGAGACACAGAGTGTCAGGGTGTCTCCTTCACGACAACCGAAACACATCATAAATCTAAAGTGGGTTTTAAAGGTGCAGTGTGTAGTAATTAGTGACCAGACTGACTCATGGCCGACTCACACAAACACGGTAGATGTAAAAGCAGCAGAGTAGCATCAAACACTGCTGAACTGCATTGTAGCCCAGCAGATGATTTAACAAATGTGATCTTAAATTATTTGCTTATCTTCACAAAAAGATTAAAATTCCATATCGGGTTCACAGCTTTTATTCTGAAAAAAAATAGAATTGACTGCTTCCGTAAATTAAATGTTAAATAAAACACTGCTGTTGTCATGGAGACAACCAGGTTTGGGGAGTAAATGTCCATAAAATAACTACTTGCATATGCTAGGCTCAAAGAAGAAGTCATTCTTAAAATTGAAATGATGGACAGTAAATATTAACAGTACGAGTACGTATCTCACACGTATTTGTCTCTGTAACAAGCTGGTGATTAAAGACAACGGCTACATTATTGTTAGCTTGAGGCAGCAAACATGGGTTTTTGTTTCTGACTGCACTTTTGCCTGATGAGGATACGATGTTTTGGCCCAGTATTCAATTACTTACAAAATAATTGGCCCCTACATGAGTCAAATGAAGGGTCACCCTACAGTGGCAGACATGGCACACATCAAATCACCAACTACCCTCAGCACCCAGTGTGAGTGTACCCACATTGGGTAACTACGGTGGCCGTCACACCCCAGAAAGGATGTCGGTCCTCTATGTTTGAGAAGTAAACTTCAGCTTCAAAAAGCAAAAACACGCCATCGATTGAATCTCGATGTATCGAGTTTAATTGATCATAAGTTTCGTTCAGTCAGAGGGAAAAATAAGGTTTTGTGATTACCTTGACATGTTTCCACCATTTCCTGTGGTCTTCCTCACATGTGACATGTCCTGCTTCCTGTTTTATACAGGTTTGTCAGACAGCAGGGGGCGTAGTTATCCCCTGAGCTAATACTCGAAGTTTCGAGGGTAAAGTTGGAATATTAATATAATCTCGACATTCCGTCTCGACATGTCCATCCGAGAGAGCGACCGCTCCACAGAATCTGTAGAGTCAGTCTCAGACATGGTTAAAATGTGAATTTTGAAACTCTTTTCTTGACTGGAAGCGGTAAAAAAAACAATAAAGTAAAGCCTCTCTCTTTAATGACGTTATTCATTAATTCTTCACGCGTGGCCCTAACACTCCACCGTAATTTGGACTGCTGCAAGATTGCCGCCTCCAAAAGAGACGACCTTTGGCTATATCGTTCATATTCTCATGCTACGAAAACCAGACCATTTTTTATTTTACAGCAATTATACATACTTGTGGATTTATTCTCTGTTAAGCATAAGGCCAATAATATAATATGTGGTTTTTACTTTTAATATAGACACAGGAAGGAAAATACAGTATTTCACACTGCTTATCACAAAGTGGGAAATCTAGATAAAATTAGATTCGATAAAGACGGTACATGTTTGCATGACGTGGCATTCGCTGGAGGAAGAGGCATAAAACCCCTTGTCAGTCATTTGACATCAGCGCTATTACACACATGCATGCAGCTCGACTCAGTGAATTGTGTTTCGTTTTAGCTGTTCTCTTTAAAACAGCATCTGCGAGCCACGATAAGCACCATAAAGGGGAAATGAGGAAACCTCAGGCTATACTCAGCAGACTCAACATTTATCTTCCGAGAGGCCACGCAGGTGACCCCAGCTGTAGCACGTGTCAGGTTCTGCTGTACGCTGAAATCACTAATAATGTGTGTTATATTATCTGTATCCATCTATAGTCATAACAGATAAAATGGAAGTCTAAAAACAATTTGAGGGGTCTCTGACTGTGATGAGCCCGCAGAGTATTACCCGTGTTTGCAGCCCCCTTCTTGGCTTCAGAGTGAGTTTCAGTTCATGATTTAGCTCTCTTTCACACAACTGTTTTAGTTTACACTTCTCTCGCGGTGTCAATTCTCGCTGCAGCTGTGCTCAGTGAAACAGCTCGCAAACTCCTCTGCAACACCCAAACAGAAGATAGGTCACATTTAAGTGAGTAGGTGGTGAACACAGTGGAGCAATTAGCGGCTAACTAGCCAGATATTTCCCTCAGGAGTTGACGGAGGCCAAAAAAAGAGCAAGGCTAAAACGGAGTGCACGATGTGCTCACATTCACTGACACACTGTGAGTTATTTACGGGATTTCAAAGGCTTTTTTTCTTGTAAAAGTCACATTACACTACATCATTATATTTTCACCAACTTTAACTGTCATAAGCTACAACATAATATTTTATTATGAATACAGTGCAGTATTTATGAAGGAAGATATAGAGATACAGGTACAGTAAATAGCTAGCTAGCACAGGTAGCTAGCACAGGTATATAGCTAGCTAGCTAGCTAGAGAGACAGATAGAAAACATACAATAAGGTACACATATAAATAAAGTGCTACATTTAGCTGCATATTCAGCAAAATACAGTCTTTAAATGGTCATAACCTTTCAGTAGAAAACAGTATTTATACTGGAAAATACTGACAAATTATAGCAATACATAGCAAACCTGTGTTATACTGAAATTATTTCAGTAATATTTTGATATGGTCCAGTATAGGATACAGTAATGCACTGTAAATATCCACTGAGTCATTTACTGTGATTGTGTAGGGTCAGATATTTATAATTATAAATATAATGACACTTGATGACTGAGTGATGGACCTGAGTCAAGACCAGCATGCTCAAGAGGCCCGAACTGTAGGTCATTTAAAAACTTTAAAAAAGTATTCATTAAAAAAAGAAACAGTATTCATCTCTGGTTTTCAGCAGAGGACATTTAAAAATATCAAGAATTTCTGGCATGTTTGTTTCAGCGACAGCACTTCTTGTTCAGGAAGCTGGGGATCATGAGGTTTCAGTTTAGCAGATGCAGTCAGAGCTCTGGTCAAGCGGATGATAATCTTTATTTTCTGTACATGAGAACCGCTAAAACCACATGGACTCGGAGCGCATTGGAATTAATTACACCTCGTGGCCGTAGAGGCCACTGTTGCTCAGCAAAGGTTGTAAAACCCATGTGAAGTGACCCGGCTTTGAAACTCATACATAACCCATAACCATTTAACCTCATAATATGATATTCTCATTACTGAGAGAAATAACAATTTCAGTGTTCCTGAGAGCCAGCTCTGAGGTCGAAACGTGCGAGCAGCTCTCTCATTTGCACACACAGAACATCAGCTGCGTCCCATGCCTCGACCCGACATACGGTTAGTCTGAAAGCCGCAGGCCGTTCACCCCTGATTTCAGAGAGCAGAGTGAAAATTTGCTGCTGATGACAGGTCCTGTGAAACGAAAGTGCCTCTTTACATCCTCTCTTTTGTGTTTGCGTCTCAGCAGGCAGTCAGAGCGCCCGGCCATAATCCCTCTCCCAGTGTGGACATCAGTCAGTGAATTCGGCCTCTATGGAAACGGGCAGGCGGTCGGACCGCTGCCATTTTCACAACCCTAATTAATACCAAACCTCTGCACCCTTCACAAATTACAGCGTATACCACACAGTGCTGGCGCAAGACGACCGTCTGCAGTCTGCAATAAAACGGTTCCTTCATGGCCACATTAAAAACTGAGCGGTAGGTCAGAGGACTTTCAGCTTATAACTGATTACTGTTGGCCATCAGCTCTGAGTGTGCAGGCCGTGTATTATTCGAGAAGGGTGGTGAAAGAAAGTTTAAGTAGCGCTGTCCAGGTGGTAGATCCTCTGAGGGTTCCTCAACGGTAAGAGCCAACCAAGGACAAGCAGTTTGGGGAAGGTGGGGGGGGGGGGGCGTCTTTTGGGAGGAACTGGCCACCCCACAGTGCCCCGCAGGCTGTGGTCTGCAGCCAGTGCAGCAGTAGGTAACTCTGGAGCCGAGGTGGAGTGAGAAAGGAAGGGAGGAAACTCGGAGAGAAACCATGAAAAATGTGGAGCATGAAAATGTCTCCCTTGGTTTATGGCAGTGCAGCCTTGCTTCCAAGAGAAACACATCTTTAAATTTAACTTGAGATGTCTTTTTTTTTCTTTTTTTTTTCTTTCCCCTCCTTTACTTCTTCTTCCACTCCCAACTGCTGGCAACGGCCCGGTTTTGAAAGCAAGGCCAAGACGCTTGGAAACTGCGACCATGTTAAAAAAGCACTCAATAATGTGGCTTTTTTGGAAATGTGGCGACAGCTCCTGTGCGAGGCGCTCGGCTTTCCGCGTTCGGTGAACATGTTTGGTACGTGTGCAGCTGCAGAGCTGCTCGCTCTATAAAAACCCTCTGGATTTACACACCAAACATATATTTACTGAAGGTGAATCTGAAGTGCAGCGAGGAATTGTGTTAAAATAAGTAATTCACTTATGTATGTTCCATTGATTCCTTTGGGGATATTTCAATTTCACACACAGCACATTAAAAATAAACTCTCCAGGCACTTTGGACAATCTTCATTTCACTATTCCTCCACTGTAACTTCAGACCTACACTTTTCTAATTTTCTCAAGGAGAAACGACTGCATTTCGAATAAAACCCCATAAATAAAAGACCTGATACGGGTTATTTCAGTGAATTGGATTAAAATGATGGGGTGGCTGGAAACGTTTTGGCCTCCTATCTAATTAAAGCTTTGTACCATGTAATAATATTTTGCTAGTCTCAGGAGGAAGTCATCTCTCATGCCTATGATTCAGAGCTCATTTGAGAAAAAGAGCGTCCAGCCAATCTCATAAATCAGGATTTGATGGAACAAACATACCTCGAAAAGGAAAAACATAGCATCAACAACCGCTCCTGTTGCTATACAGTGACTGAATAGAATGCTGCGCTGATGATGAACACATTTTCTTTGAGGGCGTGGAGTGGTTTTGCTAACACCTCACAGTGGAAACCGCTGTAAAACATTAATTTATATCTGAGGGATTCAAATATTGTCGGTAAACGCGGCCAGTGTGTCGTTTGGAGAGGCGCGAAACATATCGCTGAAGAAGAAAGCAGCGCATTCACGGCACTCTGTTTGCTTTTCACTTCAAATGCAGTTGTGTTTGACACACGTAATAACTTTCAACATCATAAACGGCACATTAAAACGCTCTCTCTCCAGTCTCTCAGACTCCAAAACATGAGTTTTTTTTCTATTCATTACTGGTTGTGATATTTGAGAATTTACAGCATTTTTTTTTTTTTGAGTGTGTGCCTTTAAAACTTAGTCGAAAACAAAACTTATCAAGGTTTGTGTCTTTGTTTTACTCAATGGACTAATATTTGAAAGTAATCTTTAGCATGTAGGTAATGTTAGATGATCATACTATGAATAAAAATACCTCAAATATAATATGTTTGATTTTCAGGAGCCATTCTGTCTGCCAGCTTTTATTTATACTGTATTTTCCACGGTTACAAAAGAACTTTTGATTGCTATCTATGTTTGTTTTCGTTATATAAACATAACCCAACAGTGTAATTTAGTTAATAGGTAATTCTACACATACACTCACCTTAGAACAATGACTTGAACTGGTTACACTTGAATGAATTAAGTAAACAACGTATGAAGACAACTTGCTTATTATAGTTTGAATACACTTCATTGATTTATTAATTTGTTTCTTTTAAATCTTGTTGACCATTTTCTTCTTTTACAGTGAACAACATTAAGCATTTAACATATTTTTTTTACCACATTTATTCACAATCATCCTTTAATGCATGAGTTTCTCAAACCTGATTTTGGGCACACGCTTTTAAATGATTCACTATTTATTATGTAAATCACAACAAACACATTTGTGCCGAAAATATAACATTTCTGACCATTTTCTTTTTTTGATTTGAATTTTAATATTGAATTTATGTGACATTTTCTATAGTTATGTACAACTTTTATGTATTTATTTAATGGATCTTTCCAAAAAAGAGTGGGGAAAAACATCAGCAAATTTGTTTAATGAAAGTTTTATTTCTAGGAGAATATTATACAGTGATAAGATAAGTTAACCCTGAGGTCAATATTGCTGTTTTAGTTTCTCATAGTTTCATGTTTGTTATTGTATTGTTTCTGAACAAATACATGACAATATTACTGCCTTTATCATCCTAATCTGCGGGGATGAAGCCCAATTCCTGAACCTCCATCATTTGTACTTTCTCAAGCACTTGTTGAGTTATGGTATATCTTTTTCTTCCCATTTCTAAACCCACTTTTACACGCAGTAATGCCTCCTCTGATGCATTACAACAAAATCTCCATCAGCCTATCAAACATCCTCACAGATAATACCTCAAAGCGCGGTGAGACGTCACCGCTTTGAGTCCCGTTAATCCCTCAGGCGCTGCAGACAGACGGGAAGCCCCTCCCTCCCCCTCGTGCTATCACAGAGGCCATTTGTTTTTAACACAGTTACTTTTTCAAAGTGTTAAATATTGAGTGAAATCTGTGAGGCCCGGCTTGTTTTATGGGGGTAACCCTGTCCCGGGGTTGCCAGGAGGGACAGAGAGGACAGTTTCTTTTGGTAACGTACAGGGGCGGAAAGGCTGACATTAAATACCGGCCAGATGGACTTTCTCCTGTCCTGCTCATAAAAGTTCTGAGGACAGTTCACAAATCAAGGCCTCTCGGTATTATGTTAAGCGTTCGGATTGTTATTGTTATTGTACGTTTTGCAAATACTCGCGTAATTTATGGCTTTCCGAGCACAATTCGAGACTTAACCCACCCAGATATTCAATATGTGAGCGTTTAACAGTTAATATTAAGTTGATAAAGTGCCTGCAGGGTTGTTGTTTCTTTTTTTTACTGCCTTCCATGGAAACTGGCTATCATAACTCTGACAACGTTTCAAGCCCAGCGTTGAATTAGGAGCGAGGGATTAAGCCAGAGAGTGCCATCTACTTCATAACGTCACAGGCGGAGTGAGTGAGTTAGTTTATTGGGGGGGGGGGGGTGCTGGCGTTTGTGGGTGAAATATCTCCTGCGTGGAGAGGAAAGTAAATGCAGCAGGTACAGTATACTGTACGACCGAGCCAGAGAGAGAGAGAGAGAGAGAAAAGTGAAATTCAAGATGCTACGCTAAAACGGAAAAACTGCAGCTCTCTGGGGGTCAGTCCTCTTTCCGGAGTAAAGAAAAGTGGACCATGTAGTCGAGAAGGAGAGAGAGAGAGAGAGAGTCTGTGGTGGTCCAGGTTTTTGGGTCACTCACTATGATGTTGCTGCTTAACATCACAACAAATAAACCATAAAGGCTTTGAGTTTTCTGTCCGAGACACTTTAAACCCAAGGACTTGAACACCACATTATAACAAGGGTGCATATTAACCATGATATTATTCTTTACAGTACAGTTAAGTAGTATTTGGGGGTTATCTGCGGTCAATACGCAGTTTATACCTGTACTTCCACTTCAAAACAATTGTCTCAAATCTATATAAAAGTACACGAAACAGTAACAAAACATGATGAAAATAGCACTTGACTGATACTTTGATATGTGATATAACTTTTATTTTTTCTTCTAAGATAAGATAAGTAAACTATTATTGAGAATTAGGGGACACAGCATTGGTTGTTTAAATGACATAAATTACACTATTTTAAATAATCGTATAATGAAATACAATAATAATGGACCTGTTTGTTTGGTCACACGTTATATATAATCTCTTTAGAGAGAGAAGGGTAAAGGAATTTATGCCCCTTAAAACCTCGTCTACGGCCGTGCTGACAGGCGCAGCTCGGCACAAAAAAAGAACATTTATGATTGAAGTGTTTTTTATTACCAGTACTTTCTTCTTCTTCTTTTTTTTTGTACATTATATATATTGTGTGGACGACAGTGTGGCACAGCTAGTTAAACCGAAGTAGGTGATCTACATAGTTAAGTGAGAGCGAGCACGGTGAGGCTTATTTTTCCATCAACAAACCTCTTAACGGCCGAGACAGACAAACGGTGAAAATTATTCATCATTTATACGTTTTCTTAAGGCACTGAAACATTTAAAATTCCTCTGACATAACACACCAATGTTTGTGTGAACTTAAAGGTTTTTTAGACTTAAAGGTGCAATTGAACAACATTTGTTGGTGAAGTTACAATGCAGTAAAATCAGTAAAATAGGAAACACGGTTAAAAGAAGAACAACAACAACGGCAGATGAAGTGATGGGAAGTGTGATGACTCTATAAAGGACATTTTGCAAATGCTGCAGCTGAATTATCCTTCACTTCACTCTCTCAAAGTGCCTTGGAGAAACGATGTAGTCTTCTATTACACAACAACAATTCATTGTGGAAAAAAAGTACAATTATTTCACCTTGAATTAGTGCTAATACTCGGAAAGGCATCATTTAAAGAACTAACTATGACAATTTGGCCTTGAAGAGAAGCCAGCGAGGTTTGTTTTTAGATTTATGGCGATCTTGTAAAATATAATTACTCTCACAGAGACAGAGGGATGCAATGGACATGTAAAAGGAGGGAGAATGTCATGACATCATGTCATTAAAAGCTGGTTTTATTGTGCTGCACACATCAGTGTGTGTGTGTGTGTGTGTGTGTGTGGAGCTCCTCTATCTCCTGTTCTCCAAGTCACCACTGAGCAGATCCTGATAAGGCGGATTGAGAAATTACATTTCGACACTGCAGCATCCTCTTCTAGTTACATCAGAGAGGGCATGGTTTTCTTATTAGTCATGATATTAAACAAACACGAGACAAGTGATGTTGGAATATTAGCGGTTTAGAAAATGGCTGAGGAGGAGGAGGAGGAGGAGGAGGAATGGGGTTGGGGGGAGAAGTTATGAGCAGCACTATAAACGGAGATGTTGATTGTATCTGTGTCTGGATACATAAATTACACTTCATCCGGGTCGTCGCTGCTATCTGGAGCCAGCAAATGTATACAAACTATAAACCAGCCTCTTCTCCTCCTTCTTCTCTCGCTTCTCTGTGCCAGGAGAAATGGATGTTCATGCTCATATAGGAGACGAAGGCCTGAAGATGTATACATTTATAATGGAGGTGGGTCTCGGGGCGACTCAGCTTGTCTGTTAACAGTTTTTTTTAAGTATAAGTAATCTGAAGCAGAATCCCCGGAATCCCATTGAAAATGTGCGGGATTTATGCATTTAACGCATGCTGACGTGCGTAATGTGCGACCTATACGCAAACAAGTAGTGTTATTCATTTTCGGAGATGAAATCACTTAATTCGGCGTGAGGTTGACTTGTCAGTATAATTGTAAAATCTCTTATAATAGGCTCCGGCGTCCATTAAAACACGCAAGGCCCCCGAAACAGTCAAGAAGAGAAGTTGATTATGAGTATATACATATGAAACAAACAAAATAGATTAAAATTATATTTAACTGAAAATTGACGAGTCAACCTCTCGCCGAATTAAGTGATTTAATCTACGAAAGTGAATAATAATAATTATGTGCGTATAGGCTGCACATTACGCACGTCAACATGCGTAAATGCTTAAATCCCACACATTTCCAATGGGATTCCGAGGACAGAATCAGAATCCTGACATAATCATCATCAACGACCGGCTTGCAATTTTATACTAAATGCTAATAATAGGCATTATGGTAATAATAATAATAATAATAATAATGGAAGGAGAAGAGGAATATTTTTTTAAAGTAAGAAACGTTTTATTTACAATACTTTCAGTGCAAATTATTCTTAACAAAAATAACACAATAAACTGTTTTACTCAGAGAAAAAAACAACAACAACATTAACATCAATAGGGTACATGAACACTGCGTGATGCTCTGAGATTTCATTTACAGCGTGGAAAAAAGAGAGTGGTTCATAACCTAACAATAAAATTCACAACCGCATTATTTTCCTCCTTCACATGAGGAGGAAAAAAAAAAACATGATGCACACAGAAGTGACCGGAAGTCTGACTGTTCGACTAAAATACAGGCAGTGGTTTAAATCTGGAAAATAAGAAGAAGAAGATCAAATAAAATTGAATTTGGATAAAGTTCCTGGTTTATGGGCTTTAAAAAAAATAAAAAATAAAGTTCCTCTTTTAGTTGCTTGTCAAAATTCACTGTGGTTCTTCTGTGGAAAATAATAATACAAATTATAATTATTATAATATTGTCCATGACCTCCTTCATATTAACACTTGTGAGGCCGCTGTGTCTGTGACCGAGGCCGCGGCCGCGCTGCTCCCAGGCGCGCCCCCGCTCATGATCACGCTGGGTTTATTCACGTGATCGGAAATGTCCACGTCGTGCGCGTCGGAGTTTTCCTCCTCCGCGGCCTCGTCTGACTCGCACTCGCTCCTGCCCTCGCTCTCACACTCGGACTCCGTGGGCTCCTTGGCGGCGTCCCTGCAGCCGGACTCTGACGCGCTCTTGTCGGGCTTCTCGTCCTTCTCCTTGTCCTTCTGAGCCTGCGCTTCTTTGGAGTGTCTCCACTTCATGCGCCTGTTCTGGAACCACACCTTCACCTGCAGACAACGCACGTGCAAACGCCACATGTCAACAGCAATTCAAGGACAACACATCCATGTATTTTCCTTTTATTTTTCCCCATAAAAATAAACATTATAACAAAAAAATATTGCAACTTCTAACTTTGCATGCAAATTCTGCACAGAATGGATAATATTATTTAACCAAATCATATGGTGGCATAAAACGTACAACTATATTAAAATTCAGCAAGAAAATGTTGATAAAGTGATGGTAATTATTTAGAAATACTCCATGTTCTAATACAAAATCATTAATGTAACAATATGTCTACTTTTATATTTATTATGTCTTTCTTATCTTGTTTGATTTAATGACATGGAGTTGCCAAAAGGCACAAGATAAAATGTTGTCTAGCTGTATAAATATGTATCCTCCTCCTCAGTTAATAATAATAGTAATAATAATAATAATAATTGAAAAACCCAGAATATAATAGCATGGGTAATATAGGTTCTATAGGTAAAATATCAATTAAAAAACAATAAGATTTAACGTTATATACATTTAAGCTGCACCACCTGACGTCAAAAACCTGGATTGAGTGATGATAATTATAATAATAATAATAATAATAATAATAATAGTACAAATAATAATTGATTCATAATGTTAAGGTTTTAAAGTTAAATTTGAATCAAATAAGTCTTTATGAAGACAAATCCTAGTTCCTTCTGTGAGGAATATTGATGTTGGACAAAATACAGTAGATTTTCCTGTGCAGTACACACACACACACACACACACACACACAGGACACTGAGGTCATGACCACCCTGTCTATAATTCTGGAAACGTGGGAGTTAAAGCACAATCTGTCATCCGTGACTGAGTGGGTATTTTAAGAGTCTATAGCGTTTTGCGGGGAACAAACATTCAAAAACACAAATTCTAAACACAATGTAATTAAATATCACTATAAATTAAAAAAATAATGTGTTAAAATGAGGTGTTAAGACCTATTATTTTGTGTTATTTTACAAAAACACTGCAGCCTGCCATTGGTTTTTAGGCCCAGATTAAAAATCAGTATACAATAAGTTGCTAAGGTTTATCTTATTTATTTTTAAAGTATGTCCTCTTAAAAACGCCATTATTGTAGACATGTATAAAGGCTTCAAGTCAAATTTGTTGTTGTATACACACACTATTCCAGAGTGTGTTTGGTCACAGTGTCAGGCTGTGCAGGTCAAATCTAGGCCTCTACATGTTGACCTGTGCATGACTTCTCTCACCTGAGCGTCTGTGAGCCCCAGCATGGCAGCCAGCTGCTTTCTGTCCGGCTTGGTGACATACTTCTGGATCTCGAACCTCTTCTCCAGCCCTTTCCTCTGCAGGTTGGAGAACACGGCCCTCGACCACGACCTTTTCCTCTTGTACGTCTGTGGCATTGTGTCTTTCGTGAGTACAGCGTATGGACCTAAAAGACACGTGAGGAGGACACAGGACATCATGAGAACGCATGGAAGGAAAACCCTGGACCCACTGCAGGTGTGTGTGTGTGTCTCTCTCTCTCACACAGACACTGCAGAGAGAGGACAGGACAGGCCGTGCCTCCTGTCTGTCTCAGTCCTACATGAGTCCACTACCTGGGAAGGTGTCCTGAAACTGATGCTGGCCTGATTGTCTGCTGCTGCTGCCTGAGCTCAGCATGGAGGACGCGTCGCTCATCCCGGGGTCTATGGAGGAGAAGTACTGGCTGGCCGGAGGCTGAACGGGGATGTGGATCCCTGACTGACGGTTCGAGCTAATGATGGACGTGAGATCTGTTACAAGAGCGAGACATGATATGGGCTTCAGTCAGGAGAGAGTAATCGCAGTAAGACACAGGCAGACTATCACTGACTCTGCTCTTTCTCTTCTCTTCTCTGTTTTTTGTGAAGGGGTAAATGGACTCAAGTATGGATGCAGTGAGACTGAGCTGCAGGAGGCAGGAGAGGAGAGGCGAGGATTCCCCCACTCATCTCTTTAAAGTGCTGGTTGATGTCACATAGGATGGAGCATTTAATAAAAGAGTTACGTGTGACTTTGCAAACGGCACATGAAAAGACGCAATAAGGAGAATTGATGTGTTATCTCGATCTCTGTTTGCGCACAGACTCAAAGTGCTTCAGGTAACATAGTCACTGCTGCTCTGCTGCTTCCACTTTCTAAACTTAGACATGTTTTGTCTTGTGTCAAAAGTAATGATGTCATTAATGGCACCAGGATGTCACAGTATATTTTTAAAGATTTAAAGATGCCACGGGTGGAAACATCTCCACACACTTTACTTCACTTTTTTTTTTTAAAGGGGAGTTTTGAATAAAAACCTCTCTGCTCACCTCTTAACGTCGACGTTTCTTTTCCTTTTGGATCGAAGTCTGTCGACAATATCCGATCAATTCCGAATTTGAGGTCCTTGCTCGAAGGCGGAGGCGCTTGCTGGGAGTTAAATTGTCTGGACACAGAGGTCAAGTGTAGTCCGTGTCTGTGGTACGGGGACGCCGGACTGAGCCTCGCGCCGTACGCGGACGGCTCCGGCGCCACGGGGGAAGGACGCAGCGGAGAGCCGCCGGAGTGCGCCTGCTGCGCGCGCTGCTGGTGGTGGTGGTGCCCGTGGTGGTGTCCCATGTGCACCACGAGCGCCGACGAGCCGGGGATGTTCTCCGCCTCTCCAGCCTGCAGGATGTCTGCGATGCAAAAGGACGGCTTCTTTATCGTATCCACAGCGAAGCCGCCCGCGCAGTACGCGGACCAGAGGCTGAAGTTGGACGCGTAAAACGGGTTGAGCCCGGCCGTGTACATCCCGCAGTTGTTTTAGCGCTTCTTGTTGTTTGTCAGGAGAGAGTTTAAAAGCACAGGCATGTGTGTGGGGGGGGGGAAAAGCAGAAGATGCAGTGACAACGCTTTAAAACAGATCTTCGTCCGCTTTGTGCAAGTGCCAAAATCACTCTCCCAACTCTGAGATCCTGACCCTGCTCTTCCACTCCGAAGTTCCTCCACTGACACTGATTGGTTGCTGTCTGGACCAATGGCTGTCGTGGCACTCGCTCACATCACACACACATGCAAATCAGGATGATGCGCAACCACACACACACACACACACACACGTAAAGTAATTTTGATCCTGAGATGATGGATTGATCACTTAAAGAGAACAACTCCGTTTTTTTTATTGCGTTTCACTGAACAGCATATTTATTTCCAAAATCAGCTTTGACAGCGTGAAAAATTAAGAAAAACATGCACACATTTGGGAAATAATAATAATAATAATAATCTTCAGAAGATAAATATTTTGTGGTTAAATAGAAATAGTGCAATCAAACCGCCCGAGTGCGCGCGCGCGCGTCTATTAGCTCCGTCTCATCCTGTTTTTGATGGACCCGTGATTCGTGTTAAATGAGCGGATGCGCCTGTTAGATTTGCCCCCAAAATAGATCCTGTTTCAGTATTTTTAGGATGCAGCAGAAATCCTTATTTCTTCCGGAGCAAAAGGAGGGGTGGGTGTGGGGTGGGGGGCTTTATAATGACTGTAAGAGCTTCCCCTTTTCAATATTTGTGCAACTTTATCTCGAGCCGCAAGTTGCACAGTGACGCAAATCCGTCCCCATGCTTATAATAAACAAAGGAAATCTATTCCCTCTTTAAAACCAAAACACAATTAACTTCAGAGGGCGATACTTCAACCGCGAGGCCCCTGCAGGATTCACACCGTGGGTCCGAGACTGGAGGAGTTTAGATTTTATAATGTGAGCAGTAGAAATTAACTTGGTTAAAGTGGATTTAACCAGTCTTGTATAAAGTACCTTAAGGGATACTTTAAGTACAAATATCTTCCAGAAAATGACTTTGGTAGAAGTTGAAGTCACATTTTTTTTTTAATATGACTTAAGTAAAAGTCTTAAAGTATATGACATTTACTGTCTGTTAAAGTCTAAGTTTTAGAAGTAAAATTATTATTTTTTTAAAAGTGAGAGTTAGGATTGAACCCCATGTTGCAGCATGTGAATGTAAAGCAGCTCATCAAGACTAGAAAAGCTCAATATAAACAGACCATAATACCAACTCTTCTTCTCCTGATTTGATTTGGTAGTAAATGAGTAACAAAGATAGTTAGAGGAAATCTAGTGGAGTAAAAGTAAAAGATGCGAGAAATATAAATAACAAAGCAAAGTACAGATACGTGAATTTTGTACATTACCACACTGGATTTAACTGAACCAAAACCATTTTTTTTATGTATTTAAAATGTTTTTTTTTTGTGAGTTTTCAAAAGAATTTAGTAAATTAAAAAAAAAGACATAGAAAACCAAAAATCACTGAACACCATACATGGATAGAGTATAATAACAAAACTTTATTTGTTTTAACTGCCAATAAAAATGACCCTCCTCCCCCACCATCCCCCTCACACACACACACACACACACGGAGTTCTCATGTGTTGTTGGAACAATGGTTTTTCTGAAGTCCGCGTTCATTTCGCTGTGATTCATGCGCGCGGAAGCGCCGATGACCCTGAGCATATCATGCTGTTTCGAGTGACACTTTTCCTGCAGGTTAAAATTAGAAACGGTATATTTTTCTCTCTCTGTGTGTGTGTGTGTGTGTGTGTGTGTGTGTGTTAACGTTTGCCCTCCATCACGCAGTCAAAACAATCCAGGGAAGAGGATGTTAGCAGCCTGTGGTTATTTCAGGTGCTGATGAGCTTTTCAGATCAGACTTTTTTCAGAGTTACAGTCAAACACGGACGTGATGGTCAGTGTCGAGTATATTCACTCCTTCTTCAGTAATTAATACAGTCTGTCAAATGTGTATTATCAGGGCAAACATACAGTATATATATAGTGCTGGTTTATTAATACCGAGGAGAAGAA